>NW_020954546.1:7562639-7591282 GCF_900497805.2 Vombatus ursinus | reverse complement strand
AAAGAAAGAAAGAAAGAAAGAAAGAAAGAAAGAAAGAAAGAAAGAAAGAAAGAAAGAAAGAAAGAAAGAAAGGAAGGAAGGAAGGAAGGAAGGAAGGAAGGAAGGAAGGAAGGAAGGAAGGAAGGAAGGAAGGAAGGAAGGAAGGAAGGAAGGAAGGAAGGAAACAGTATGTAGCCAAAGTAAAACTTCTTTCTAAAGCCTCATATGGTCCTCTATCAACTATGGCAGGCTGTTTTTCAGGAGGGGCATGGGGGATTTTTGATTAATTGACTTTTCATAAACATCCATATACATAGATAACAACATGATCCTCACAATCAAGTTAAGAAGCAATGTTATCCCTATTTGATAGATGAAAAAAAAAACTGAGGCTCACAAAAGTTAAATGACTTCTCTAAAATTCCACTGCTTGTATTGCTAGGACAATAACTAAAATCTATTTCTTTTGATGCCAGATCCAGTGCTATTTTCACTATATTATCACTAGTATGGTGGTAGGGATGAAAACTGGACACACAGTTGATATGTTTGTTTATTTCATTCACTCAACAAATGTTTATTATTTGAGTGCCTCCTAAGTATAAAGCCCTTTGGAGGATATAAGGATGAATAAAACTCCTTCCTACTCTTAGAAAACATTGTCTAGTTTTTGAAAAAAAGAAGGAAGGAAGGAAAGAAAGAAAGAAAAATAGAAAGGAAGAAAGAAAGAAGGAAAAAGGAAGAAAAAAAGATAAACAACAATTTGATGACTGATGCGGTAGGCAACCAATCTGACTCCATAGAGAGGGGACTCTAGGTTATTAGGCTCTGCTTTTCCCTTTCTCAGAGTAGTTAGCTTTCCCTTTCCTTAGCTGGTGAAGGGTCGTTCTCCTTAGCACTCCAAATGTGGAAAATTGTGGAGAGTTCACCAAAAAGGAAAAGTGAGTGAGAAGATAAGTGGTCTGTCAACTCTTCTGAACCCACACATTCTTTAACACCTCCAGAGATAACGTATCAAGGCTGCTACACACACACACACACACACACACACACACACAGCTGCCAGCTTTCAAGGAGGATGTTTTAACAGAAGAACAAGGAGAAAAAGGAAAGAAGAAAGGGAGGAATAGGGTGAGATAGCAGGAAGGAAAGTGAGAGTATGAAAGTATGAGGAAGAGACAGAAAAGAAGCCAAAACAGTGAAAAGAAAAGGAAGAAGACAAAAGAAAGTAGACAAAATACAAAAGTGTATAACAGGGGCAGCTAGGTGGTACAGTGGATAGAGCACCGGCCCTAAAGTCAAGAGGACCTGAGTTCAAATCTAGCCTCAGACCAAACACTTGACACATACTAGCTGTGTGACCTTGGGCAAGTCGCTTAACCCCGATTGCCTCACTTAAAAAAAAATAACCTCTTCATGTGGTGCTTTGAATGGACATTTATAGTATAGTGGCCCCTTCCACAAGACGTGGGCCACTCACTTACTGGGCTGCCTTGCTTAGCCCAATCTTCCTTCACAATGGCAGTTTGGGGTTCCCAGAGAAGGATTACCATAATGCAATTACATTTCAGACTCTCTTGGGGTACAAGGGTAACCCTTTTGTGAGAGGAATACAATCTTTCTAATCATTACTATAGCACTTGAGCCTGTACCAGTGTGTTTTCCCTCTATACAAAAGTGGTTATTCATCATGATGACTTCATTCACTGTTCAACATGAAACATTTACTTAATAATAAGGTAAAATCAAAAATAGTTGATATGTCATTTACTTAATATAAAGCAATGCAGGAATAATTAATACATCATTGTCAACCTATAAATCTGGGTCACACTCTCCCAACCAATGCAAACATTATCCATAGGAGAAAGTGGGCGCATATATATAGAAACCTATGAGGGAGTCACATGAGTGTGGATAATTCAGATGCTCAGGATAATTTGTGATTCTGGATTTCAGTCCTGGACATCCAGGATTCCTTCATAAACAATCTATACCAGAACAGGTGCTTCTCCAATAAATGTTCACCTTTTGTCTTATTATAATGTTAAGTTCCCTTAAGCCAGAGAACTGAAAAGTTCCATAGGCTGGCACTCTGGGCAATTTAGACCAGACAAACCAACTCACTGATTTTATATTAACCAACTGGCTCCCAGTATTTTGTATCTGCAAAGCAGAGTTTATAGCAAAACCCCATTGGGCTGGCTATCTGGGCAATGCAGATGAGCCCAGTTAGCGCTCCACTCCATAGAATGTTGTTCATTGTACAATCATTTTCAAGTCTATTCAAGCTCTTGAAATTTTGTCCCCTTTCTGCTTGTCCCTTTTGTCCCCTTTCTGCTTCTCGCTATCAAACCAGAGAGGGCAGTAGAGAGCAACCAGCATCCCTGAGAGGCTCCATCTTATGCTTTCTAACCTGCTCCTTCCATCTTTTCATCTTCTGGTTTTTCAACATATCTAAAGGGCTCAAATAAGGTTCTCTTGATGCTCAGTGACTCGCCTACTTTATGTTAGCTATAAAAGCAACAATCTTTATTTAACCATCCCATGGTTCTAAACAATTATTTGATTTACCACTTCATCAGTTTTAACTTCTCAAACTCTAAAAACAGTTACAAATGAGCAGAAGGACCACGACGTCCTATAGTCTCAGGCATTTCTCTGTCTTCAAATATATCCTGTCAGTTCTCTCTTCAGTCTTCCTAGCAATCTATTCAATAGAAAAGTGATGGGGGTTTTTCACACTTAAATAATATTATTTTTTCCATAAACAAAAGCTCTTTTTTTCCTACCCTTTTCCCCATCCAAGTTGCTTACATATGAAAGAGTTAATACTTTATATCTTTCACACATTGATTTGTATTTTTCTTTATGCAAAAGCTTATTTTCTACTACCAAAATCCATTTTCTGCCTCTTGCAGTGGCCATCTCATATTTGAAGGGGCATAATGCTTTACAAGAGGAAGGAGAGTGGGAAAGGGAAGAAAGATTGGAAATAGGAAGGAAATCAAAGGAAGGAGAAAAACAGAAAGCAGCAAAAAAAAGAAGCAAAAAGAAGGATAAAAAGAGGAAGAAGAGAGAATGTAAAAGGGAGAAGAGGTAAGAAGGGAGAAAAGGGAAATAGAGAATAATAGAGAAGAGAATTTCAGATTTTTTTCAAACTTTTCCAAAGAAATAAAATGAGCAGAACCACAAGAACAATTTATACAATAACAACATTGTGAAGACAAAGAGTTTCAAAAGACTTAAGAACTCTGATCAATACAATAACCAACCATAATTCCAGAGGACAAATGATAAATCATGTTACTTACTTCCTAGCAGAGAGGTGATGGATTCAAGATGCAGAATGAGACAAGTACTTTTAAACATGATTAGTACTGGAATTTGTTTTGCTTACCTATTCATATTTGTTACAAGGACTTTGTTTTTTTCTTTCTTTTTTAAAGGTGGTAGAAGGGGAGATTGAAGGAGAGATGCTGGTTAATTGAAAGGAAAAAATTTTAATTATCTGGAGGTCATCAGTCACTAATCTCCTATCCTTTATAAGTTTCACATTCAATGTTCAGTCTGTCATTTCTTATGAGTTCCTCAGAAAGAATAAAAAAAAATTCCTGGCAAAGGATTAGATACCTGCCATGGCTGCCAAGAAGCCGTACTCCTAACTCATTTAAGATCTCAGGAATCCCTCCTAGAATAAATAAGAAATATTTACAGCAGTGTAATGTCTTAGAAACCCAGGAAGGAAGTTATTAGGGATGATTCTTCATCAGAGGAGAAGGAAGCTGGTTGGAGGAAGGCTGTGGGGGTAGGGAAGATTCTTACTGGTCTTAGAAGCAGGAAATAGGAAAGATCTTTCATCTTTGATTCCCTGGCTTGCACCCAGATGCAGTCAAAAGGAGCCCCAAATTGCTACCATCTGACAATTCTCAAATGTAAAAAGGTCCAGAGGCAGGTGCTATTGATCACATTGCTACTCTTCAGGAATTACCCTCAATCTTTGCTGAGATGCCAGAGACACAAGGAAGTCTTTTTTATTACAGTATTCACCACCACGCTTGTTTGGGTCTTTATCACTTTTCACCTGAACTATTGCTTCCCCAATCCAGTTTATGCCTTCTCCAATATATTTTCAACATAGCTTCTAAATGGATATTCTTAAAATGCAGGTCTAATCATGTCACTTTCCCGCTCAAAAAGCTTCCATGGCTCCCCATTATCTTTAGCATAAATTTAAACAACTCTGTCTGGTATTTTAAGCTCTACACATCCTGGCTCCAGTCCATCTTTCCATGATAATTACACATCCCCTCACACATGTTATGCGTCAGCTAATTTGGCCTCTTTGCTGCTATTCCTCATTCATAGCATTCCATCTCTCAAATCCACACTTTGAATAAGCTGCTCCCACAGTTGAAATCCTTTGCGTCATTTTTCTGCATTTTTATAGCTCCTACTATATGCCAGGCACTGTGCTTTGCAAATATTATCTAATTTAAGACTCACAACAACGCTGTGACATAGGTACTGTTATTATCCTCATTTTACAATTGAGGACTATGAGATAAAACAAAGGTTAAGTGACTTGCCCAAGGTCACAAGCTAGGAAATATCTGAGGCAGGTCTATTGTGACTTCAGGCTCAGGGCTCTACTCATTTTGCTACCTAGCTGCCTCTTGGAAACCTTGACTCTCTTTGAAGCTCCACTCAAGTATCAAGAAATCTTTTCTGAGAACCCCATCATTAGTCCCATCACAGCATATTTATTTTGTATATGCCCTATATTTAATTATTTGTGAACATGCAGCATCATAGTTTTTTGTTTTGTATTTGTCCTGTATTTAATTATCTATAAACATGTAGTATCAAGCAGATTTTTGGTTCCTTGAGGACAGAGGCTATTTTACTTTTTTATGTATCTGCAAAATCTAGTGAGGAAGAGACTGGACCTATGGAAACTCCTAGGTGAGAAAACTCCTTGGACCAATGAAGATCAGCATTTTTTAACACAACTTACAATCTTAATGAATTGGCTCGAGCTCAAAGAGGTTAAGCAACTTGCCCAGGGTCACACAACCACTATGTGTCAAGGGTAGCATTTGACCCCAGGTCTTCCTGACTTCAAGATTAACTTTCTGTGCATTGTACCATGGCTGCCTCTACCTGGCACACAGTAGGCACTTAATAAATGCCTTGATTGATTGCTTGATGGTTGATCTGGCACCATGCTAAGTGCTGGAGATGCAAAGACAAAAATGAAAATGTTGAGACTCTATTCTGACAAAATTCCTCAAACTCTGGAGTTGATCAACTTCTTATCTCTTCTTCAGTGGTATGATGATGAAACATAGTTTGATGATATAAAATCATCATTGTAAATTTTTTAATTTATGTTATAAACAAATTCTAGCTTCATCTCATTACTTGTAGGACCCTGCTCTCAAGGAACTTATATACTACTGAAGAAAAACAATATGTACTAAAATATATAGATATAAAATATATATATTTGGGGATTTTATGCAGAATTGAGTAGTAGAACACTAGCCTGGGCACACTAGAAAAGGCTTTGGACAAAGGAAAACCCTTAGTGGGGACTACAAAAGCACTTGTCTGGAATCTTCAAAATGAAACTGGGGTGCTGTGT
The DNA here is from genome assembly GCF_900497805.2 of Vombatus ursinus. NCBI lineage: Eukaryota > Metazoa > Chordata > Mammalia > Diprotodontia > Vombatidae > Vombatus > Vombatus ursinus. The sequence goes on along the minus strand of NW_020954546.1, from coordinate 7,585,656 downwards.
GGGATGGTGACAGAGGAACTATTCCTATGTACAATGATCATGAAGCTAGCAATTATTCATTGAATTTCTTTGCTATTGCTCCTCAGAGAGCTGGTCCCGTACCTTGAATAATGCCAAAAATGAGATGCAGGTTTCTTATTTCCTAGTCCAGTGTTCCTCCTTACATTAATTTCCTTGTTGTCCCTTTGTGGAGCCTGGAGTTCCAGAGGAAACAATTTCACACAGTCCCAGGATTAGTATGTACCCAAAGCCTGAGCTGCTCCTTCCACTCCACACACTACAATTCATTTTTTTGGCAATCCCCTCCCCTTCTCACCTCAAAATGGAGGACCAATCCTAGCCTTCAGTGATTTTTCTGACACTTTTAAGTCTCAGAATTAATGTATACAAACAAGCACCTCAAACCTTGTGAGGTTACCCAAAGGGTGGCTCTCTAGTTGCTTCAGGTTAATCAATTGACCAGTCTTTTAATTGAAAACCTACCTTGTGCCATGGAAGAGCACCTACTATGTGCCTAGTACTGTGTGTGTGCCATGAAGAAAACATTAGAAATGCAAGATACGTTCCCTCTCTTTTAAAAGTTTTAAATTGTTTTCTGTCTTCCCAACTAAATGATAAACTCCTTAGAAGAAAGGCATAGCATTTCTGTTTTATCTCCTAGTACTAGATATGCATATAACTATCTCAATAAGAACTTGTTGAATGAATGAATGAATGAATGAATGAATAAGAAGTCCCATATGAGGAAGTCCCATATGAGGAATTCCCATTAACACTTCTAGATAGTCATGGAGAGAATCATATTCTCCTTCTCTGGATGGTAAGAAGCCTTAGGAGACCCTGTCATTATATCCTTCAGGGCAAGACATATCAGTTCTTAGATTTCCAGTTGAGAAAGGCTTAGATTTGGTATCTGCAATCCATAAGAACAGAAAATTACCCCTTATTCTGGGATAGGGAGCAGTACTAAGCCTAGTCTTGCCTCTTCATATCAAGTGGTTTGGGGGCCCATTTTATTTTGTTCAATTCTATAAGCATTCACTGTTTACCTTCTACATGACTGTTTTGGAGGTTACAAAGAAGTAGAAGACACTATTGTTCTTTGAAAAGGAATTTCAATCTAGTTGGAGAGATAGGATATGCATGAATAAAACATTTATATAATAATACGAGATAATATGTTAGCACAGCAGAGAAGGCACTACAGTTGAATGATGGGGGATGGAAATCATGGATCAAGAGCTAGAAAAAAAGGACCTTAGAGACCATCTAGTCCAATCACATGATTTTATATATGAGGAAGCTGAGTCCCAGAAACGTTAAAGGACTTGTCCAAGGTCATATCAGTAATAAGTAGCACAGCTGACATTCAAACTCAGGTTCCATGACTCCAGGAAGTCCAGGGCTCCTTCCATTGCTCCACATTGCTTTAAGAACTATAAGAGCCTTTCTCCCATGTTAATGTAACTAGACCTGAGCTAACACCAAGACCCTGATATTGAAAGTGTCAGAGGAAGCCATGTAAGAAGCAAACAACTTGTTTGTAGGTCACTCAACAGATCAGCAGTAGAACCAGCCTGAGGATCCAGTACTCATTGTGCCTCTGTGACAGTTATGATGGTTCAAGACAGAAGGAATCCACTAGCTTTCCTTCTGCCTCAAAGATCTATTCACTTGGCCAAATAGGCTTGGCTATTTCTGTGAAGCACAGAGATAGAGATACCACAGCTGCCTCAGTTCCCTTCTTCACTCTGCTTCCTGGTATCATTGGAAATCTCATCTAAGTTTGCAAAAATTAGATTATAAGTCAACTTGATAATAACTGCATCAAAATTTATATGCTGCCACAAGTTCTCAATGGTATCTAAAAGATTTTTGGTTCTCAATAAAAATTACTATCTATAGGAATGTTGATGATGACAGCAGTGAACTGGGACATTGCTATAAGTCTACTAACTACAAGGCAGGATTAAATGAGAGGCAAGTTCATTGTAGATCTCCAAATAAGAGGGTTCACTCATTCATTCATTCATTCAACAAACACTTATTAAGTTTCTACTATATACCAGGGACTGTGAAAGGTACTGCAGCATAGAAAGACAAAAATAAAATTGTCCCTGCCATCAGAAAGCTTACATTCTAGTGGGAGGAAACAACCTCATTCACAGAAAACTAAATACAAAGTGGATGCTGAGTAGCTACAAAGCAATTTCATTCATTCATCATTCATTCCCCCATTGAGTAACTAGGGAGTCACAGATAGGTTTTTTGTAGGACATGACATTTAATCTGACTTTTGAAAGACAGTTGGGATTCTATGAGGCAGAGGTGAGAAAGGAGTGCAGAAAGGGAAAACAGACTGTGCCAAGGCATAGAGAGAAGAGATTCACTGTTGTGTCTGAGAGCTAGCAAGTAACCAATTGGGCTACAATATAGGCTTGTGAAAGAGAGTAATATGAAATAAGCCTGGAAAAGGAGACCAGAGACAGATGGTCAAGGGCATTGAAAGTCCAACAGAGGAGTCTGTATCGTATCCCAAAAGCAAGAGAGAGCCATGGGAGTTTTCATGAGCTAGGCTGGGACATAGTCAGAGGTGTTTTTCAACAATATAATTGTGTCATTCAGCTGTATGGAAGATTGATCAGAGTGGGGCGATACCTGAAGTGAGCAGCCTAATTGGGAGGTTACTGCAATCATCCAGGCAAGAAATGGTAACAGTCTTGGACTCTATCAGAGGTGGTTATGGGAGAGGACAGAAGTGGGCAGATACAAGATGCATTGTGGGAGTAGAAGCTGCAAGACCTGGCAACTGATTAGGGATGAGCAGTTAAAGAAGAGTTAAGGATGGCTCCAAGCTTGTAAATCTGAATGACTGAAAGGATGATGGTGCTATCGATAGAAATAGGGAAACTGGGAAGAGAGTAGGGATTGGGAGGGAGAGATAATGAATTCTGTTCTGGATATTGACAGTTTAAGATGTTTACAGCATGCCCACCTGGTGATGGAGAACTTGAGTTCAGAGGAGAAACTGGGACTGGATATATGGATCTGTGCATCATCTACTGAAACACAAGAATTGGACCGATGGAAGTTGGTGAGATCACCAAAAGACAAAATGCAGAAAAAAAAGAGAAGAGGGCCAACAATAGAGCTCAGGGTACATCTACACACAGTAGGGTGGTTTGTGGATGATGATCAAACAAAGGAGACCAAGAAGCATCCAGACAAACTAGAGGAAAACTAGGAAAGAGCAATGTCATGGAAACCCAGGGATAAGTGTCTAGGAGGAAGGGATGATTGACAGTGTAAAATGCTTCAGAGAGATTAAGAAGGATGAGGACTGAGAAAAGGGTGTTGGATTTGGCAATTAAGAGATCATTGATACAATGGACAAAGCCAATGCAAAAATTTGTTTTGCTTATTTATACATGCTTATAACTAGGGTTTTGTTTTTCTTGCTGTCTCAAGGGGAGGGGTCAATAGGAAGGAGAGGAGGATCTTCATTTGAAAATAAAATAAAATTTGATTTAAAAAGAGAGATCATTAGTAACATTGGAGAGTTCAGTTTTCATTACCACAGTGCCTAAAGACAATCCCACATACACAGTAATCCTGTGACATGAAAAAGTTTTATAATAAAGCTCCAAGCATATTTATAATTGTTTCATCTCGTATCTATCATGTTTACTTTAATGTTTCTCTTTTTATCTCTGATATATTGTCTTTCAAAACAGAGAATAATGCAAGTACCTTGGTTTGGTCCAAATCATGCCTATCAACCTTCATTGACCATTGTGTATCTCACCCTCCTTCACAGTGATTGAGCTAGGGTTACACAGCAATTAATAACAAAGTCAATTGGACTCACACTCTCCTCACATGTCTTCCATCTTTCAGAACTTCTTGGCTTAGAATCAAAGAATGCTTTAAGGGAGGTTGCTGCTCCATATGTGTTTACGAGATAAAGACTAGGAAAGGCAGATAATTGAGAAATGAATAAAAGTTTGTATTTTCATTTTAGGCAAGGATTCTTAAGCTGGGGGTCCATGAAGAGTTTTCAGGGAGTCTGTGAAGTAACCAACTTTTTAACCCATTAACTTAACAGCTCCGGGGCCATCATCCCCATTTTTTCCTCAAGCAAAATTTCGATTCCCTGGATGAAAGCATCCAAGATACTAATAGGTGAAGTTTCATCTTATCTTCTGGGAAGTCAGGCCTTCACTTCAAAACCATGTTGCTGTGTATTCTTTTCCCTTGCCCTTCCAGCTAGCTCCCCTTTATGCCTTCCATTAAAATGTAAGCTCCTTGAGGGCAGGAACTGTTTTGTTTGTTTGCTTTTGCATTTTGCAATTAGCACAGTGCCTGGGACATAGTAAAGATTTAATAAATGCACTGTCTGGATATCTGCCTGCCTACCTGTCTGTCTGTCTGTTTGTCTGTCTGTCTATCCATCCATCCATCCATTCATCCATCTATCTATCTATCTATCTATCTATCTATCTATCTATCTATCTATCTATCTATGTATCTCTCTATCTATCATGACAAAGATAACTATTTTTAATAGGAAAAATTATTCTGCACAGAGCTTAAGTAGGGTCGGGGTAACGCGGATCCTGCCATTCTTTCAGCAGTATAGACTTTGTACCCAATTAGCAGGAATAAGTCATTAAAATAAGAAGCTACCAGATGACTGACTTCCTTCCCCCAACTGTCACACTTCAGGTGAGCTCTTCTCTAGGCCAATCCTGCTCCCATCTGTGGCCTCACGGTGTCCCTATAAAGAGTCAGCGTCTTACGGTCTCTCCCCTGTCCTCTGCAACAGAATTTTTCTTACAAAGTTGATTTGAGGGTGTTTCATGCCTCTTATTCTAGTCATGTTTTGTGAAACATTGGCCAGGTATCGCTAGTTATGGCTCTGATGCCAAGGGGAATGTTATTGTGGATTTTCTGCCCAAAATGTAAAAAAGGGGGGAATACACTGGTATGGTGGGCAAATACATGAGTAATTATGGTACATCATAAGACCAGTGGGTATGATTCTTATATATGGGTTCATTGATTGAGTGGCCAACACAACCATGTGAATAATCCACATTCCTCGACCGTTTCCACTAATCTCCTATTAGACTTAGGGTGTTTCCTTTTTAGTGCATGCCTTTTTTGGCTCATCATGTCTTTGGATGTGCTATTCACAGTATTAACTAAAGTTGGGTCCCCCAGGAGTCAGGATTCTCAGACTCCTCCACCTGTGTGATCATTGGGTTAGAATTTATATATAGAAAATCACTTCCCTTTTTAGCCACTTAGGTTGGGGTGGTGTTTACTGTTCCCTTCTGGGTTCCATGCCTGGCTACACAGCAGGCTCTAGCATTCTACTGATGTCCAAATCTGTAGGAGAACAAAAGCAGAAATTATGGTGCAGCAGGATTCCCTTCCAAACTATATTGTGCATTACTAGCCTCTCCTGGTTCTCCCATCAAGCCCCAACTGGCCAATTTGCTGTTCCCTAAAGCCTGGATTTCCTCATCTCCACCTCTCCAAAGCCCCAGCCTTCTCTAAGACTAAGCTCATGTACCATTATCTGGGACAGGGCTTCTGAATCTGGCATCCGTGGATAGATTTCAGGAAATCTATGAGGTGGGATGGGAAAAAAATATTACATCTTTATTTTTCACTAGTCTCTGAGGGTTAGCATTGAGAGCAACAACCATTGAATTAGCAATGAGAGCAATGGCCATTATTCTGAGAAGGGGTCTATAGGCTTCACCAGACTACCAGAGGGGTCTGTAACACACAAAATATTGCCCTATCTTACGGGGGAAGCCTTCCCTGATCTCTGAATTGATCTGGAGCACTGGCACATTCCTGCCTCTGATCAGACTGCTTTTAGACTCTTTATCCTACCCCAACTTGCTTATAATTTTTTTTCTTTTAGCATAAGGCCTGGCATATAGTAGGCACTTAATAAGTGTTTGTCAACTATTACATATATTATGAGGAAATATTCGCGACAAGCTACATTCTTGCTCATCAATCTTTGCTGGTATTTCTACAAAGGTAGGTGAAGGAGTAGAGCTAGCCTTATCTGGAAATGAAATAGGTGGTTGTCTACATGGAATGACTTTAATGGTCAAGTCAATAGGACCTGGGTTTGAATCCCACCATGGACATTCAATACCTGTGTGACTCTGGGCAAAATCATTTAACCTCTGAGTTTCATCAGTCTCTTCATCCATAAAATGAGAATGATAATAGCGCCTACCTCATGGTGGGCTGCTGTTTGCAAGTCTTAAAATGCTGTATGACTGTGAGCTATTATTACTATGAAATCCAAATGAGGCCTCAGGGGTTTGTCTCCCAGCTTAGAAGGCTACAGCTTTTCATTTTCCCAGAAGAAATTGCCAATAGAAGCCAATAGTCCAGGGATGGGGAATCTGCGACTTTAAGGCCACATATGGCCTTCTAGGTCCTTAAGTGTGGCCTTAACCTGCAGCCTTCTAGGTCCTTAAGTATGGCCTTTTGACTGAATCCAAATCACAATTTGCAGTTCTGTAAAATTTGGATTCAGTCAAAAGGCCGCACTTAAGGACCTAGAAAGCCACATGTGACCTTAGGGTCACAGATTCCCCACCCTTGCAATAGTTCATTCTCCACATAGCACCTAACGCTTGGACTTCACAATGGGAAAACCCAGACAATGAGATCTCAAAACAGCTCAGAGAAACAAAGAGAATCTGGTCATTTGAATTGTTCCCAGTTTTTCCTGTAAAGGTAGATAACACACCATGAGGTCAGTTTCTTTTGCTGGTTATTCACTATTGGAGAAGAAATGATTGACTCATAAAGGAACCATAGCCTGTGTCATTCACCAGGAGCCTGTTGCTTTTGACAATGGGCAGGAAGGCAGTTTCCTTCCTCAGGAGTGCTGAAACTTTCCAAGAAAACTCAGCATCTCTCTTCTTGGCAAACAACCCCTTGTACCACAGGTGAAACAGATGGGTGTCCACACACACACACACACATACACATACACACACATACACACACAACACACACATATACACACACATACATACACACACATACACACATACACATATACACACTACACACATGCATACACCCACATACACACACATACACACACATACACACACATATACACACTACACACACATGCATACACACACATACACACACACACACACACAGAAAGGGCTCCTTCAAATTCTTCTCTGTAGACTGGGGATCTTTTTCGAGGGACAAATGATCCTGGGACCCAGGTCTAAATCTTTACACAAAGGGCCAAACCCTCCACTCTCTTTTCTGATTGGTTCCTGTAGAGATGCTCACCTCAGATCTTGGACATTGTTTCTATTGGCTTACTGGAGTCTTCTGAGAACACCCAGTTGTATTATAGGCCCAAGCAGACTAGGATGCCCCCTCCCCATTCTCCCACCTTACCACCACTCTGGGCTTCTCATTGGTAACACTGGCTGGTTTAAGTGACTAGTTTTATTTTATCTCCTACTCAGGACTGTATAATTTAACTGCTGGTATACTGAGGCCTTGCAATCTAATACCCCAGTTCTCTGAGATGGCCAATTATAAGGACAAAAGTGTCAATCTCCCCAGTGGCAAGGCCAGGCTATAAGCAGGGACATAGAAACAGACACATTCATATCGCATGGAGACTCCCAGCCTGGCTGCCCCCACCGACTTCATGGGCATCCTGGGAATGTTAATCAGACCAAGTTACCATCCCCTTAACTGACACCTGTCACCCCTTCCACCATCCTATATATAGCAATGTGATCCCTAGAGCTAAAAAGAGAAAAAAACCCAAACAAACCACTCTTCCCCCAGTCACCTAGATCTACTACTCCATTCACAGCTCCTGCTTGGCTCTAGCCGAGGACTGCCAATATAGGGCCTTAGGTTTGGGGCTGGCACTCAAATTCTTATACAGAGTGGGGGGTACAGTCAGTGTGCAGAGACCTGCTCTGCTTCAGGAGTAACAAGGATGAGGATGGAGGCTGGGGAGGGGCAGAGAGCTTTTTGTTTGATGGGGGGCTTTTTGTCTGTTTTTTTTTCTATCCCAGAATAAACCCACCAAGTCTTTCTTCTACTAATTTATGTGAGTCTGGTCTCGGACCTGAAGTTCAGAAAATTAGGCAAAATTTTGTCTGACACTGAACACTGCACACCCTGACTCTTACTAGCTGTATGACCCTGCACAAGTCACTTAGTACTTCCTTGCCTCAGTTTCATCTCCTGTAAAATAAAACAGTAAAATTATGTAATCTTTGAACTCTCTCTCTGCTCTAGCATTTTATGGATCTGTGAACCTATAATGACAGTTGCATGGAAAAAGAAAATCCTAGAACATTGGCACTGGAAAGAATTTGAGAGCTCATCTTGTCCGACAACTCTCATTTTAAATATCAGAGGACCTAGAGCTGGAAGGGACCGTGGAAAGCAGCTAGTCCGACCTGTTCCCTTTACAGATAAAGAAACCGAGGCTTATCCCCTTGAAATGGGGAGGGTTGGTGAATTCTCCAAAGTCCCACAAGTAGTAGAATATAAAACTAAAATGCAAATCTAGGTCCTGGCATTCCAAAATCCAGTATTGCATCCCTTCCACCAAGGTGTCAAGCACGCAGCCACAACATGCCCAAGCGCTGCCCAACCAGATTAAAATATAATTGGGAAATATTTAAGAAAATAAAAATACAAAAAAAACCCCAATGCTAATATGTGGTTTCTTAAGTCAATATGCAGCTCACAGGGATCCTTATGTGTAATTCAGTGGCCCCTATTTCTATGTGAGCTTGATAGCACTGCCCTCACACCATAAGCTACCTCTCTATGAAGGGACTAAAACTTAAAACATTGAAGTGGCTTGTCCAACAGCACACAGCCCATGAATGGCAAAGTATGGCAGTGTGCATCATGCCTACAATATGCTTGGAGGGAACCCAGAGAGCACAGTTGCATAATTTCCTCTTTTGTGCCTTCTCTGGCCCCCTATACTACTGACCTGCTTTGCTAGTAACCGTTGAGTCAGGAGGAGGATGGAATACATAGAGACAGGCTGCAAACTAGCCCCACTGCCTCCAGAAAATCTTTAATGTAGTATGTAGTGTGGTTTTCCATGAGCTTTAAACTTCTTAGAACCTGAAAGCTTCTACATGGGACCAGACTCATTTTGATGAGCTCAGGTGCATTCCTATCCAGGATAGGAAAAGCAAAATCCTTGAAATGTATTCTAGTAATCTTCAAAGGGCCCTTAGTTTTGATAAAGAAAGAAAGAATAAAAGAAAGAAAGAAAGTAGGAAAGAAAGAAAGAAGGAAAGAAAGAGAGAGAGGAGAAGAGGAGAGAAGGGAAGGGAAGAGAAGGAGAGAAGAGAGGAGAGGAGAGGAGAGGAAAGAAAAGAAACAAAAAAGTGATACATAACTGTTAAGACCCTCTGAAGTAAATTTCAGTTAACCAGAAATCTCTATCAAGCAGAACCATCACACAAATATAATACAGCGATGCTTGCTGTCCATGATAAAGATCTTGAAGTACAGGGAGATCCTGAAGGTTCTTCAAAATTCTCCAAGAGAAAGTTAATTAAGTTTAGCAGAGATTTAGTGCTCAATGTTTAGTTTTTATGATATTTGAATTCTCTGAAGTTGTTAATGTACCCATGGCATTCACTCATTCATCCCACAAATATTTACTGAATGCCTACTATATCTAAGACCCCATGCCCTGTGTTATGGAGGATGCTAAGAAGAATAAACATAGTCCTCAGACTGCTACAGTTCAGTAAAGGGGATAAGCACATGTCCATAAATAACTTTAAATGAGGGAGAATGTGAAAATGCAATAATGAGAGAGATACAACTTGCCATGGAAATTCAAAGGAGAGAGAGATCCCTCCCAGTGAGGAACTGATACTTGTGGACCTAATAAGAGGGGTAGGAATTTTATTGGTAGAGTTGGGAGGGAAGAAAGAACATTTAAGGCAGAGGGTACAGCTTGAGCAAAGGCATCGTGGTGGGAAACTTCAGGGCATGTTCAGAGATCAACAAGTTGTCTAGTCTGATTGTCCCACATGGTATGTAAAGTGTAGAGCTTTCAATTAATCTGAATATTTAATTAATTAGAACATTTAATCAATTTCCCGAATAAGAGAGATAGCAATGTATATTGAATCATAGAACTGCAGAATTGGAAGGGATCTCAGAAGTCACCAAGTCCAAACTTTACGCAAAGTATGATTTTTGCCTATGACATCCCTGACAAGCAGTCATCCAAGTCTACTTGAAGACTTCCAGTGACAGGGTACTCACTATCATCAAAGCATACTAATGCATTTTTGGACAGCTCTGATAGGATTTCCCCCCCTACCCCTTACATTGTGCTAAAATCGATCTCCCTTTAACTTCTACTCATTGGTCCTGGTTCTGCCCTCTGAGGTTAAACAAGTGTGATCCATCATTCATATGACTATCAAATATTAAAAAAAAAAAAAGGATCATGTCCCCCTACCCCCAAGGTTTCTTTTCCCCAAGATAAATACTGAACAGTTCTAGTCATTGCTTATCAATGATTATCCTTTTTTGCCTAAAAATAGTTTTAAGGAAAGTGAAAGGGCTGGAGTGACTGTCCCAAAGAACATTGTTTGCTTTCAACCTACTACTAAGCAATTGTCTCAGAATAGATTTCACCCTGCTGACATAGTGTTTTTTTCCTTTGATTGATCAGACAAAAAAACATTGACCTCAAACCCTACATTGAGTCATTCTTACTTAGAGACACTTGAAGGGGGATAACCGCCGCTGGTTGGAAAAGTGGTGAACATACACACCTGGCTATGAAAGACTGGTCTGACAAAGGCTCTCTTTAGGAGCATCAAGAGCACAGGGAGAAAAGGGGAGCTGTCAGTCTTCTTAATCTCTGGTTGGATATTCATGGAATCTCCAAATTTCATAGCTAGAAAAGAAGTCAAGGGCTCCCCCAGAGTCCTACCTACTGTGTGCCCGAACAGGAAGACAGCCTCTACAACATCCTCAATGAGTGGATAGATCTGGCCATCTGTCAACATGTAGGTTCCATGATTTTAAAAAGACAAAAACAAAAAAACAAAGTAAAACAATTTGGCTATTATAGATGTAGATATATACACACATATATGTATATATTTGATTTATATATGGATTTGTTTACATAATAGATATATCTATCTATCTATCTAGGCATCTAGGAGGCTCAGTGGATGGAATGCCAGGCTTGGAGTCAGGAGGACTCTTCCTGAGTTCAAATCCAACCTCAGCCACTTACTAGCTGTGTGACCCTGGGCAAGTCACTTCACCCTGTTTGCCTCAGTTTCCTCATCTGTAAAATGAGCTGGAGAAGGAAATGACAAACCACTCCAGTTTCTTTGCCAAGAAAACACCAAAAGGAGTCATGAAGAGTCAGACATGACTGGAAAAATGACTAAACAACTCTCTCTCTCTCTCTCTCATATGTGTGTGTGTGCATGTGCGTGTCTATCTATACATATATGAGAAAATCTTTGGCTGAATCAGCTGGATTTCATCCACCCTATTGGTGGAGAAGAAATAGACAAAGTTGGATCCCCCAAATCCCCCGCCCAGAGGCAGGATCACTACATTAATTTTGTCATGCAGCCATTAGGTTTTTAGAGGATCTTGCCTCTCAGAAGCTGGGCTATAGATGCGCTCTGTTCTAATGTATAAACTCAGGGACCTTCTGCCATGACCAGATCCTTGTATCTGCTCCGAAAGGGCTCTTCTTAGAAGTATACTCCTGCTCATGAATTTCAAACCCCGGAATGGATCCCAAGTGCCAGAGTAGATGAGAAACAAACACCACTGAGGGACAAAACTATTTGCTTCATGTATTTTTTTTTTCTTTAACTCATAAACTCCCAGGACAGGGTCACACATAGAGAGCTGGAAGGGATTTCAAGGACCACTTAGTCCAATTCCATCATTTTGTAGTTGAGGAAACTGAGACCTTGGGAAGTTAAGTGCTTGTCCCAAGTCACACAGGAACTAAGCGTAGAGATGAGATTTAAACCCAGGTCCTCTGGTTCTGGACCTTCTCTCTCTCCACTGTGCTATACCATAGGTTACACCTAGTACCATCCTTTGCCCAGTAATCATAGCCCCTGCCACATTCTGAGGGCAAAGACTCAAGAATCACACAATGTTAGAGCCTGAGGGCAGCTTAGAGGTCATCTAGTCTAACCTTCTCAACTTACAAATCAGGAAACTGAGATCAGAGAAAGAAAATAACATGTCCAAAGCCCTAGTTATTAGAAGAGCCAGACTCAGAACCCACATCACATACTGAGAACCCTGAACCAAAAATCACAGAATGTCGGAACTGGAAGGGACTTTTGAGGGTATTTTGTCCATCCTCCTTGTCTTACAGATGAAGGATCAGAGGTCAAAGAGGGAAAGTGACTTGTCAAAAAGCCACACAATTAGTAGAGGAGCTGGGAGCAGAACTTAGGTCACTACTGAAGCTTAAGACTCAAGAATCACAGAATCATAGGATGTCAGAATTGGAAAGGAATTTAGAGGTGACTTAGGCAACTTAACTCATTTTACAGAGGAGGAAACTGAGTTCTGAAGAGAACTGATTTGTGCTTAGTTACACAGATATTCAGAAACCCTAAATTCTTTAAAATTCCTGGTAAAGTCTTAGGAGCGTCAGGAAACCTGGTGCCAAGCTCACTTTGTTATTGGTACATAGCCAAGTTTGGGGCTATACGCCAATGGGAGGAAGTTCAGGGACAGGGCATGGGCTCCAAGATCCTCCTGCATTAGACGGCACACAATTGAAAAGGAAACTTTCAATAGGGGCTACTTTATGCTTCCTCCGCCTGTGTTCCACTCTGTCTCTTTCCCACTAGCAGCTATACGGCAGGTTTGATTTCTCACACGCCGCTGCGGCTCAGCAGGGACATGATACACTGCAGGAAACGAAGCAGGGAATATTTTTAAACCATCCAACATGCCTTAGGGGGGAAAAAAACCAAAACACTTCCATAGACACTCTGGAAGGCATTTCAAAAAAGATTCCATGCCTAGAGGAAACGTTGTAAAACACACTCGACTTTTCGTTTTTTTAAGGGAACTCTCCAGCTCAGCTTCAAACTGCCTGGACCTGAATCGTAACCTGTTTCTCAGATGCCTCTCTTTTGCCTTCTCATCTGTCAGAGGTAGGCTTTAACTCCGAGTGTCTAGAGCTCTTTAAAATAGTAAAGGTTAATTCCTCCATTGGTCCACCCAACCTTTCCCCTTTATATTTACCAAGAGTAATAATCAACTAGGCATAGCAGTAGTGACAGAACATTTTTTTTTAATGGGTAACAGGAACACTTATAATCCTACCCAGCTTGGAAATTGACTTCTCTCACCGCTGGCCCATGTCTCATAATTCTTGTCCCCCCAAGCCAATGTTGTTCTTACCTGGTTTGCGTTCTCTTCAACTTTTCGTTTTCTTAAAAAATTTTTTTTCTTCCCTCTCAAAAGCTCTTTCCCGGCTTTTAATTGGTCTTTGTTCTTTTTCCTGTCTGTTATTCCTCTTTGACCCTCTCTTTTAATCTGTCTGTCTCTCTCCCTCCTCCCACTTTTTCCTACTCTTCCTCCTCCCACCCTTTTCCTCTCTGTCTCTCCCTCCTTCTCTCTGTCTCTCTCTCCTTCTCTCTCTCTCTCTCTCTATCCTTCTCTCTCTGGAACTTTTCTCATTTAAAAAGTTATTCCCCCCCCCCTTCTAGTTTCTCCTCCTTGCAATCTCCCCAGAAGGAGATAGAACCCGCCTCTGACAGCTGGTCTCCCTGAGTCCTTGGAGCTCACAGCTCTGTGTGTGAGCTGAGTGCACGCCTCCCTTACCGCATGGGCAAGGCTTTCCTGGAGCCCCATAGGCTAAGACTTCCTCTAGTTCCTTTTACTCCAGAACCCCCAAGTATACCTGAAGAATATTAGAAGCTCCCCAAGATCTCCCTCCTAGCCTTGCTCCTGTCAAATTGTGAAAATGACACATTCTTTCAACATGCAGTTGTTAGTAGGCACCTACTATGTGAAAAACTCCAGGCTAGGTGCCGAGAAGGACACAGAAGAAGCTGTCAATGAAATAAATCAGTCAACAAAACATTTCTTAAAAGTGTTTATTGTGTGCCAGGCACTGGATCAACAAATGTATGCCTAAAATCAGCTGGTCATTGAATGTTAATTTTCCGAGAGAAAGGTAGGGGGCCTTTCTAAGCCTCCATATACCAAGGAAGACACCAGTCAGGGTCAATTGCCCCTAAAAATGGAACTAGATTTAAGTTACTGAGAGATCTTTCTCTCCTTCCTTCCCCACTGCATTTCTAGTTCCTTGATCGAATCACTGATCATAGATGGATCAATAATTTGATGCATGTCATCAATCGGTTCTGTTGTGATTAACAAATTGAAATGAAGTAAGCCAGTCACCAAGGATCCATAGAACTCTAAAAATGTTAGAGGGCAGTTAGTCTAGCCTCATCCTACTACAGATGAAGGAGCAGAGGCACAAAGGAGTGATGGGTCTTAACCAAAGTTCCGTAGTGAGTGGCAAAGCAAGGTGTCCTAACTCCCAATCCAGCGATCTTTCCTAAGGTGTGCATACTCTTCACTACATGCTCGCCATGCAGCTTGCCACTTCATGGACTTGGCAAGCATATACGAGATTCTAGTGGTCATTATTCACATCTGGGTAAACTGAGGAGCTGAGAAAGAAAAGACATGACCGAACAAGCAAAAATAAATGTGTCGATGATGGCAGAATCCAGGGTTTTCCAAACCCGGTGATTTCATTCTCATCTCATTTTGCTCAGAAAACTTTGCCTGTTTTTGTTTTGCTTTCTTCTGATGGACCACTCTTCTGTAAGAGAATTCAGTCCAGACTGTCAATTGGTACAATTTATAGTCCTGCTTACATGGCTGCCTCCCTTGAAAAAATTGTAAGGTCGTATGTGTGCATATGTATGTATATATGTATATAGGTACACATATATGTTAAGTATGACTATTTCTGAGGCAGCTAGGTGGTGCAGTAAATCGTCAGGGTTATTGTGAAAATAAAATGGAATAATATATGTATGTAAAGGTCAGCTAGGTGGCACAGAGGATAGAGTGCCAGGCCTGGAGTCAGGAAGACTCATCTTCCTAAGTTCAAATCTGGCCTCAGACATTTCCTAGCTGTGTGACCTTGGGCAAGTCCCTTCACCCTGCTCGCCTCAGTTTCTCATCTGTAAAATAAGCTGGAGAAGGAAATAGTAAACCACTCTAATATCTTTGCCAAGAAAACCCCAAATGGGGTCATAAAAAGTCAGACAACTGAAATAACCAAACAATAAATTTGTATGGAAAGTGCTTTGCAAACCTTAAAGTGTTATATAAATGCTATTATTATTATTTCTGCTCCCTATAGAATCTCAGAGTTGGGAGAGCCCTCAATGGTGTTCTAGTCCAACTCATATCAGAGTATAGAATGGTTCCTAACCCCCACACCATTAGGGTCACCTGCTTCTGGAATTGCTTCTGTTTATCTAATAATCTGATACTTTGGATGGAATTCTAATCTCATCAAAGTGAATAGTCCCTCCAACAGTACAGCTAGCATCTACTTCATACTTGAGACCATGCTTTCCTGTGAATCCTCAACAGGTATGCATCCAACTTGCCAGTGGCCTTCCCCTGATTCATTTGACATTGCCTAGATACCATGGGACACATACGGACTGCCCATCAGTTATCCCTCAGTCTCCATACTTCCCAGTCCACTTTCTTTTCTGGACATACATCTCTCTGATGACTTCTTTTATCCTGCTTCCCCTATACAGTTATACTCTTGTGTACTCTCCACCTTTTTAATTAATAAAAAAGCATTATTGATTCCTTATATTTTTACTGGATTTACCCACTCCTCCCACACCACTGGAATTGAGCCTTCCTTTGTAATAAAGAAAAACCATGGAACAAATCCATCGGATAGAGTGACTTCATCTGACAACATACAGGGAGCACATTCTGCCCTCCCGGCCTCCTGGTCTGCAGGGAGGAGAGAGAGTTGTCCCATTAGCTCTTCTCTTCTCCTGAATCATCCTTCATTTATCAACGTTCTTCCTAAAATGTGGCTCCCAGAGCCGAACCCAGAATGCCAGCATGTTCCACCTGTGATCCACATAGGGCAGAGTACATACAACAGGTATGTGGTACTGTTTTGCTACTAGAGACTAGGCTTTTATTTATGTGGCCCAAGGCTGCACTGAGGGGCAGTGTGGTGTGTTGGACAGAGAGCTGCTTTGGAGTCAGGAAGACCTCAGTTCAAGACCTGCTCTGATGACCCGTGCTGGTTACTGCCGTCATATGTAAACTTACTTTAAAAAATATTTTGATAATTGATCTTCAACATAATGGTTTCTTTGCAATCCTACATATTTTATTTTATGCACTTAAAAATTATTCTAAATAGGGTTCATAGACTTCACCAGGGTGATTCAGACACAAAAATATTAAGAACCCCTATTTAATATGTGTCAGGCACTGGGATATAGGCTGAGGATATAGAGGCAAAAATAGTCCCTGCCTTTGAAGAGTTTACATTCTAATGGATGTGTGATGCTGGCTAAGTCATTTAACCTCACAGTGCCCCCAGGCCCTGAGTCAGCGAAGTGGTCAGATAGAGCTTTGGGCCTGGAGTTATGACTTGGCATTTTGAGGGTGGAAGTGTAGAGGGACAATCCGAAGTCTTCCATGAGTTTAAAAAAAAAAAAAGCTGCACACGTACAAGATGGGAAAGACATAGCTCAATAGCAGTTTGAGTGAAAAGATCTGGAGATCTTAGTGGATTGTGGACTTAATATAAGACAATAGGATAGCATGGGTACAAAAATGTTAATATGATCATTAAAAAAAAACAGATCTATGATTTCATTGGTTTAGGGAGTATGTGGTAAGAAAACTCCCTCTATCAATCCAGATCAGCACCTTCTGTGAATCATAGCTTTTTTGTGATTTGCCTGGGGGAACAAGGGAAGTAAACCAATATTTATTAAACACCTACTATGTGCTAGGCCCTGTGCTAAGCACCTTACAAATAGTATCTCATTCGGTATTTACAACAACCCTACAAGGTAGGTGCTGCTATTAATCTCATTTTATAGTTGAGGAAACTGAAGCAGACAGAGGCCAAGTGACTTGCCCAGGGTCACACAGCTGGTAAACACCGGAGGCTAGATTTAAACTCAAATCCTCTTAACTCATAACTCATAACATGTCACTTTGTGCTTCTTTTCTATAATGGTCATCCTATACACTAATTTCAGGGCCCATGGACCCATGCAAGTATCCCCAGTACCTTTAACAATCAGGTAGCCCCAGTGGTAGGAAGGCTTTGAAATGGAACTGTAAATGCTGGGTGGCTGAGCTGCCAATGCATGAGATTGTAGATTTAGGGAGTAGTCAATGCCAGAAAATCTAAAAAACAAGATTCCTCTACGTGGGCAGGTTGGTAGCACAATAGATAGAGTGCCTGCAGGGCCTGAAGTTAGGAAGACCTGAGCTCAAATTTGGTCTCAGACACATACTAGCTGTGTGACCCCGAGCATGTCACTTAACCCTGTTTGCCTCAATTTCCTCATCTGTAAAATGAGCTGGAGAAGGAAATGGCAAACCACCCCAGCATGTTTGCCAAGAAAACCTTAGATGGGATCATGAGTCAGATAAGAATGATACGACTGAACACCAATATGTCCAAAGAGAGAGTAAAATCAGGAACAAGCATGACCAATCTCATCTGGTAGATTGAGAAATGGAGGGACAAATAAATTGATGTAACTTGGTACAGAGCTAGGAATAAAACTTAGTCATATGGTTTCCTGGTCTAGTTTTGCGGTCCCTGAATCATGCCAGCCCTTGAGAGCCAAGCTGCTATCCAGTTACCACACTCTACTTAAGATGGGCATCTTGTTCAGGACCCAGAGCAAGGTTGCTTTTGCTCAGCCACCGATAGTCTGGTTTATTCTTAGCCTATTTCCTTCCAAGGCTGAAATGAGGACATTGACAAATGTAAGAAAATTTTCGTTCTGGGAATCTCAGGGCATTTTCTTAGTGATATCGGAGTTGTATGTAGCCACACGGTCCAAACTATAGCCCTTAGAAAATGTCTGTTTTCCTTTCATTGACTTATTCCCTCCTTCACCCTCTACCCTTGATACTCAGCATAGGTTGGGTCCTAAGAATGAGGCATTCAGTTTTGGATTTACACAGTCTTAAAAGGCTAAGGAGAACTTTTACCTGTGGACTCCCCGTGAAACCCTCCTTCTTCTAGCCTGTCACATTGCCATTCTGAGAAAACTCTGCCCTGGGGCCCTGCTCTCCTCACTGGCGACTCCCTCCCAGGACCACCATTTTGGGAAAAGCCCTAGCTGTGCTTCACTTTCCTGAATGCTTCCTCTTCCTCTTTGTCACCTGGTTGGCAGGACCTTCCTGTCAGAGCTTGGTCTCCACTAGCGCAGCCTTCCAGAAGCTAGGGTGCTTCTACAACACAGTGAAATGTATCTAAGTCCTGATCAGTGCAAACAATCAGTCCCTTAGAGCACCACATGTGTTCAAGTCAGCACTATTCAAAGTTTGAATTCAAATTCAAAATTCAATTTCAAATTCACAATTTGCATAATTATGCAAAATATGACAAATGGCTCCAGCCCAATAGAAATATGGAGTGGGAATTCAAATAATGCAACCTATTCAAGGGGAATTCCTTTTTCACACTAATTGGAACCTAGCTGAATCAGAGTCAGACGTTAGACTGTTGGTATATCAACCAATAGATCAAGCGTTTATTGAGTGCCCACTGTGATTCGAGCACCATGCTAGGTTCTACATGGGACCAAATAAGGATTTGACATGGCCCCTTGTCTACAAGTGTCACATGCTTCCTGTTGGGGAGACAAAACCCATGCTTTGGCCAGACTCCCCTTTATATTCACCTTCAAATCTTTACCCCATTTCTACCTGTTCAAATATTCCCTCAAGGGCTAGCCCCTCCATCACATTTTCTCTGATTACTGCAGGTAGAAGCAATCTCTTTCCTTAAATGTCTCATGCCACTCTATTTCATTTTTCTTTCCAACTTAATCTGTCTCTAACTTGTAGTACAGAAATTTTGTCCATCTCATCCTCCTTCTGGACTTTAAGCCATATGGAGACAGGAGCATCTTCTTTAAATCATGTGTCTCCTGACTGTACTTAGCACAGCTACCTCTGGGTAGGTGCTTCATAAATGTCTCTTCCTTTAGGTTGGACTGAATCAAACTGTGGCAGGAGAGATTTCTATTAGGCACGAGAAAGAGTTTTCTGACTGAGGAGCTTGTTAAGTAGTAACATGGGTTACCCTAGAAAGTAATACAATCTCCCTCAAACTCTTTAAAGAAATCTGGGCTGCAACACACTCCTCTGTCCACAATACCTGCGGCATAGTCTTCCCTAGAAGTACAGGGATGACTTAGGAGACCTTTTAAAATCTGTTCCATCCTAAGAATCTCTGGTTTCTCATTTTCCTTCCCAAGACACTTGGGTCCAGATGTTAAAAGGGCCATCTCCCCTCATGCCTTCTCAGCCATGCAGCTTGCAGGTAAGTCCTCCTGTGGTCTAATTGCAAGAGCAGTGAATCCCCAGTGACTCATTGGGAGGGCATATTGGGTAATTGGAGCCTCAATTAGCCAGCTGAGGTCATGCTTTTCAGCCAGTGCAGTTCGGCACCCCATTGTAAGTAAAGACATAGACACTGCAGGCTTAAGCAGTCCCCTCTTAAATCTTTTCCCTTTCAGATACTGGCTAAATTAGACAAGTCTCTCTTTGCCAGAACACCCTGTTCCAAGAAACGGAAAATGAAAGGAACAGCCCACGTTGCCCCTGGTATTCTGAGTGATCCCATGACCCTTTCACTTTGTCTGGGTGCTGAAGACAAAGTTTCAGAGGTCTGCTTGGGGAGACTGAAGGCACACAGAATCTCCTGGGTCCTCCTGACTCAGGACTCTTTGGGGAAAGATTTGAGCTGAGTCCCTAGGAAGGCAACCTTAGCAAGCAAAATGGGTCCGGGACGATGGGAAGGATAATCACCCAAGGCCTGATTCTTTTTCCAATGGCATTGTGCTGGACCAGGCTACTCAGATCTGATTTGACTGAGCCAACATCTTTAACACAATCAGGCTCTTGAGACATAGGTCAGCAGAGCTCATCTTATGACATTCTTCAAGACCTTTTCCAGAGGAACACACAGGATGGCAGTTCAACCTCCATGCACACTATAAGACCTTGGCTAAGGCATTCCTGATCTCTCCATTCAGGAATGGGAGATTACTGTAGACGGTTGGAGTTACCACCTTTCTCCTCACAAAAATGATACAACCCTGCTGACTTTTTTTTTTTTACATTTTTAGTAGTATTTTATTTTTTCCAATTACACATAAAGACAATTTTTAACATTCATTTTTTTATAAAATTTTGAGTTCCAAATTTTTCCCACCCCTTCTTCCCCCCTTCCTAAGATGGTAAGCAATTTGATATAGGTTATATATGTGCAATCATGTAAGACATATTTCCATATTAGTTATGTTATGAAAGAAGAAATAGTTTGCCAAAAAAAGTTACAGTTTCTTGCTTACTTTTCAAAAGAAGAAATAATAAGTTTGAATTGCCCCCAGTTTTTTGGGAGGGCAAGTGGTTGCTGTCATTATTGTTTAGTTGATCAGTTGTGTCCAACTCTTTGTGACTCCATTTAGAGTTTTTTTGGCAAAGATACTGGAGTGGTTCACCATTTCCTTCTCCACCTTATTTTATAGATGAGGAAACTGAGGCAAACAGGGTTAAGTGAAGTGGGCTGTTCTTTGGATTGGAGTCATTAATTGGCAAGACCACTCACTAGGTTAGGATTTATGGATACCTGGGTTCAAGAACTAGGTCTACCACTATTGGATCACCTTGAGCGAGTCATAGATTTAGAGCTAGAAAGGACCCTTGGGATCCTTCACCATTTTGTGCCTTTTCCCTCTTCTGCAAAAATAGGTATTATAGTAATATTTCAGCTACACAGTAGATAGTAAATAGGCTTGGAATCAGGAATATACCATCATGAGTTCAAATCCAGCCTCAGATACTTCCTAGCTGTGTGACCTGAGCAAGTCACTTAACCTTGTTTGCCTCAGTTTCCTCATCTGTAAAATGAGCTAGAAAAGGAAATTGCAACACATTCCAGTATCTTTGCCAAGAAAACCCCAAAGGAGATTATGATGAGGCAGACATGACTGAAACGACTGAACAACAAGTAATATTTCAACAGGTTGTTGTCAAGATAAAACCTTCATCAAGTTGTTCCAACCAATGTCATTTCACAATAACATCATTAATACACTATGACTAGACCAAGTCCTGTTATAAAGTTGTGAACCCCTTCCACTGATTTGGCTGACTGTCTGTTTATAATATGGTTCCTAGGTTTGCCTGTATGGCAATAATACTTTTATTTCCTTTGTTCTCAAAAGCACCCAACTCTGAGCTCTTCCAAACTCCTATCCAGAAATCAATATTCTCAGGAACATACTTGAGTGGAGCCTCTAATGGGGCCATTCTACAGATGTTGGTCTGACCCTACCTGAGTTGGGTACCTGGGACGTAGTGGTCACCATTCCCCTACCACTACCCCAGGACCAGGGTGGAAGTGGACCAAACCAACAGAGTCCCTGTGAGCATCAAGTACATGATAAGAAAGGCTATATAGTATAACTCTCGCCAATCAACCAGCAAAAGCTTATTTACTGTTGTTCAATCATGTCCCACCCTTAGTGACCCCCACGGACCAACTGTTTGTGGGGTTTTCTTGGCAAAGGTACTGGAGTGGTTTGCTATTTCCTTCTCCAGTTATAGACAGGGGTTAAGTGACTTGCCCAGGGTCATACAGCTAGTAAATGTCTGAGGTCAGATTTGAACTCTCTGGTATTTCTGGTCTTTTTTACCCCAGGACCAGTGCTCTATCCATTGCACCATTTAGCTGCCCCATAAATATTTATTTGG
Source organism: Vombatus ursinus (assembly GCF_900497805.2). NCBI lineage: Eukaryota > Metazoa > Chordata > Mammalia > Diprotodontia > Vombatidae > Vombatus > Vombatus ursinus. The sequence goes on along the minus strand of NW_020954546.1, from coordinate 7,563,528 downwards.
CACCTACTGTGTTCCAGGAACTGAAGTCAGTGGGCCCTGGGGATACAAGTACAAAGAATGAAACAATTCTTATTCCAACTCACAATGAACTTACATTCTAATGGGTCCGCTGAAGGCATCCATAGAGTCAATCAGGGCTAGGAGATTATCCACTATTGAGGTTCCTCTCTAGGAGTGGGCACAATGTGGGACAATAGGGTTCACCCTGAAGGGCATGTTTGGTGGCGGGCAGGGATAAGAAGGTGGTGATTCCCCATCCCCACCTGAACCCAATCACATCACAGGCTGGATTCCAAATAAGATACAAGTTAATATTGACAGACTCCCTGGGTCAAGACCAACCTTTCTGTTTGCTTTGTCCTCTGAGCCTAAGTCCCCAAGATTTGGAAGTGAGTAACTCCCCATAGCCCCCAGGCCAGATCTGTCATGCCCCCACATCTGCCTGCCCTTCATTCCTTTAGGACACTGTAGAGCTTGGAACATAAAAGTGATCTTACCCAGATGGCATTGTACACCCTGCTTTGGCTGGGGCTCAGCCCTTCCCCTGGCTCCCAGCTCCTTAATGCATACTGAAGGAATTTGGAGGCTATCAGAAAGGAAGTCAAATTGTTTTCGGAAAACAATAGCAAAGTAACTACAAGTCATTAGCTTCCTCCCTGGGGCCCCAAATCAAGTTTGTCAGAGTAACTGAAAGGATTGGTAGTCCTGTTTACTTACATAGCTCTGGCTAAGACCCATAAATTAATTCCTGTGTGTGACTTTCTGGAATGAGAGGAGGTGAGTCATGAAAGTCAGGAGTGGATAAAGGCCTATTAATATAGATGAGACTTAACTATAGATAGATAGATAGACAGACAGACAGATAGATACAGAGAGACAGGATAGATAA
>NW_020954546.1:7184580-7562629 GCF_900497805.2 Vombatus ursinus | reverse complement strand
ACAGGATAGATAAAGAGATAGAATAGATAGACAGACAGACAGATAGAGACAGACAGAGAGATAGACAAGATAGATAGCCATAGATAAATACAGACAGACAAACAGAGAGATAGACAGGATAGATAGATAGATAGATAGACAGATAGAGACATGTAGATAGACATATATCCATATGTACGTACACATATTTTACATGTACATATTTGTTTGCAAGTTGTCTCCCACAATGGATTGTGAACTCCTTGAAGTCAACCATATGTCACTGCCCTCAAGAAACAGAGACTCCTAAAGGAAGGTATTATGTATCTGTATTTATATACATAAACATGTGCATACACACATACATATGTATGTGTACATGCACATATGTGCACCCATACACATGCACACGCATATACCTGTACATAGACATACTACATACTCCTAGACCTCCTGAGCAAAGTCTTTAGAGTAATCAAGAGCTGAGCCAAGGAAGGACCAGCTCCCCAGAAGAGCCCCTACCCTCATCCTTCCTCCCCCTACCATGTGCCTGACATTTATGCCACTCAGAGGTGGGGCATTCCTTTTACTTTGCTACACATGGTCATGCACTATGTGGAACACCCACCACCCTCTTAACTCCTTTACATGTGGGGAACTAATCCTTGGGAATTAATTTTTTGAAAAGTTATTTTTCCTTTTGCTTTTTCTTCTGTCATTGGGATTTATGCTTTATTATTTTTGAAAGGTTATTTTAATCCTCTCTTGCAATATGATTATCAGTGATGGCTTTGGGTTTTTGTGGATGCTGGCAGGAAGAAATTTTATTTCATTCCTTTTCCTTTTCCTTTTATGTTTTAATTGTTTATTTTAAATGTAGTTTTGCTTATTCAATGTTTTCTTTTCCATCATGACATTTTAAAGTCTTAATTTGTGTCTTGTTTCATGTTTTTCTTTGTTCAGTTTGTATCTGTTGGGATTTTTCCCTCCTCACTCTGGAAATTTTATTTTATTTTGACTTTTCTCTACTGGGAGCAGTCTATTGCCTCAACATCTTTTGCATGCATTTTCCATTTTTTGTGTATTTTCTCATTAGCCACTGTAAGTTTTGATTCCAGAGAAGTCCTCTTTTATTTCCAATTTTATTTCCCATTTTGTTGGACTCTGAATATTAGCATTAGAAAAAGATTAAAAGATTAAAGTTATTCCAAGAATATTGAAAAAGAATGTCAAAGACTTGGAGGATTGCAGAGTAATATGTGGTAACACAAAACCAAGTAAGGTCACTCAGGAAGTACTCTATGAATTCCCTACCCCATTTGGAATATATGGCCACCTTATATTGTATTACCAATGATAAGTATTTGCAAAAAGACCACTATAAAAATAATTGAGCTTATGTACAAATGCTGTTTTCTGAGGATGAAAAGGTAAATAAATTTCATTTAAAAACTCAATGATGTCCTCCAAATTAAAACAAGACATCTTATGATACTCAGTAACTTAAATGCCAAGATGGGAAAAGGTCAGGATGGCATGAAATAAATGGAAAAGGAAAGAATGTTCTAAGAAGAAGAAATGAGAGAGGCCAAAGGCCTGTGGACTGCATAGAAGCAGTGCCTTTTTATATCATAAAACCTTTCTTTTTTAAAACTTATTTTATTTTATTTTTGATTATTTATTTTATTTTTTAAATTTATTTTATTTTTTATTTTTTAGAAACCTTTCTTCAAGAAAAGAATTGGCCCCCTCAATTCGGCTCTCACTTCACAACATGCCCCATACACACATCTGCCTGCTGTGGGGGTGTAGCCTGGGCCTCAGGAGTTGTTTGACTAGGAAGTGGCTGGAACTTTCATGGGCCAATGAGATAGACTTCAGGGAGATTGTCTGATGAGTCTGTTACTTAGGAAGATCACTAGGGAAAAGAGCCACCACTGGAATTAGTGTAACTTTCCCAGGGGTCCTTCCTTCATTTACACTGATGACAAACAGAAGGAATAGGACAGAGGGGTCAGGGAAACCCAAGGGGGCCTTGGGAAGGCTCTGAGTTTCCTGAATTTTCACAATGAAACATTTCAGGTCCTTTCTTTTCACCTTATAGTCAATAGTTTGGCTGACACAAGTGATATAGGGGTTGTTGTTAAGTTGTTCAGTCATGTCTGACTCTTCATGACCCCACACACCATAGTTCACCAGGTCCTTCTATCCTCCACTGTCTCCCAACGTCTATCCAAACTCATGTTTGTTGCTTCCATGAAACTATCTACCCATCTCCTCCTCTGCTGTCCCCTTCTCCTTCTTCCTCAATCTTTCCAACATCAGGGTCATTTTCAATGATTCCCATCTTCTCATTATGTGGCCGAAGTATTTAAGCTTCAGCTTCAGTATTTGTCCTTCCAGAGAATAGTCTGAATTAATTTCTATAAGTATTGACTGATTTGATCTCCTTGCTGTCCTCAAAAGTCTTCTCTAGCACCATAATTCAATCAGCAGCACTCACCTTTCATTATAGCTCAACTCTGACAGCCATATATTATTACTGGAAAAACCATAGCTTTGATTATCCAGACCTTTGTTGGCCAGGTGACATCTCTGCTTTTTAGTATGCTGTCCAGGGCTGCCGTAGCTTTCCTTCCAAGGAACAAGCGTCTTTTAATTTCATGGCTGCAGTTGCAATCTGTAGTGATCTTTGAGCCAAGCAGTATAAAATCTGACACTGCTTCCATTTCTTCTCCCTCTATTTGCCAAAAAGTGATGGGACCAGATGCCAAGATTTTAGCTTTTTTGATGTTAAGCTTCAAGCCACCTTTTACATTCTCCTCTTTCACCCTCATCAAGAGGTTTTTAAATTTTTTCACTTTCTGCCATCCAAGTGGTAATGTCTGCATACCTAAGGCTGTAGATATTTCTTCTGGCAACCTTAATTCTGACTTTTGATTCATCCAGCCTGGCATTTTGCATGATGTACTCTGCATATGAGTTAAATAAATAAGGTGACAACTTACAGTCTTGCAGTACTCATTTTCCAATCTTAAACCAATCAGTTGTTCCATGTTCGGCTCTAACTGTTGTTTCTTGGACCTTGTACAGGTTCTTCAGGAGACAAGTAAAATGATCTAGTACTTCTGTCTCTCTGAGGACTTGCCACATTTTGTTGTGATCCAAACAATCAAAGACTTTAGTGTAGTCAATCAAGCAGAAGTAGATGTTTTTCTGGAACTCTCTTGCGTTCTGCATAATCCTGTGAATGTTGGCAATTTGGTCTCTGGTTCCTCTACCTCTTCAAAAACCATCCTGCTCTTCTGTAATTCTCAGTTCACATATTGCTGAAGCCTAGCTTGCAGAATCTTAAGCATAACCTTGCTGGTGTGTGAAATGAGTGCAATTGTTCAGTAATTTGAACATTCCTTGGCATTACCCTTTAGGATTGGGATGTAAACTGATCTTTTCCAGTACGATGGCAACTGTTGAGTTTTCCAAATTTACTGGCATATTGAGTGCAGCACTTCATCTTTTAGGATCTTAAATAGCTCAGCCAGAATTCCATCACCTCCACTAGCCTTATTGTTAGCAATGCTTCCTAAGGCCCACTTGACTTCATTCTCCAGGATGTCTGGCTCTAGATCAGTAACCACACTATCATGGTTATTGGTGATGTTAAGATCTTTCTTCTGTTTATTCTTGCCCCTTCTTCTTAATGTCTTCTGCTTCTGTTAAGTCCCTACTATTTTTGTTCTTTATCATGTCCATTTTTGCATGAAATGTTCCCTGATATCTCCTATTTTCTTGAAGAGAATTTTCTTGTCTTTCCCATTCTGCTGGTTTTTGTTTCTATCTTTGCATTGCTGATGCAAGAAAACCTCATCTCTCTTTACTATTCTCTGGAATTCTGCATTCACTTGGGCATATCTTTCCCTTTCTCCTTTACTTTTTGCATTCCTTCTTTCCTTAGCTATTTGTTAAGCCTTATCAGACAGCTATTTTGCTTTCTTACTCTTCTTTTTTTCTGGGATGTTTTTTGTTGCTGCCTCCTCTATAATATTGTGAACCTCTGTTCATAGTTCTTCAGACACTCCATCTACCAGATCTAGTTTCTTGAATTTATCCATCACTTCTACTTAATATTCATAAGGGAGGGTATTTAGGTCATATCTATGTGGTCTGGTGGTTTTCCCTACTTTCTTTAATTTAAGACTGAATTTTGCAATAAGAAGCTCATGATCTGAGCCACAGTCAGCTCCATGTCTTGTGTTAACTGACTGTATAGAGCTTCTCCACCTTTGGCTGTAAAGTATATAATCAATCTGATTTCTATATTGACCACCTGGAGATGTCTATGCGTAGAGTCATTTTTGGGGTTGTTGAAAAAGAATGTTGGTTATAACCAGCAATTTATCTTGACAAAACTCTATTATATGGCTCTGTTCCATTTTGCACTCCAAGACCAAGCTTGCCTGTCATTCCAATTAACTCTTGATGTCCAACTTCAACATTCTGATTCCTCATGATGAATGTGACATCTTTTGGGGTTGTCATTTCTAGAAGATGTTTTAGGTTTTCATAGAACTGATCTGCTTTGTCCTCTTCAACATTAGTGACTGGAACATAGATGTTGAATGGTTTACCTAGGATTCTGTCATTCTGTCATTTTTGAGATTACACCCTATTACAGTTTTTCTCACCCTTTTATTGACTATGATGGCTATTCCATTTCTTCTCAAGGATTTCTGCCCACCATTCCCATCCATTTAAGTTCCCTGGCACCCAAGATGCCCATGTTTACTCTTTCCATCTCTTGTTTAACCATATCCAACTTACCTTGGTTCATAGATCCTGCATTCTAAGTTCCTTTGCCATATTGATCTTTGCAGCTTCAGACCTTCCTTTTGTCACCAGACATATCTGCAGCTGAACATCCTTTTAGCTTTGACCCAGCCACTTCATTAGTATTGGAGCTACTTGTATTTGTCCTCCACTCTTCCCCAGGGTCATGTTGTACACCTTCTACCCTGAGGACTTCATCTTCTGATGTCATCTCTTTTATCATTTTAATACTGTCCATAGGATTTCTTGACAGATACTGGAATGGTTTGCAATGTCCTTCTCTAGTGGATCACCTTTTGTCAGAACTCCCCACTATGACTTATCTGTCTTGGATAACCCGGCATGGCATAGCTCATAGTTTCATTGAGGTACACAAGCCCCCCTGACAGGGTTGTACACCCATCATTCAGTTTCAGAAGGCGAGACCTTTGCCCCTTTTTGCCAAAAGGGATTTGTCTCCCATTTGTTGAAAACCCTTAAATTTTTAGATTCCTTACAGACTCCCCTTATCTCCCTTCCAAAGCCTTAACCTCTCCTTTTGATCTTATTCAGATGCACCTTTGCCCCTAGCCCTAAGTTTGTCCTTGGGTCCCAGAAAAACCCTTAAACTTTTAGGTTCCTTATCTACTCTCTTTTTCTCCCTTTGAAAGCAAACTTCTACCTTCCAGTTCCCTTCATTATCTATTCCCATTATCTGTTCAATCTCTCAGAATTTCCAATCGGAATTCTCATCTAGACCCTTTTCCCAACCACCCCCCCTTCCTCTGGCCACCCAAAGTTACTTTAGTGAATATAAGTTGGGAATGATGGGGTTGGAATCTGGGCCCCAGAAAGGAAAAACCCTGGAATTTCCCACCTGGCCAAATCTCTGGTGTTCCCCAGAGGCTATAATCCCATCAACTGGCCTTTCCTTGTGGCTACACCCAATCTCCCCTCCATTGTTTACCTCCCTATGGCTCCTGGCCATTTCCCACCTTAATCCTAGCTAGGCTTCAAGAAGTCCAGGCCCCAGGAGTTCTGTTCACCCCAGCTTACTAGCCACTCCCATCCAGATGTCCCTAGGCCCTTCCTCCCGTCACCCCAAACTACTTGAGCACTCCTAGATCCCTCCCACAGTCTTTCTGTATATAAGGTCCATCTTGTCTCTATTAAGAGGCTGAGAATTTCTCATGCCCAAAAGGCTGAAACTCTTATGTCTGCTCGTCTCTACAGGCGTTACTAATGTTCAGGTTCCTTGGGAGTCTGGCCTATATGATTTATCTCTAATAAACTTTTTCTCTGGCTGGAAGAAGATTTGAGTTGAATTCTTTCAGGCAGGGCTCAGCACTGTGATCTTGGGGTCTTTTCAAGCACCCCAAAACCTCTAGACTTCTTCACCCCTACCATGGCAAGGCAATGATCCAGGAGGGGGGGTATAGAAGTAAAGGTGATGAATATTGTCAAAAATGTTTCTTGCCAGGGGACTCCATCGAGAGTATCAAGGACTCCATCTGGGATATCTCCAAAGTGGACACCTGCATCTAACAGAAGAGGGAAAAATAGCTTTGAGGAAGGGCAAGCAGAGGAAAATAAGTAGAAGAGTCAGTCGCAGATAGTGAGCAGAATCTTCCAGCAGTGTGCTTCCAGTGAAGGAGTATTCTGACTGTCTTTCAGCTGCTCCTTGTCATTGGAGACCCCTTTCTATATGGAGATGTGTGATCCTGGAAAGAGTTTAGCCTCACCTCAATCTTCATTGATCTCTTTATCACGCCCTCCCACTTTTGTGTTCAGTAGAGTCATTAATTCCATCTGGTTCCAGGGTATTATTGACCTAGTGTTGGAGTTATCTAGGAGAAAGCCTCAACCATTCCCAAGTTTCAGCAAAATTATCTTTGACATACTTTTTCACCTCTTGCTACAGGCCTTTTTAAAAATCCAGCAAATGTTTGTGAATCTCTTCTTGTTAGCCAATGAGTCAATCTCCTGCATATATCCCTTTATTGCATATTCTACTACTTTGAATATAGCTGGTTCAACAAAAGAATTGAAATTCATCAGCAATTATCCAAGACAGACAGGCAATTTAGGTAATCACCTCACGGCTTTGCATTTCAGCTATCTTTGGCCTTCCTGAAAGCAATGTTAGTCTTCTTATATCATCAGTGACTGCTTCTTTTCTAATCTCTTCTCTCTGTTCATCATCAAGTGCTAATGAAATAAAGACCCTTAGGAAAGTATACTTCTTCCAGCTGTGCCTCTTCTCCTTGATAATTTTCCTAAGCAACTCTTTCTAAGCCTCTTTCCAAGACAGTCTCCCTGAAGTCAGTTCTGAGTAGCTCAATCTCTACAGAGAAGCTCCCTTCACCACACCAATCTCTTGCCAAACTGTAGGCTGCTGCAGTTCATTGAACTGCCTCCAATGGGGATGGATACGGTGGAGAGGCATCGATGACTGTACTCCCTATTTCTCCTCCTCTAGGGAAAATTGCACCCACTCTAAGTATCTTTCTGCACATTCCCATCCTCTATGAGAATGTAGACATGCATTGCGAGAGTAGAGCACAATCATTTTTTCACACCAATGTAAGGATTTTAGCATCATTGCAAATCTAAAATGGCCACAGGTTCTTCTATTACTATTTTCTAGCGTTTGTCAGCCCCGTGCCTGTAATGATTTGAATACTTTGCTTTTCTCTCTGTGTCATTCTCTTCCTTCTCCCCTCCCCTGCCCCCTTTACCACCATTGTGTGCATGGATTGTGTAAATCCAATTGTTTGGTGGTTTCTTAGTTATAAAAGATGGAGTCTCCCAGCTATTTCTGGTTATTTCTCTCTACAGCCTTCACTGTCTTTGTTTCCTATACCTCAAGTTAGATTTTCATCCCTCCTGCTCTACTACACCTGAAGAAGTGGGTCTACACAGGGAATAGCCAGAAGTGTTGGTTTTGAGAGATGATGTTTGGCCACCTCTTTGAGGGGAAAAGGGAGAAGAGAGTTCTTATCACTGGCACATTTAAAGTTCTCTAATCTATAGGGGAAGTACCAGCTCTAGACAAGTGTCATCATTATCACAGGATGCTAAAAAAATGTCAAATTTTCCCTAAACACTGGGTGTAGCTCTGTCATCCAAAGAGCCAGAGACCTGAAATCCACTTTATCAAAACCACTGCCAGCTACATCCAGCCATTAAAAAGGATGCTGCAAACAATTGGAAACTATAGCAAAAAGTACATTGAAAGACATTAAAACTGTGGCACTAGACATAGTGAGTATCAGATAACATCACAACAAATTAAATAAACTCTATTCTAATAGACAGGAAAATACTTCTTATTGATGTAGGAGTTATTCCTGAGATAGCTGTCTATATAAAATTAACCCACTGACTTGTCAAAGCAAAGATCATAATCCATAAAAAAAGCAAGAAGAAGACTGAGAAAAAAGATAAAGCAAACAATTGACTAACTCAATACTGAACTATGTAAATAAGGGATTAATAATGATAAATGGGAAATGGACATCAGAAATGACATTAACACTGTATACAATAAGTTTATATACAGTTTAGCCACTGTAAAACTATTGTCACAACAGAAAGACCAACAGAGCTCAGAAATTGCCTTAGTCAGCAAATATTTTACTTATCTGCCAAGCAGAAAAATGTGAAGGACAGAAGCAACAGGGGTTTAGAAGATAAAATATTTCATAAATCTTATGAAGAAGAACAAGGGTTATGATCAATATGATCTTATGAATCAAAAAAAAAAAAAGCACTGTAGGGTAAAACCAGTTTAAGGAAACCTTGACAGATAAGCCAATCAAACAGAGTCATCCTGAAGATATTTAAGGATGAAAATGGAATGCCAACCATCAGCATAAAAATAGAAAAGATTTATAAAAATTGCTATAACAAATGGTTTTCATCTTCAAGGACTGTGGAACTACCACAGTGCAACCCCAACATTATAATCCTTCAAATGTGCCTAAGGAAGGTAGACATGATACTAAAGAGAAGAAAAATAAAATCATAGGATCAAAGGTTTAAGGCTAGAAGGGATCTTGGAAATCACCTAAATCAACTTTTACAGATGAGAAAACTAAGTCTCAGAGAGGTTGAGTGATTTATCCAGGGTCACAAAGGTGTAATAAGTGGAAAAAGCCAGAAAAAGGATCCTCTGGATGCCAAATGTACCACGTTGGAAAAGGAGTTGGATTGGACCAAGTATAAATAGAAAAGATCCCTGCTGGAAGAGACAAGTCAAATCAAGTCACCATGCAATTATTAATTGACTACTATGTGCTAATCACTGATTGTGAAAGTGCAAAAAAAAAATTAATATTCAAAGTATCTGAAGGAGTAAAAGATTCCAAAAGTGTAGGGGCAACATCTTAGACACAAAAAAGGTAACTGTGAAGACATCAACAACCACCAATTTATTTGCCCAATCTCCCATAAATATGAAATATTATACAAACCATCTATACTCTAATTGAGGACATCCCAAATGAGGGTATTAATAGGAGGAAAGTAAGCTTTCAAAAGAGACATTCAGCACTGGGTTATATCTTTACCATTTTTCAATTAAGTAGAGAATATAATATCCTATTTTTTATTATGAAAAAAAAACCCCATTTGATTCAATAGAACAAAACACTGCCTTAAAGGCTCCTTCTCAACAGTGGATCTCCAAAGCCTTTATCAATATCACTCAAGATTACTTAAAAGATATCATAGAAAAAACCTTCAGCGACCGGTTCAGTGGATCATAAGCATTAGGCAAGGCATAAAACTGAGAGATTCACCAAAGGTGTTTGCCAGTGTTATAATAGGCATTCAGCCCAAGTTAAAGAGAGTTTTTCTATATATGGTGAGGTGTCAGTGGATGACACTGTTCTAGTTACAAGCCCTAGCACATTGCCAAGTTTCCTGCAAGAGATCAAAGACTTGGCCATACAAAAAAGACCAAAAGGATAAAGAATGTCTATAGCCCCAGGTTATGCCATGCATTTGGATGGAAAATGTATGCATAATAATAATAATAACTAGCATTTATATAGCACTTTAGGGTTTACAAAGTGCTTTTTATAAGTATTGTCTCATTTAATCTTTATAATCTTCTGGAAGATAGGTGCTATTATTATCACCACTGTGCAAATGAGGAAACAGAGGCAGGCAAAGGTAAGTGACTTGCCCAAGGTCACACAGCTAGTAAGTGTCTGAGACTGGATTTGAACTCAGGACTTTCTGAGTTCAAATCCAATGCTCTTCTCACTGCCACCTAGCTTCCAATCAGTATTATATCTGGAATAGACATATAGATAGACAGTGATTTTGACCTGGATTTAAACAGGAGGAGAGTAGGCTGCATTGCCTTCAGGAAATTGCAAAACTGCCTTATAAAGCCAAGCTCCCTATGGAAACAAAGGACCATCTTAATACCAGCATGGCAGCTGCAGATGCTACAGCTTCTTGGAGCCACAGGTGAGAGTTGGGTGAAAGTGGACATCAAAGGTAGTTGAGCAGCCCCGCAAAGGGCTTGGCAAGCCCTCATACCAGAGGTGCTAGTCCTCCCTGAACACTTCAGACACCCCGACTGACACATAGTAGGCATTTGATAAATGCCTGTTTCCTTCCTTCTCCATAAATTATAGTTTTAAGAGAGTTACCTATAACACTAAGAGAGATTTAGTGACCTGTTCAGGGTCATGCAAGTAATCTGTGTCAGAGGTAAGACTATAATGTAAAAAGGGCTATATAAATTTGATTATTATCATTGTTAATATTATTATCATTGTTATCCCATTCTCCTTTTTTCCAAGGACTTCAGATAGAAATGGTCTAAGATAGGCTGCTATCCCACTACTATTTTGTCATATTTAATATTCTATAGAATATTAGTCAAATGGTCAAAACTTTTTGTAGTTAAATAAAATTATTAGGATGTAAGTTCCTATTCTGTAGGCTCACTGAAAGCAGCTGTGGTACAGTTAGTAGCAGATGGAAAAATTATTACTGCTATGATGATAAATTGCTATTATCAAGTTACGTCAAGTCAACTAACACTTAAAAAGTGCCTACTGTGCACTACACATTGTGGTAAGTACTAAACTAGGTGTAATAAAATATTTAGAAATGTAAAAACCATTCTTAGTTCATGGGGCATACAAAAACAGATGGCAGGCCAAATTTGACTCATGGATCATAATTTGCCAACCCCTGTGCTAAACTCTCAGAACCCCACTATGCCTATTTAGACCCAACTTGTTCTCCCCAAAGAGTCACTTTGGTGCCTGATGATTCAAGGCATGTCAAATATAGGTAATAGGAGACCCAGAGAAACAGGATCCAGCCATCACAAAACCAAACAAAATTCCATACACACTTAAGATGGTGAAAGATTAGCCCTTCCCCAAAGAAGGAATTGATTCTGACTTTAGAGGAGGTGCCCAGACAGGGATTCAGAGTATGCATGTAGTGTAACGGATAACGAATGGTAAAAGTGAGAACTCATGCTTGCATCTTGGCTCTGCCCCTTACTAGCTGTATGATCTTGGGTGAGTCACAAGAAAAGTTTGTCTGGGCTGGTGCAGTGAAACAAGATAGAAGAAAACTGCCAAAGAGGAAATATAAAGAAAATGTAAAAAATCATTTTACAGAAGATAGTATACAATCCAATTTGCCTCAAGTCAACAAAATTCACTAAAATTTAATACATACAAGGACCATGTGGGTGCTCGAGAGCTAAAACCAAAACAATAATCTCCACAGGTGCACAGAAAAATGCATGAAAGTTAAGTCAAGAAAGAGAAAGCATTGGCAACTGGGAGATCCCAAGAGGCTTCATAGAAGCCCTCACCGCAACAAGGCAATCACTTTTATACCTCCCTAATTGATCCACTATCCTACTCACCACAATGAGTTTTCAAAACCTTTCCATCCCTCCTCAAACTCACAGTCCCTCCCTCAATTCCCTCCCCCTTTCAGCTGAGAACCTTGCCTCATATTTCACTGAAAAAATAGAAGCCATTCTCCAAGAGCTCCTTCTCTTTCTTCCTCCCCTCCCCTTTCCCTCCTCTCCTCATCATAGAAATGCCTTTCATGACGATCTCTGTCAACCCAGCCTCACATGAAGAGACAGCCCTTCTTCTTTCGAAGGTTAACTGCTTTGCATGCACAAGTGATCCTCCAGGGGTGGGAAACCTGCAGCCTCCTGGCCACATGTGGTGCAGTCTTTTGACTAAATTCAAGTTTTACAGAACAAATCTTTTTATTAAGGGAATTTGTTCTGCCAAGTTTGGATTCAGTCAAAGGGCCACACTTGAGGACCTAGAGGGCCACATGTGGCCTTGAGACTGCAGGTTCCTCACCCTTGTCATATTCCAACCCATCTTCCTCAGCAGTTTCTCCCTCTATCATCCACACTCTCTCACTAATCTTCAAACTTTGCTTTTCTGCTGGCTGTTTCCCTGCTGCCTACAACACATCCATGTCTCCATCATACTTAAAAAAAAAAAGATTCTCATTTGACTGTCCATCCCCCCTAGCTATCAGTCCATATCTCTTTTAGCTTTCATAGCTAAACTTCCTAAGAAAGCTACCTACAACAAATGTCTCTGCTTACTATCCTCTCACTCTTTTTAACTCTCGTCAGTCTGGCTCCTGACCTCATCATTCAACAGAAACTACTCCCTCTAAAGTTACCAACGATCTCATGATGGTCAAATCTTATGGTCTCTTCTCTGTCTTCACACTTCTTGGCCTCTCTGAAGACTTCCATACTGTTGATCAGCCCCTTCCCTTGCATACTTTCTTCTCTCTAGAATTTCTCAACAGGGCTCTTTTCTGGTCCCCCTCCTACCTGGTCTGAGCTCCTTCTCAGTCTCCTTTGCTGGATCTTCATCCAAGTTTCACCCACTAACAGTGGTGTTCCCCCAAAGCTCTGTCCTGGGTCCTCTCCTCTTCTCTCCTCTCTTCTTCTTTTCTCTTCTCTTCTCTTTCCTTTCCTTACCTTCTTTCCTCTTCTCTTCTCTTCTCCTCTCTTCTCTTTTCCCTCTATGCTAGTTTAGTGATCTTATCACCTCCTACAGATTCAGTTATTATCCGTATGCAGATAATTCTCAGACCTATTTATCCAGTCCTATCTTCTCTTGACCTCCAATCTCACATCTCCAACACTTATTTGGACATCTCACACTGGGTATCTCATAGATATCTTGAACTCAAAATGTCCAAAACTAAAATCGTTATCTTCTTTTTAAAACTCTCCCCTCTTCCAAACTTCCTGATTACTATCCAGAACACCACTGAAGTTTCTTGAATAGGGAAATAATATGATCAGACCTGTGCTTCAGGAATATAATTTTGACAGCTGTGTAGAGGATAATTTATTACAGAGAGGAAGACTAGGGGCAGGGAGAACAATAGTTCAGGTGAGAGGGGATGAGGGCCTGTACTTGAGTGGGGGCCATGTGAATGGAAAGAAGGGGATAGATGTGAGATACAGTATGTCAACTTATTGGATATCAAAGGCAAAGGAGAGGGAAGAATCCAGAATGACCCTAAGATTACAAACATAGGTAACTGGAAGGATTGTGGAGACTTCAAAGAAATAAAGACGTTAGGAAGAGAAGTGGGTTTGGAGGGTAAAGATAATGAATTCTGTTTTGGTAAGTTTGAGATGACTGTGGGACATCCAACTGGAAATATCCCAAAGGCAGTTGAAAATGCAATACTAGAAAGCCTATGAGAGACTAGAGCTGGGTACAGATCTGGGAGTCCTCTGTGTAGAGATGATTGAATTCATGAGAGCTGATGAGATTGCCAAGAGAGAGGGTATAGAGAGAGATGAGAAGAGAGTCATGGGGTACACCCACTGCGGGTGATAAGACATGATGATCCAACAAAGGAGACTGTGTTAGCACTCAAAAAAATTTCTGTTGGTCTGCACTGGATCCTTCAAGTTACTATTTATTAAATGGGGCAGCCATACTTGACACCTTCTTATAAATAAATAGGTTTGCTCCTCCCCACTTAAATTCCCTTGAAGCTGAGACATTACACCAAGAAGGGTCATCCTCCCTGGTTAGCAGTTGTTGCTTTCTTGAAGAGAGGTTCATCTTTAATCATCAAGAGCAAACTATTTGGCGGTGATATTTTTATCTTCTTGGAACCAAGACCCTTTAGTGTCTCTGAATCATCCTTCAAAACCAATACTAACAACCTGTGGGAACAGACAGAATAGCTGTATGAAGCAAAACAGAAAACCAGTCTCCCCACCCCCCCACCCCCTCCAATCCCCAGATGCATACAAAACAACACACAAAAGGAAATGTGTTGAGTGAATGGTGAAACATTAGAGAAGATAAGAATGACCTTGACAAACCCTGAGAAAACCCTGTCACAAATCTTGAGAGATGATTTATGTTGGGGGAAGAGATAGCTTCAATCTCAACCTCCAAACCCAACTTAACAAAAGATGCCCCCTACCTCACCCCCCACCCAAGCTAACTGCCCTCACCAACCATCCTGTCTCCCACCGTTCTTTTTGTGGATTCTCAGATATTGCTGATTGTGTGGGTATTCACTCTGCCCATTATGTGAGAACGTAGATATGATAACATATACAGTAACACAAGACAGGGAATTACTAAGGAAATAATAAGTCAAACTCATCTGAAACCAAAATTATAGTTATTATTCATAAATTATATTAATATGATACATTATTATAACAATAATACCTAAATTTTATATAGCAATTACTATATGCTAGGCACTGTGCTAAGCACTTTATAATTATTATTTTGTTTAATCCTCATAATGACCCTGGGAGGTAGGTGCTATTATTGTCTCCATTTCACAGATGAGAAAACTGAGGCAGACAGGTTAAGTGACTCTCCCAGGGTTGCACAAATAGTAAGTGTCTGAGGCCAAATTTGAGCTCAGGCCCAGTGTTCTATCCATTGTGCCACCTACATTATTAGTCAACAAGTATTTACAAATACATTTAATAGTAATGAGCATTCATATAGTACTTTAAGGTTTGCAAAGTTCTTTACAAATATGATCTCATTTTATCTCACAACAACACTGGGAGGTAAGTGCTATTATTATCCCCATTTTGGTGTTGTTATTCAGTCCTTTCAGACTCTTCGTGACCCCATTTGGGATTTTCTTGGCAAAGATAATAGAGTGGTTTGCCATTCCTTCTCCAGTCCATTTTACTGATGAAGAAATCGAGGCAAATAACATTAAGTGACTTGTCCAGGGTTACATAGGTAGTAAGTGTCTGAAGCCAGATTTGAACTCAGTAATATAGGTCTTCCTGACTCTAGGCCTAGCACTCTATCTATTGCACCAGCTACCTAGCTGCCCTTCCTCATTTTACAGATGGGGAAACTGAGGTAGAGATCACACAACTAGTAAGTGTCTGAGGCCAGATTTGATCTTAATTTTTCTTAACTCCAGGCCTAACACCCAATTAACTATACTACCTATATATTAATAATATAATAATGTAATATATAATGCGAAATATTACAATGTAATATGTCGTGATGAAATTTAATGTAATAACATATAATATGGTATGATACGGTGTGATTATCATATCATATGTGTATATAAACCAAAAAGATGAGGAATATCCTTTTGACAGAGAAATTCTGCTGATATTCCTGGCTATGGATGACATTGTGCTGATTGCAGGAGCCCCAGAAAACTACTGGGCATCCTTGGTGAAATCCATTGTCATTAAAAAGAGCCTTATGTTCCAATTCACAAAGGAGAAACAAAGTAGATAAAGGCTCCTGCCAAAGATGGACAGACAACCTACTGGAATTTGTTCCTCAGTACTTGTGTCTTGAACAACCACTACAACTGGATGATGAGCTTGAAGAGAAGGAGGTCCAGTCAAGAAACTGTGCAGCCATTTCAGTATCTCCCATGCCTGGCATGCACTCCCTTCCATTCCTCCATCTCATAGAATCTCTCTTCTTTCAAGACACATGTGAAGTGCCACCTTGTAGGCAAAGTGTTTCCTGATGCTTCTCAATTTCTAATGTCCCCTCTCTCCAACTGCCTTGTATTTATTCTCTTTATATTTATTCCAAATGGACTTCGTATGTCCTTGTTATCTCTTCCAGTTGAACGTAAGCTCCTTGAGGGTAGTGATGGTTTCATTTATTGTAGTTGTACCCCCAGTGCTTGGCATATAGTAGGCTATTAACAAATGTTCATTGATTAACTGATTGATCCCAATTTGCTCGCTGCTGCAAAACCCCATCTCTTTAGCCCCGATATTCTCTAATGAATGAATGAATCAATGAAAAAGCATTTAAGTGCTACGTGCCAAGCACTGGGAAAATAAAGAATAAAGCAAGATGGTAATGCTATATGGTGACAAATGAGAATCATGATTGTAGGGGATCTGGAGGATGATGGAAAGAAGTGTAGCATATAGTGTATAGCATGCCACTACCAATGACTGACATGTGAGACATGGTATCAAGGACATCGCCAGGAATATGCCTAGTCAGAGAAAAGAACGAATTGGTTTTGGTATTGTAGCAAGAGTGAGAGAAAACAAATAGACAGTGTGGTCTAATGTCTAGAGCACTGGACTTTGAACCAGGAAAACCTGGGTTCAAATCCAGACTCAGACATTTACTATCTGTTTGACCTTGGACAAATCTGTTAATCAGTCTGAGCCTCAGTTGCCTTATCTGTAAAGTGAGGTGGAGTAAATAGCCTTGATGATGTCTAAGGTCCTTTCTACTCTAAGAATTAATGATCCTATCATCAATGAAATATTATAAACCCTAAAGAAAGGAGTTTTGCAAATTGGTTATATAATAGCACACATTTATATACTGCTTTAAAGATTTGCAAAGCACTTTACATATATTATCTGTCACTTGAGTCTCTCGATGTTTTTCTCTGAACAATCATGGAAGGACATGGATAAGGACTGCCCTGGATGAGAAGGCACAGATAGGCACTAATGGTGGGAGTCAATGAGGCAGGGAACCATAATGGAGTATGCTTCAGCTGGGGATTGGATTAGGTGACCTTTGAGGCTTCTTCCACCTCTGTGATTCTAATTCCATCATTTCCCATTTGTATTGTGCTGTACAGTTAATAAAAAAAAAAAACACAATAATTTTTTGGAATAGGTAGTGTAAGCACACAATATTATTTGTACTTCACAGATAAGAAAGCCAAGGTGAAAAGTATATCATCTATAGTCACATTACTGGTGGCAGAGCCAAGATGCAAGCTAAGCTCTCCACTCCCCAAGTGTTGCATTCTTTCTACCCTTGACTACTCTTCTACATCTCCTTGCTGTGCCTTTCTCCCCATTCTGGGGGATCCTTCCAGGTTCCCAGGGCCCTCATGTTGTCTCTCCTTGGATGACCAGAGCCTCTATTTGACAGTCCACCCAAGCCTTTATTCTCCGGCAATGCTTCATGCACTGGACCTCCTCCCTCTTTCCCTTTAGCCTTTCCATCAACATTCACCCGAGGCCTCGTGGTACTTCAACACTTAGATGCCTACTTCAATGGATCTGTGATCTAATGGTGGGAATGGGGAGGGGGAGTTGTTATACTCTCCAATCATATAGATCATAATCCATTCATACCTTCCCATCATGAGCAGCTCTTGTCTATCCGTAAATTTTCTCCCCACCATAAATTTTCCACAAGGAGTCTACTCTTTTGGATTTGTTGATACCATATGGATAACAACGGAACATTTGGACTGTCCATTGGTTATCCCTCACTCTCAGTAGATGACCAGTACACCTTCCTTTATGGTTATACTTAAAAGTGGAAGGGGGATTTTTAAATATCCTTTAAAAAACAATACTAAAGATATAAATGGAGAAAAATATAAGCTGACCTTTCATAGAGGTAGCTAGGTGGTACAGTAGATAGAGCGCTGGGTCTGGAGTCAGGAAGTTCAAGTTCAAATCCAGCCTCAGACACTTACTATCTGTGTGACCCTGCGCGAGTCACTTAACCACTTCTTGCCCAAGTTTCCTCAACTGTAAAATTGGGGTAATAATAGCACCTACCTCCCAGGGTTGTTGTGAAGATCAAACGAGAAAATATTTGTAAAGTGATTAGTGCAGTGCCTGGCACATAACAGGCACTCAATAAATGTTTGTTTCCTTCATATCTTTAAATGGGAATGGATTAAACATTGGTCCTCTTCAAGAATGAAGGACAAACAACAACAACCGACCCAATAAAATGAGAGTAGCAGATTGAATAAGAAAACAAAACCGACAACTTGTTGCTTATAAAGGACAAAATTTACAAGCGTTAGGTGAATGAAAAAAATCAGAATTGCAAAAATGTTATCAAACAAAGCAATTTTAAAATTCACATGTTTAACAAAGTTAAATAAAAAAATTTCATTATGCTTAAAAGAACATTAGACAATCAACCATTATTAGTGTTAAACTTATATGCTGCAAATGCCATGCATATAAATTCATAAGGGGAAAACTATCTGATTTACAAAAACTCATAGATAGTAATATAATAATAGGAAGCTTTATTGTTCCTCTCTCAGAGTTGGACAGATTTGACAGAAAGATGAACAAAAGAATAACTATATAATTGAATAAAATGTTGGAGAAGTAAGAACTAAAAAATTTATGGCATCTTTTGAATGGTACTACCAAATAATATACATATTTCTCAGCACCTAATGGCACTTTTGCAAAAAAAAAAAAAATTAGAACATGCATTAGAGCACAGAGAAATTGCAAACAAATGTAAAAAAGCAAAAATACTAAGCACATCCTTTATAGAGTATAACACAACAAAAATAGTAACAATTCAGAGAACACAAACAAAAGACCCAAATCCTACAGGGAGATTTAATGATGAAATCCTAAATAGCAAGTAAGTCCATGAACAAAACACGGAAACAATTAATAAACTTTGTGAAAGACAATGATGAAGATGAGACCGCATTTTACCCTTAAAAACATATTAACAAGATAGAAAAAAGGATTAATGAACTGCATATTCATTTTTAAAAATTAAAGTCAATAAATTAACAAGCCCAAAACAAGCACTAAAGAGGAAATCTTGAAAGTTAGAGGAGAAACAAATAAGTTGGAAATAAAAAAAAAAGTTTATGAAACTGACAAAACTAAAAACTGTTTCTTTAATAAGACTAACCAAATCCATAAACCTTTAGCCACTCTGATTGAAAAGAAGAGTGGATGAGTGTTTAATTTTGAAGTAAACAAAGGCTAGGGACAATTACAAAATATAAAATGAGTCAATTTTATTATGTAAAATTGTAAAGTTTTTGTATAAGCAAAAATAATGCATCTGGGATTTAAAAGGAAGCAATTAATTGCAGGGGGGGTTGAGTCTGTATCAAATAGCTCTAATAAGGATCTGATATCCAAGATATATAGGCAACTAACAGAAATCTATAAAGAACAAAAGTCATTCTCCAATAGATAAGTGGTCAAAGGATATGAAGAGTTCTCAAAAGAAGAATTATAAACTATTAACAACACATAAAAGAATACTCCAAATCACCAATAACAGAAGAAATGCAAATCAGAACAATATTTCACACCCTATGAAGTCAGAAGACAGTTGCAAAAGTCAGTGTTACAGGGACTGAAGAAAGACAAGCGCAGTAATGCATTGTTGTTAGAGGTGTGAATTGGTACAACCATTCTGGAAAGCAATTTGGAGTTATGCAAATAAAATTATCAAAAAGCCCATGCCCTTTAACCTAGAGATTCCACTGCTAGGCATATGCCCTAAGGAGGCCAATAACAACATTTTTTATTAATTTATTTTGATTTACCAGCAATCACTTCCATATGCTTTTGAGTTTAAAATTGTTCTCCCCATTCCTCCCCACCACACTCCCCAAGACGGTGCACAATCTGATATAGGCTATACATGTACATTCCTATTAAACATATTTTCACATTAGTGATGTTGTAAGTAAGAATCAGAACCAATAGGAGGAACCACCAGAAAGAGGAAACAAAACTCAACAGAAGGAAAAAAAATAGCAAATAGTATGCTTCGATCTGCATTCAAACTCCATAATTCTTTCTTTGGATGTGGATAGCATTTTCCATCATGAGACCTTTGGAGATGTCTTAGATCCTTGTATTGCTGGGAAGGGTTAAGTTTATCAATATTAGTCATTGCACAATGTGGCTATTATTGTGCATAAAGTTCTCTTGGCTCTGCTCACTTCACTCAGCATCAGACCATACAAGTCTTTCCAGGTTTTTCTGAAGTCAGCCTGTTCATCATTTCTTGTAACACAATAGTATTCCATTACATTCATATACCACAACTTGTTCAGCCATTTCCCAATTGATGGGCATCCTCTCAATTAACATTTTTAAAGCAGCATTTTTGTAGTAGTAAAGAACTGGAAACAGAGTAGCTGTCCATCAATTAGGAAATGACTAAAAATATTTTAAACAAAGTGTGGTATAGGTATATAATTGAATATTACTGTGCTAAAAGAGATAACAAACATGATGAATACAGAGAAGGATGAAAAGAGTTACATGAACTGATGCAGAGTGAAATAAGCAGAGCCAAGAAAACAATATGTACAAAGACTACAATAATGTAAATGGCGGGGGGGGGGGGAGGAACCAAGAAAATTACTAAAACTGGACGTTGTGAAATTATAATGTCCAAACTTGGTTCTGAAAAGGAGATATGGGAAGATACGTCTTTTTGTTTTTTGCAGAGTTGGGGTCCATGGGAGTAGAACGTTACATATAACCTCTGACTTTTTCAATGTGTTGATTGGTTTTGCTTTTTAAAAAAAAGTGTTTTTTCTTTATCTTTTTAAAAT
Organism: Vombatus ursinus; assembly: GCF_900497805.2. Lineage (NCBI taxonomy): Eukaryota > Metazoa > Chordata > Mammalia > Diprotodontia > Vombatidae > Vombatus > Vombatus ursinus. The sequence continues at coordinate 7,541,977 of NW_020954546.1, read as the reverse complement.
CTTTGTTATAAGAGATGGCTCTCTGAGAGGGTGGAAGGGAAAAGATGTAGCAGGAAAATGACATGATATAAAATTAAAAATATTAATAAAAATTTATTTTTTAAAATTATTAAGATCTCATGGCTTTTTCCTAGCATTTATTATCCTCTCATCTCCAATGTGTTGAGAATTGATTCCTCAAAGGTCTCAAAATTATATAACATCCAGCAAAAGCCTGTTAAATGGGTGTTTAGTGATACAGACTAGTTAAACCTAGACTCTTCACCCAAATGGATAAGCAGGGTAATGAGATAAAAACATTTAGAATGGATTGATGAGTGCAACCCCTGACGCCAAAGGCTTTCTAACCAACCCCTGTGTTTATATGTATCTTACCTGCTCATGACTGGTGTTTTCAAAGGTACCTGGGAATCTATTTACTGTAAATTTGGTATTGGTATACATTGCTCTAGCTCCCTTTGTCTACCTCAGTATAAAGCCAGAAAGACCCTACCCACCTCTAGCCATTCAATTATTCTATCTGTAATTTAGACAGATAGCTGATTTCTTGGGTGGCAACTGCAAGCAGCTTTGTTTCCCAAGACTAGACCAAAACAGGGACTTGGGTATAGTGGCGTGACGGGTGCACACATCTCCTTGTACCCTTTTTGTTTGAGAGAGGCTCCCACTCATGGCTTCTATATTATTAATAAACTCTAGTTTTATGAGAGGTGGGTGTAACTGTGTTTCTGTTCCAAAACCAGATGAGTGCATTTTATCTGATCCAGCTGCTTTTCCCATCTTTGTTTTCTTTGATCTCATTTGTATTTCCTCATTTTACTGTCCAAATGTGGTGGCCCCACTGTCATCAATTAGGAAAATCATTTGTTAAGAGTAACCTTGACAAATGTTTTCCGCTTTTTATTTTCCTCCTTCTAGTCAAATGCCCTCAGGATGCCTTAGTTGAATCTGTCGCCAAGCTTTCTGTAAACTTCTATCTTCTCTACTGTTTATTGCTCTTTTATGAGGTGATGTTGCTCATAATCTTCTACCACCATCTTTCATAATTGAGCTATGTATGCTCTGGCCTCCCTCTGTTAGTACCAGGCCTGATACATCTCCCTCCTCAAGGTTCTCAGATACCTTAAGGAATTTGTGAGTATCTTCTCTGCCATCACCTCAAATCCTCAGCAGCTGGTTCTCCCCATTTGTTAGGGAACCAGTGATGAGTATCCTATTTCCATTTAATCAATTAGCTTCAATTAGCCTTTATAAAGAGATATTTATTTCACAGATAAAGTAAGAACAAATCTACAAACATTTTCCTTAACACTTGGACACATAGTATTCTATACCACCTCAGTCTTTGGCAAGGATTAGGCTCACAACTTAGCTCAGTTCCTAAATAGCATTGATCCCACCAAGTTCAAGTCTAAAGTCTTTCTTCCAGTTTTTGTGGGCTGAAGCCCCAAAAGTCATTCCAGATGAATCCTTTGTGCTCCTGGAGGCCTCAATGCTCACCTCACTGAAAGACCTGGCCTACGTTCCTAGACTCCCAGTACTCCTGGCTTTGGAAACTCCCAAGGTTGAAGACTCCACTCTCTGTACCTAGAAAGGAAAAGAATGAATGAAAAGGCCAAGGACCCACACCCTTTTCTTGAGGGGCCATACGGGAGATGGTGGAGAAGACAGAGAAAGAGGCCCTAAGACTCTCTCCTCCTTACTGCATATTCATTGATCACGAACAAAGGAATCATCACCATCCAAAGATGTGGCCAAAGCTAACTCCAGCCCTTTTGAAGACGCTGACAGTTACATATTTGCTACCAATAAAAAAAAGCCTTCTCCCAATCAGACTTCTCCCAAAAAACTCCTTGGGGTTGATGGACCAACTGAAATTACATAAGCAGTTGCTAAATGTCTACACACACATTAATCCTAACAATTCTCCCTGAAGCAGTTCCCTAGCATCTCATACTAAAGGGATTACACCCAGGGAAGGAACTAGTAGCCTCATAGTTTTAACTTTTTGGGAGGAGATATCTGCCATCCATAGGGTTGACAAGCCAGCCTAGCAAGGCTGCTAAAGGGAAAAGCATATACCATGTGGTCCAGACCATCCCAACTACCACCTCTCTTAAAACCCTGGTAGAGAAAATCCACTATCCCTGAGCCCCAAAGTTCCAGAAATAAACATGATCCCACTACCACCACCCCTGCTTATAGCTTAATCCTTGCAGTCAAAATTGAGGGGGTGAAGCAACCTCTGTGGAGAAGGGGCCCACTATCCATGCAACTATCAACTGCCAACCAACAGAGAACAGAGCCCCAAAGTGCTGGAAGCAGCAGCTTATCCAAGACCACTGGCCCTGCTTCTAGACCAGCCCCAGCAGCCATTGTCAAGGGAAGTGATTCAAAGTGGAGATGGAATTTGGCAACTTCCTTTGCAGATACTACCTTGGCAGTCACAGTCAGTCAAGATCTGCAAAAGAAAGCTTTTGCCAACAAAGTCCTTGGCATTGTCAGATGGTTCCATACCAGAAATTGATGTGATTTTATTAATGGAAATAACATTAAAGAACACATGTTAACCCCTGCTTGGAAAGAAATACAAGGCAGTTCTATTTGACTTATAGCTTGTGTTGTCTACCACTATTAGAATGGGAATTCCTTGAAAGTAGAGATTGTCTTGCTTTTCTGTTTGCATCCCCAGCACTTAGCCCAATACTTTGCACATAGTAGGTACTTAAGAAATGTTTTTCCATCATTCACTCATTCGCTTGGTGTGTTAATGGCTTTACATGGGTTAAATTTCTATGAAGAAATGGTGATAGTACGTCTCAATGTCTGTTCTTTTATCCATTTCTCATCAGTAATCAATCAACTCTTCTCTTTTAAAGCACAATTAAATTTTATGATATTGTTTGATTATTTAAATGTCCAATGCCTCCCAATTTTCTTCTTAAAGAAAATTTTCATGATATACAGGCATCAGTATGATCTATGTGTCATTGGCTTCGCCCAATTTTTTATTCCTGAAATATGTTTTCCAATATTTTTTACTGTTTTCATTTGTATCTTTGCATTAAAGTCATCACATGGGAAAGCATGTTTTCATCATCACCTAATTTGTGAAATATCTCTGCCTTTTCATCCTCTACAAGACAGGCTGACACATAAGCTGAAAATGGCTTTCTGGTATATAATCTGGTATATACAAGGAATATAATGTCTCCTGTTTTCTTTGGATATCAACCAATCAACAAACATTTATTAAGTGCCTGTTATGTCCAGACACTGTACTAAGTCCTGGGGATACAAAAAGAGGCAAAAGACAGTCCTTGCCCTCAAGGAACTCACAATCTAATGGGGACATATAAAGCAATTCCACCATCTCCTTTATTTGCTTCTCCAAGGAGAACTGGTGAGTGAACATTCTTCAGGCTCTATTTATGACAAAAATGCCAATAAATAGGTCCACTTACTGGTCAGTGGACAAGAATATCACATTTGGAATACTATTTGTAGCCCCTTTTTCTACCACTGTTAAAACAGAAAGGGGGCTGCACTGAAGATTATTTTAAAATGTTTTTCTCTCTTCAACAAAGTCATTACCTAGAGGCTAATTAATTAAAAACAAAACAAAATTTATTTTTTAGCCTGTGGGTAACTATCCTTTCCATCCTAAGCTAGGCTGGTCCTTGGAAGGCAGATATTAACTTCTATAGGGACCATACTAAAAGTCTTTCTAGTATGGTATAACCTGTCAGAGCTTGCATTCTGTTGGCTTAGACTTTGTGAAGACAGAATCACCTCCCAGCCAGGATGAGACCTCCAAGTAGACTGTGCAAACTTGGTAAGATATACAATGCAAATTATTAAAATGTAAATGTGAGGGGTTTTTCAAAAGTTTTAGTTTAAACCAATGGGTATTAATTTTAAGCTGCAAATGTATTTTGTGAAGCTGTGAATAGGTAAATCTGTCCCACAGGAGGGATCCTTTAGCTGGATCACATGGGTGAGTGAGGAGGACTTGTGTGGCAGACCTTCGTGGCAGTTCAAAGCTGCTTCTAATAAACTGCAGGTACCTGGGGAAAGGTACTAAAATTAGGCCATCGTGTTGTCCCCCTCTATTAGAAATGTGAGCTCCTTGAGAGCAGAAATTGTCTTATTTCTCTCTGTTTCCCCATCACATAGCAAACACTTAATAAATGCTTTTTCACTTATTCATTATCCATTCATTCACAACCCACTGATACAGAGATGATTGCTTAGGAGCACAAAAAAAAAAAAAAAGAAAATATTCAAAATGCTATAATGCAAGGGCAGGAAAAGAAAAAAGAGTCTTTGAAAGGGATAATGCCACAAGTCACAGAGGAGATAGAGAAAGTAGGAAGGAACTTGACTCCTTTCCAAACCAAATGCTCTAAGTAATGTGAATTGTAAAAACACTAACAGAATCCACATCCTCTCTTCTAACCACAGCACCACACAGCCTCTCTCACACTTAGATGTTGCCTTTGTTTCTCCTGGTTTTATCTGTACTCTGCCACTGCTTAATTAGACAATCAGACTTAAGTTGCTGGTAAGCCTTCTTGTACCTTCTATCCATCTCAAAAACAGTACTCAAAGAGAGAGCTTTCTTCCCCAGCTTTTGAATTGCTGAGGTCACATCACCTGTAGTAGTCTCTAGACCGGGAGTTCTTAGCCTTTTTTTGTGCTCCAGATCCCTTTGGCAGTCTGATAAAGCCATGGATCCTTCTCAGAATCATATTTTGTTTTGTTTTGTTCTTTAATTAATTAACTTTTGGTTTTCAACATTCACCTTTATAAGACTTTGAGTTCTAAATTTTCCTCCTCCCCAAGACAGCCTGAAATCTGATACAGGCTATATATGTACAATTATAGTACACATATTTCCACATTAGTCATGTTGTGAAAGAAGAATCAGAACAAAAGGGAAAAACCACAAGAAAGAAAAAAAAGAGAGAAAATAGTATACTTTGGTCAACGTTCAAACTCCATAGTTCTTTCTTTGGATGTGGATAGCATTTTCTATCATGAGTCTTTTGGAATTGTCTTAGATCTCATTGCATTTCTGAGAAGAGGCAAGTCTATGAAAGTTGATCATCGCACAATGTTGCTGTTTACTGTGTACAATGTTCTCCTGGTTCTGTGCACTTCATTTAGCATCAGTTCACGTAAGTCTTTCCAGATTTTTCAAAATATTGTTTTTAAATGCATAACATAAAATACATAGTAATGGAGACAAGGTCATAGAATTTATGGGATCATAGCCTTAGGAAGGGAAGGGACTTAGTCCAACACTCTAATTTTAAAGATGAAAAAACTAGGGCCCAGAGAGGACATTTGGCCAAGATTCTATGCCTTGCCTTATCACAGAGACACTCTACATATGTTCTAAGATGAGAAAATGAGTAGAGAAGGATGTAAGAAATGACCCCATTCATTTTCACAGATTGTCCTCAAAGGAGAATGAAGCCCTGATTTCAAGCTGTCCCTAATAGCTGTGAAAAGCACAAGGCAACCTTGAAATACCAATTTCACAGTAAAACCCAAAATATGATAAGATATTTTCCTCTAGAGGTTCTCCACACCAGTCAAAAGTATATATATACATACATACATACATACATACATACATATATATATATATATATATATATATATATAGGCAATTGGGGTTAAGTGACTTGCCCAGGGTCACACAGCTAGTAAGCGTCAAGTGTTTGGTCTGAGGCTGCATTTGAACTCAGGTCCTCCTGACTTCAGGGTTGATACTCTATCCATTGCTCGAAAGTATATTTAGGGGCAGCTAGGAGGCGGTGGAGCAATGGCCAGAGTACCAGCCCTGAAGTCAGGAGGACCTGAGTTCAAATCCAGCCTCAGACACATGACGCTAGGAAATGTTACTTCCTGGCTGTGTGAGCCTGGGCAAGTCACTTAAACCCAATTGCCTCACCAAAAAAAAAAGTATATTTAGCAGTTCTTTTCCACCTAGCCACCAGCACTACAGAGCTAAGTATATAACTGGAAATCCTGGGAGATCCCACCCAATATGAGGGCTTCCTGCTCATAAGTAATATTTTGGTCAGCTGTTATTTGTGGAAATAAAGAGGAAAAAGTACTTGCAAGCTCATTTGATAGAAATCTTTTAATAACTACCCTAGTATTCAAGACCTCTGGAGACCACAATCTATGGTGTGGCAATCCATAGTAATGATAATGTTCATAACAACAACCAGCATTTATATAGCCTCTATTATGTACCAGGCAGTGGTGTAAGTGATTTACAAAAATCTCATTTAATCCTCACAACAACCCTATTATTATCATCCTTACTTTACAGTTGAGGAAATTGAGGCAGGCAGAGGTTAAATAACTCTCCCATGATCACACAACTGATACAATAGTACATATTTGAAGACAGATTTGAACTCAGGTCTTCTTGACTCCAGGCCCAACACTCTATCATTGCACCACCAGATGCCTCATTCAAGAAGCGAATTTAAGCAAGTATTCATTGAATGTCTATTGGATGTAAAGCATGATGGATGAGAAATGGGACATGCTCCTACCTCCTCAAGGAGATTGAGATATACATATATAAACAACTAACGTTATAATGACATTATTATAATATATGCCAATATATGCAAACAACTAACATCTAGAAAACAACTAACATTATAAGATAACATAGGTTAAATGCCACATAAAGGATAAAAACAAATTCTCTTCAGTAGTTCAGAGAAGGGATCTCTGCGACCTGGCAAAGTCAAGGAAGACAGCAAACTGGATGGAATTTATCCTGCCAGATCTGGCAGGATGGGTCAGATTTCAACAGCCAGACAGGCAGAGGAAGACATTCTTGGTGTGGAAAAGATCATGAGTCCAATTTGGCTAGAATGTGGGATTCTTATAGACCAGTGGTAGGAGATAAAGCTTAGAGAGCTGGTTTGGGCCTGCACGGAACACACTGAAGAGATTTGCAAAATGGTAACTCTACTAAGGTCAGATATTATCTCTTTTCTCATCTATTCCCAGAGCATTTAGGAAACACCCAGGCCAATGAGCCTGCTTATTCCCCTGGGGAAGGACTCTGGTTTTTCTGTAGGTTGCCATTTGGGAGGATCAGATTCTGTATTGACAGAAAGACAGTAGGGGTAGTGAAAATGTCAAGAGTAAATATGGAATCAGAAAGCTGGATTCAAACCCTACATAAAATCCTTATGAGCTTCATAACCCTCAGTAAGTTATTCAACCCCTTTGAGCCTCAGTTTCCTCATCTGTAAAGTAGGGATAATTATACTGACAAGTCATGACCAATCTGAGCCTTTCTCCAACTTTAAAATGGAGACAATAATGCCCCCCTATTTCATAGTTATTGCAAAGATCAGATGACGCCATCATGTATGCCAAGTTCTCTGCTGACCTTAAAGAACTATTTTTGTAAAGTGAGCTGACATATTATTACTGATACTGACATTCTAATTATTGATGACCTTGAGTTGGAGCTTTGATCTACTACCTGCTCCTTTCTCCACCTTCCCCTAAAACTTTTACCATCCTTCTCTCCATGCCAATCAGTGTCCCTGGCATCCCTTTAGCTTTTCAGTAAGAGTTACTCATAATTATTTAACTATGGGCTCTCCAAAAAACAATTTTACCCAGGATACCCTTTAAATTAAACCTGCATTATTAACATTGTCTCCATCACTTTCTTAAGCCTAGACAATCAACAAAACAGTAAATCAAGCTCTGATTTGTAGCTCTTGCTGATTTCCAAGGTGTCAATGCTCCACTGAAGACTTAAGAATCTGCTGTCAGGGAACTGGGTAGAACAAACTCCAGCACAGTCCTGTCTTTCTGCCGGTTTATCCAGATATTCTTTTAAATCTGGTCAAAGCTATTCAGAGGGTGACTTCAGAGCTCAGAAAAGAAGAACAAAGAAGAATGAGGAAAATGCAGCCCTAAGCTACGAAGTTCCTTCCTTTCTTTCCAAAAGAAATCAGAATTAAAGACAAACTCCCTCTGACCCTCCAATACAGGCTAGCAAATAAAGTCAAGTCTGTCAGATGCAGTCCTCAGAGGAAATCAAACAGGTTCAAAAAAGAAGGTCAGAATATTAATTCAGATGGAAAAATCAATTTGACCCACTTCACTCAGATTTTTACAATTCACTGTCATCAGATACTGAGGCCTGAGATTTTTTTTAAATGTTATTTTAGGTGTTAGAGGTAAGGGTTTCTCCTGTTTGTAGGTTTGTGGACCTACTATGAGAGCTAATCTAGCCCATTAGTTGTCATTTACTCACACTGCATCCTTACCTAACTCTGTTACCCTCTGGCAGGTGACACCTTCCCTAGACGTTGTTTTCCTCATCTGTAGAGTAGGCCTAGCATATTGATTATAGGAGATAGGCACTATAGAAATGCTATATATGAAAAGTACCAAACATAGGGCTGGTGGCCATGCCAAATTATATTAAAATATAATAGGGAAATATTTAACAAAATAAATAAAAATATAATAGAACATATATAATGTTAATATGCAGTTTTCTAAGTCAATATGTGCCACAGAAATCCTTAAATAGGTTTAGTAGCCCTATGTCTATCCGAGTTGGACATCACATCATACGATATAAATCTATATTTTACGATTAACAAAATTTCCTCCACTTATCCCTGAAAACAAATGAGAAAAGAGTACCTCCTTCTTTTCTTTGCAGAGGTGAAGGACTATGGGTGCGTAACATCACATACACTGTCAGATTTTTTTGATGTGTTGGTTAGTTTTGCTAAACTGTTTTTTTCCTCATTTTAAAAAATATTTTTTTTGTTACAAGGAATGACCTTCTAGGTAGTAGAGGGGTGTATTTAAAAATGAAGATGAAATGAGAACAAAATACATCCAAAAAATGAAAGAAAAGGGAAGAAAGGAAGAAAAAAAAGGCAAGTCTCTTGGTCCCAAAGTGGCGCGATCAGAGGCATGTACCCAACTCCTCATTAGAACATTCATTCTCTCATTAATTGTTTACCAGTCAGAATTGATTGCTGCCTGTCGGGAACACTCGCTTTTCCAAAAGTATATTAGCATGCAGCAGCCCCCAAAGTTCATTTTGGGTTCCCAAGAGTGCCACTGACTTCATTTGTTAATTATTAACTAGCCATAATTAATAAATTGATATTAATTAACCAAAAATTATGTCTCTTGGACTTTTCATATGTCACAACAATATTTGTTAAGCATTTCACAAACCTTTAAAAAGTGTTATGTAAATGCTCATTATAATTATTGTTGTTATTAACTAAATTCAAATCACGACAAAAAATATTTTTTAAGCCCCTATTCTGTGCCTGACAATGGAGATACAAAAGGGAACAAATGAAACTGTCCCTGCCCTCAAGGAGCTTATGCTCTACAGGGGAACAACAATTATTCTAAAGTTTGCAAACCACTTTCTATACATTATCTCATTTGCTAATATATGTATATCAATACAACTGGACATAGCTCTTTCCACACATCACACACGAAAACTAGTCTTATTCCATATACCACGTTTGATTAAATGTTAATTGCATGGAGCAGTCTACAGGTCTTGTAGATATTCAAAGGAGTTAGAGATCACTGTGAGCTAGGAGCATCTGGGAAGGCTTCCTGGAAGAAGCTGGGCCTTGAAGGATGAGTAGGATTTGGATTAGGTGGAGGTTGGAAGGAGATCAGTATGTATGAGAGAAGGTTCCACTGGGGCTAGAGTATTACTGGTAGATTGGCAGCTACTTAAACCACAAGCTGAGATGACAAGAAGGTGGGCAATTCTCATACCCATTGGCTTAAGTTGTGGAAAGCAGCCCCTGAGAATGGCATGAACCCATGGAAGGGTTCTGTGGGTTATCTGATGGTAGGATTGGAATTCAGAGCATAAGGAACCTTAGCGTTCAGTCTTATCCAAGTCTTCATGACCCCATGGACCGTAGAGCACTAATACTGCCTGTGAAGTTTTCTTGGCAAAGATACGGGGATAACTTGCCATTTCCTTCTCCAATGCATTAAGGCAAACTGAGGTTAAGTGACTTGCACAGGGTCACACAGCTAATACGTGTCTGAGGCTAGATTTGAATTCAGGTCTTGCTGACTCCAGGCCTGGCACTCTATCCACTGTACTACCTGGCTGCCCAAGGAGCCAATTAGGACGCACTGAAGATATCTCCTAGCTGCTGCCTCAGGGTGACTGTACCCTTTAGAAGGACACTCACCTCTTCATTATTCAGAGGCTCTCTGGCCTGATTATTCAGTTTGCATTTTATATGGAATCATAATCATTCATCCTGCCTCCCAAAGCTCGCTTCTTAGCCATTGCCATGATCTTTCTCCAGGCTTAAGGCTGGTATTATTACAGCTCCACAGACTGGGGAGATGAACACGAAGACAAAATGATTGACCCCAGAACCTACCACAAATTAAATTACAAAACAGGGAGTAAATCTCAAGACCTTCTCCAGGCTCTTCGGCCTGGGCAATTCTTATGCTCCACAGCCACTGAGCCAGAGAAGCAATGAAAGAACTCTACAGAGGTTATTTCACTCACAAGATTTAGAGCCAGAAGGAGTGCTCTTTCAAACCCTCCATTATGAGTTCAATGGAAGGATTGGCTAATGAAGGTCTAGTCCTCAGAGCAGGGGTCAGCAAAGCATGGCCAGTGGGCCAAGTCCGCCCTCCACCCTTTTTGTACAGCCAGACTACAAAGAACGGGTTGTTGTTTTTTTTTTAAATTTTTAAGTAGTTTTATTGTGTTAAAAAAAAAAAAAACATTCTTAACTCCCAGACCATACAAAAGTAGGTAGGCAGATTTGGCCCTCAGGCTGTAGTTTGCCATGTTTGGATTTGCCCACTTCCTATTGCGTTATATGAGCTTGTGTGACATATCCTGCCTGGTTTCAATCTGACATATGGTTGATTGGTGAACCTTCTTCCAGGCATGAGTTGCTGAGGGCCTAGGACTGTATCTTCTAATTAAGCAAGGACCTGTAATTCAGTTCAAATGCAAAAGGATTGATATGTCCCTCCCCTGCTCTTGTATCTTTCCTGAGAGCTTTCAAGTGAGGAAGACTGCTCTGAGCTGTTGGGTGGGGAGAGGGGCCAGGCAAACTTTATTCCCCTTTCTGTGTTACCATGTGGTTATGATTACATTACAGTTTTTTTATTTTTTCCTGATCTTAGGCGAAAGCGTTGATGGAGGCAGATGTTACATGTTACAGCCTTGTGAGCTTCAAAAGCTCCCATCGGCACCTGGAGCTGGTAGCAGCAATGGCTAAATCTGATGAGGAGTGACCAGCTTGACCCAGCCCAGGAGCTGAGCTCCTACAAAGAGCTAGCCCATCTGAGAATGGAGTGACTTGTCCACTGGTGACACCACGCTGAGAAGAGAACATGGTGTGGACTCCAGTGGAGAAAATGACCAGGAATCACAAGGTATCCCATAGTCGCACATATTTTCTACATGTGTGCCTGACCATCTTTGTATTTTAGTTCTCCCCAAGGACTGAGCATGCACAGAGGAGACTGGGTTCCCCAGTTTGAGGTGAGTTTTGGGGTACCTTTTGTCTTTTCTAGAACTTCTCAGTAAATGCTCTGTTGTATTCAAAAGCTAACTTGATGTCAAGGGATGAATTAATATTTGGAGAAGCATGCTAGATGAAGGCTTGAGAACAATAGTATTAAAAATCACATGCCTCTTGGGCTTATTCCTGGAATCCTGAGAGGAAGAATAGTCAGCTGCCTTAGGGGACCTAGCCTGCTAGGTCAAGTGAGGTTTGAGAGAGTGATCCCAGAGAGAGTGCTACATGCTACGTGCCTGGTGAGAAAACTGAGGGCCAGAGAAAGGAATTGGTTGGCCTTAGGTCACACATCTAGTAAATGGCCAAGCTAGACTTTTAACCCAGATCTCTCACTTTAAAACCAATGTTTTTCTACTGCACAGAATCTGAAGTCGCTGGGAACTCACGAATAGATGGACAACATTCCTGAGAATGAGCTGGAGCTCAGAAACCCAAGGATGGACTATGGAACTCAGCTCTCAGCTTCAGTTCACCAAATGACCCCCTTTTAGTTCACCAGAAACTTTTTTTTTTTTTCAGAACATACCTCACTACATACAGCCATCTGTCAGGGCCAAGAGGATGAGAGAGAGAGCTAGAGACAGAGAGACAGAGAGACAGACAGAGAGAGACAGAGACAGAGATGTGAATGGATAGATGCATGGATGGAGATAGTGAGATATTTATACATGTACATGTATATATATATATATATCCATGCATACCTATATGTATATGCACACACATGTGAAGGCCAACCTGCCATTTAGATGGAATTTCCTCAGGCTTTAATAGATCTTCAGGGTCAAGGGCCCCCTCCCATAAGGGTCCATGTGTTTCCTGTTCCCTGCAATGACCACAAGAAGGGCCATCTGTTAGAATTCCCTCTTCCCATCCTCCTTACTCATATAGAAGACTGGTATACTCCTAAGAATCAAAACTCACTGAAAATGGAGCAATTAGTTCATTATCAAATCCTCCCAGATGCTCACTAGGTATGTGATCTCAGATATCTCACAGCAGTTCTATGCCTTGGTTTCTTTATCTGCAAAAAGTGCTCAATAATGGCACCTACCTCACAGTGTGTTGTGAGTATCAAATGAGATCATGTATGTAAAGTGTTCTGTTAACCTTAAAAGGATGTCTTAATGGTGTTATTTTACACAGGTGTTCTCCACCTCTAAGGGCAAGCACTTCATTTGACCATAATCTTCAAGTTTTTCTAGTTTCAGCTGAACAAGCCCAGGCAATTATGAGCTAACCCTCAATTACAAGCTCATGATTTTTGGTCACACTGAGCAGGAGTAGACAAAACTCCTATTCTAAAGTCTCTTTGAACTCTAAGGCTCCATGATACTAAGTTTTAGTCTTCATTGACCTGAGGTTGTAGTAGGAGGGTGGGGGAAAAAAAAGATGAGAGCCCAGAAAAAAACCTAATGAAAAAACCAAGATACAGGGCAAAGGGGGAATTATGAACATTTAAAGAATGGGAGGGATTGAAGTGGCATGGGGAAAGATTCAGGACAATAGGCACATCAGACATAATTCAAAGGATAGAGGAAAAAAGATGTCAAGCAGATACTAAAGAATTTTGAAAACTTGAAAGTCCTGGGAGAAAAGTTGAGATGCAATGCAGTTCAAACAATATGTTTCCAGTTAAAGTAAATATGAAGTTTGGGTAGTTAGAAAATCAAATATGTACCCAGAATAGGTATGGGCTGGAGACAAGAGACAGGAAGACCTGTCAGTTAGCTCCCACTTTCAGCAAACACTTCCTGGGAATCATTAGCAGAGGACTCAAAGAATCGTAGAAATCTAGACTTCTAACCATAAGCTTGGTGGGTGGCTTGCCCACCTCCTCTCTCTTCTCTTTTCTAGCTCTGTTTTCTCTGGATTATCTTGTTCATCTCATCCTGCACCCATGCAGGTCAAAGTTTCCCAAAAGAGGCAATATGTGCTCCAATCAAATCTCTCTGGGGGTAACTCTGGTGTTTGGCTATTCCCCTTCTATTCTACACTGTAGCTCTTAAGCCCCTACTGGTGTGCTTATTTATTTGTTTGTTTGTTCTGTTTTTTTGTTTTGCTTAGGCAGTTGGGGTTAAGTGACTTGCCCAGGGTCACACAGCTAGTAAGTGTCAAGTGTTTGGTCTGAGGCCAGATTTGAACTCAGGTCCTCCTGACTTCAGAGCCAGTGTTCTATCCATTGCACCACCTAGCTCCCCTGTTGTGCTTATTTAACAAATCAGCCAGTTGACTTCCCTCACTATTCATCAAAACGTTTACTAAATACAAAGCAAAGCAAAAATAATTATATGCCCATTCATAAGTCTGGGTACACTCTCCCACAAATAGCTGTAGTATTTGTGGGGAAGAGTGGGCAGGGGGCAGAGCCAAGATGGTGGAGTGAAAGCAGTGACTTGCTTGAGCTTTCCCCCAAACCCCTCCAAATACCTGTAAAAAAAAATGGCTCTAAACAAATTCCAAAGCAGCAGAACCCACAAAAAGATAGAGTGAAACAAATTTCCAGCCCAAGACAGGCTGGATGGTTGATCAGAAAGGTATATCTCGCCAGGTGGGGAGAGCAGCCCGGTGCAGCGTGGGCGCACAGGCCGCAGGGAACCTGGAGTAGGCCTCAGAGGACTGAATTGCGGGCAGCTGTGCGGGTTTCCAGGCTTCTCAAACCATGAACGCCAAAGACAATTTGGAAGGTCAGTGGGAAAAGTCTATGACTGCGGTGAGAGAAGGAGCTAAGTCTCAGTCGCAAGTCCCAAATGTGGCCTCTGGGTCAGTGGCTGCCTCCTGAGCTTCTGGCCCACAGACTGAGGGGAATCTAGTGGCTGATCAGAGGGGGGATTGCAGGGATCTTTTTGCCAGTGCTGAGGCAGGAATTTCTTGCTCTGCCCGTGCTTGGATCTGGGTCACAGTTCTAAGGAGGGTTCCTGGGGTGAGGAGGAGTGCTGGCATGGTAGAACTCGTTGTGGGGGTAGAGAGGAAACACCTCACGCCTTATCATACCACCTTGGAAGAACTGAAAATTTACAGGTCCCTAGAACTGTCTCTGAAAACAGCTGTACAAACCCCCCGAAGCTTGGGACAGTACATTCTCCACACTGGAAACAGACTCTTACCTTAACAAAGAGTTTAAAACTCAAGTAATTGGCTGGGATCATGATTAAGCAGCGCAAAAAGAGTCAGACTATATTATCTTACTTTGCTGATAAAGAAGATCAAAACATACAATCAGAAGAAGACAACAAAGCCAAAGCTCCTACATCCAAAGCCTCCAAGAAAAATAGGAATCAGTCCCAGGCCTTGGCAGAGCTCAAAAGGGTTTTTGAGAAGCGAGTTAAGCAAGTAAGAGAAGTAGAGGAAAAACTGGGAAGACAAATGAGAGTGATGCAATAAAATCATGAAAAACAAGTCAATAGCTTGCTAAAGGAGACTCAAAAAAATACTGAAGAGAATAACACCTTAAAAAATAGCCTAACTCAAATGGCAAAAGAGGTCCAAAAAGCCAATGAGGAGAAGAATGCCCTAAAAAGCAAAATTGGCCAAATAGAAAAGGAAGTCCAAAAGATTACTGAAGAAAATATTTCCTTAAAAATTAGAATAGAGCAATTGGAAGCTAGTAACTTTATGAGAAATCAAGACACTGTAAAACAAATCCAAAAGAATGAAAAATTAGAAAACAATGTGAAATATCTCATTGGAAAAACAACTGACCTGGAAAATAGATCCAGGAGAGAGAATTTAAAAATTATTGGACTATCTGAAAGCCATGATCAAAAAAAGAGCCTAGACATCATCTTTCAAGAAATGATCAAGGAAAACTGCCCTGATATTTTAGAACTAGAGGGCAAAATAGAAATTGAAAGAATCCACTAATCTCCTCCTGAAAGAGATTCCCAAAGGAAAACTCCTAGGAATATTGTAGCCAAATTCCAGAGTCCCCAGGTCAAGGAGAAAATATTGCAAGCAGCTAGAAAGAAACAAATCAAATATTGTGGAAACACAATCAGGATAACACAAAATTTAGCAGCTTCTACATTAAGGGACAAAAGGGCATGGAATTTAATATTCCAGAAAGCAAAGGAGATGGGATTACAACCAAGACTCACCTACCCAGCAAAACTGAGTATAATCCTTCAGGGGAAAAAATGGTAATTCAGTGAAATAGAGGACTTTCAAGCATTCTTGATGAAAAGACCATAGCTGAACAGAAAATTTGACTTTCAAATACAAGACTCAAGTGGAACATGAAGAGGTAAACAGGAAAGAGAAATCATCAGAGACTTATTAAGGTTGAACTGTTTATATTCCTGCATGGAAAGATGATATTTGTAACTCATGAGACTTTTGTCAGTATTAGGGTAGTTGGAGGGAAAAAATTATATGTATGTACAGATAGATAGATAGAGGGCACAGGGTGAGTTGAAGATGAAGGAGTCATATGTGGAGAATTAAGGGATGAGAGAGGATTATACTAGGAGAAAGAGAAAGGGAGAGGTAGAACAGGGTAAATTATCTCACAAAAAAAACAGAAAAGAAAAAGCTCTTACAGTGGAGGGGAAATGAGGGAAGGTGAGAGGGAATGAGTGAATCTTATTCTCATAGGATTTGACTTAAGGACGGAATAACATACACACTCAATTGGGCATGGAAATCTGTCTTACCCTACAGGAAAATAGGGGGGAAAGGGGACAAGAGAGTAGGGAGATGATAGCGAGGAGGGCAGATTGGGAAAGGGGGTAATCAGAAGCAAATACTTCTGAGGAGGGACAGGGTCAAAAGAAAGAATAGAATAAATGGGGACAGGCAGGATAGGATTAAGGGAAATAGAGTTAGTTTTTCACAGCATGTCTACTATGGAAGTGTTTTGCATAACTGCACATGTATAACCTATATTGAGTTGCTTGCCTTTTCAATGAGGGTGGGTGGGGAGGGAAGAAGGGAGAAAATTTG
Source organism: Vombatus ursinus (assembly GCF_900497805.2). Taxonomy (NCBI): domain Eukaryota; kingdom Metazoa; phylum Chordata; class Mammalia; order Diprotodontia; family Vombatidae; genus Vombatus; species Vombatus ursinus. The sequence goes on along the minus strand of NW_020954546.1, from coordinate 7,525,409 downwards.
GAACCCAAAGTTTTAAAAGCACGTGTTTAAAAAAAAAATGTTTTCACATGCAACTGGGAAATAAGAAATACAGGAAATGGAGTACAGAAATCTATCCTGCCCTACAGGAAAATAGAAGGGGGAGGGGATAAGAGAAGTGGGGGAGAGATAGAAGGGAAGGCAGACTAGGGGAAGGGGTATTCAGAATGCATCCCATCTTGGGGTGGGGGGAGGGGCTAGATTGGGTGAAAATTTGGAATGCAAAATCTTGTGGAAGTAAATGTTGAAAACTAAAAATAAATAAATTTATTAATAAATAAAAAAAGATTGGGCAAAAACTTAAAAGTACCAAGTAGTAAGGCACATATGTAAGAAACATGTGCCCAAGGCAACTCATAACTCTGGAATTGAATTTCCCTTATCTTCCTCAGAAACTGCAGAAGTTCAAGAATGGGCGTGAATGGGTGGCTCTGTAGCTAAGCTGGACTGCTCCACTTCTAAGTCAGTCTGCTCCTCCTCTGGGTTAGGATCCTTTTCTGTTGGCTCTTCCTCCACTGGGCCATTTCTCTTTGCTGCTGAATAGTAGTACTATATTCAATTAGCAAAATTGTCATCCCATTATATAAGGAAAAACAAAGAGCAACAAATAGATAGGAGTGGAGAACAAAGAGATAAATGGTGAGTTGAGAATGAAAATATCACAAAAGTGCAAAAATAGTTATATTTCCAAAGCAAGTTATAAGAGAAAGAGGGTATTTCTGGAAAGAATGACTAGAGAATGACTGACTAGAGAAAAAGAAGATTTACTTCTGTTCTTTGCACTACTCCCTAAAGTATGTTTCTTAAGAAGCTCATCTGTGGATGCCACTTGGAAAAATGGGGTAGGGGCATGACTGTCCACTTGCGTGATACAATTCAATAATGAGGGTGTAGTACTGTCAATCCTAACCCAAAGGTTTTTCGCTCCACTTAATACCAGAGGACTCTGGGAGTTAAAACACACACACACACTTTGTGTGGTTCTCAGAGAGGTTGTTATTGTTCAGTCATTTCTGACTGTGACCCCATCTGGGATTTCCCAGCAAAGATACTGGAGTGGTTTGCCATTTCCTTCTCCATCTTATTTTACAGATGAGGAAACGAAGGCAAACAGGGTTAAGTGACTTGCCCAGGGTCACATAGCTAGTAAGTGTTCAAGGCTGGATTTGAACTCAGCTCTAATCCTGACTCCTGGCATGGTGCTCTACCCACTAAACCACCCAGCTGCCCCTCTCAGAGAAGTAGCTGCTCCTGCCTCCCAGTTCTGATCCTTCTGTGAGTGGTAGCACTTGATTCAATTGATTAGGGAAGTGGTCTGTATTCATTTATTCAATTAGATTCTTGGCTTAGTCCCTACCAATCAAGAAAACTCCTCATTCCTCCTTTTTCCACTTCCTTAGTTCCTATTCATGTACTGCCAAATCGAGCAAGTGAAAGTACTGACTGGGTCCGCTACAAATTTGTTATCTAATTTCTGCAGCAAGGCAATGATTTTCCTCTTCCTTAATTGATTCTCTAGCCTATTCCCCACAGCAGCTGTTTCAGATTTTCTAATCTCTGCTCAAGCCTCCCACATTGGCCCCACCCTCACAACAGAAGAGCTATCAGTGGCACATCATATTTTACTGCTAAAATTGAGGCCATTCACAGGGAGCTCCCTCTCCTCCCGTTCTTTAAGTATCACCTCCCATAACACCCCCCAATCTCTCATCCTTTACTCCAGCCTCTGACAAATAAGTGCCCCTTCTCCTTGACATGGCCAGCTCCTCTTCATGTGCCCTAAATCCTGTCTCTTGCCATCTTCTCCAGCAGATTGATCCCACAATCATTTTCTCTCTCTCTGATCTTGGATCTTTCTCAATCTATTGATTACTTCCCTGCTGTTTATGAGCGTGTCCATATTCCCCTATTCTTTAAGGAAGAAAGAAAAGCAACCTTCACTAATTCCTTCTATTCCAGCAAGCTATTATCCTCTGTCTCTCTTCTCTCAGCCAAACTTCTACAAAATGCTATTGTCTTCTGCTTCCTCTTTTCTCACTCATTTCTTAATCCCCTGAAGTCTGTCTACCAGACTCGCCACTCAACTGAAACTTCTACACAGGCATACCTTAGAGATATTGTGGCTTTGCTTCCAGGCTGCCACAACAAAGTGAGCATCACAATAAAACAAGTCAAATGAATTTTTTGGTTTCCCAGTTATGTTTACATTATACTGTAGTCTATTCAGTGTACAATAGTATTACGTCTTAAAAAACGTACACGCCTTAATTTTAGAAATACCTTATTGCTGAAAAATAAAATGTTAAGCATCATCTGAGCCTTCAGTGAGTCATAATCTTTTTGCCAGTGGAGGGTCTTGCCTCAGTGTTGATGGTTGCTGACTGATCGTGGTGGTGGTTGCTGGACGGTTGGGGTGGCTGTGACGATTTCTTAAAATAAGACAACAACGAAGTTTACTGCATTGATTTTTTTTCTTCCTTTCACTTGAATACTTAAAGGCCATTGTAGGGTTATTAATTGGCCTAATTTCAATATTGTTGTGTCTCAGGGAATAGGGAGGCCCAAGGAGAGGGAGAGAGATGGGAAACAGCCGGTCGGAACAGTTAGAACACATACAACATTTATCGATTAAGTTTGCTGTCTTATATGAGCACGGTTCATGGCCTCCCAGAACAATTGCAATAACAGCATCAAAGATCACTGATCACAGATCACCGTAACAGATGTAGTAATAATGAAAAAGTTTGAAATGTTGAGAGAATTACCAAAATGTGACACAGAAACACAATGTAAGCATGTGCTATGGAAAAATGGCACCAATAGACTTATTGACAGAAACCTTCAATTTCTAAAAAAAAATGCATCTATGCAAAAGTATCTATGAAGTGCAATGAAATGCCTGTACTGGAAGTCAATAATGATCTCTCACTAAATCTGATGGCCAGTTTTGTGTCTTTCTCCTTCTTGACCTCTCTGAAGACTTGACGGGGATGACCACCTTGTCCTACTAGATACTCTCTCTTTTCTGAGCTTTCATGACCTTACTTCCCATCCTACCTAGTCAGACTGCTTCTTCTCAATCTCCTTTGCTGGATCATCATCCACATCGCATCCCCTAGCCCACCCCCTGCCCAGGTCACTGCACTGGGTTATCTCCTATTCTCTTCTTTTTCGGTACTCTCTATTGGTGATGCTTGCAAGCTCACATTTATATCGAAAACTAGTCTCTTGATTTCCACAGTTTGAACTGGCTATCTTGTAAGCATTTCATGTTGAATGTAACCTACCTTTGGAGATTAGCCAATAGTTTTGGACATGGAGCAAAGATGGACAAGGCAGGATGGGGTGTCTAATTTATTACTTAACCTGAGGGCAAACTGCCCACTACCTACTTCGAGCAGAAACTGACCTTGGTAGAAATGTAAAGATTCACGGAAGTTGGAGCCAGAACAGTGTCCCAACTAGAGTTGATATGTTGAACTTTTCCATCATGGGTTGTGGTGAGGTCTGACAAGGTCACTGCTCACAGGTAACAGAGGTAGGCTCAGGTGACCCAGGAGCAGACCATGCAAATGCAGAAACAAAGACAGAGTTATTGTTAAGATTGCTTTCCCCCTGAGCTTTTCTGAGTTTAGAATCCATTCCACTCTCTACACTAGTGAAGATCAAAGTCTCTGATCATCTCTATTTACTTCTCCAAACATTGCTCGCTTAGCCTGGCCTCCATCTCTCTTACCCATAAGTCTCCTCCTCCAAGAGCAAAGTCAGAGGTACTTGGGGTAGTTTGCCCTCAAGTCAAATCTGATTTTCCTTGGAGCTTAGGGAATTATGGGAAGAAGACTGTCTGACCCACAAACAGCCCTTCCCCTACCCTGTTTCCCTTTGCTCCATGTCCAAGTCTTTTGCCTGAGCTCCAAAAGGTTGATTATATCAATATGTCCAAATACGTTATCTCTTTCTCCAAACCCAACTCTTGCAAATTTCCTTATTTCTCTCAAGGGCATCATCATTCTTCCAGTCATCCAGGTTCACAATCTTGATGTCATCCTCGAAACCTCATTCTTCCTCACCCCCATGTATCTAATCAATTGCCAAACCTTGACATTTCTACCTCCTTAACATCTCTTACGTTGGTCCCCTACTCTCTACTCACACAGCAATTCCCCTAGATCAGTCCCTCATCACCTCTTGCCCGGACTATTGCAAGTCCCCTAAGTAGTCTCCCTATCTCATATCTCCATTCATATTCCACACAGCTGCTAAAGTGATTTTCCGAAAGCACAGGTCTGACCATTGCATTCCATCTGGTCATCATACTCAATAAATCTCAATGACTACATATTACCAATATACGCTCCCCTGTTCGGACTTTAAACCCCTAACACACCCTAATCCCAGCCTACTATTCCAACCCATTACTCATCACACTTCTTCCCAAATACCACTGTCTCGTCACAGAAGACTTATTGCTGTTTCTCATACATAGCTCTTCATTTCACCCCTCTGTACCTTTGTATTAGTAGTCCTTCATGTCTAGAATGAACTCCTTCATCTCTGCCTCTTTAAAGTCCCAATTCAAGTCAGCTCAAGTATTACCTTGTGTAGAAGACCCTTTCTGATTCCTCTTAGCCACAAGGACCTAGCACGTATATTATATAAATTTTATGTATAGCTTTGCACATATAGTCTACTACAGTTAGACTGCAAGCTTCTTGAGGACAGGAATTGTTCCTTTTTATAATACCATAAACATTTATTAAACACCTGCTATGTACCATGCACTGTGCTAAGCACTGAGGATATAAATGGGAAAAGATAGTCCTGCCCTCAAGAAGTTTACAATCTAACAGGGAAAGATCAAACACACAGAAAAGCTGAAAAGAGAGTACAGGGTTGAAAGTAGAGACCAATCCAAGGAGCACAGCTATTGGGAAATGATTGAGCTATGGGTCCTCTTTAAATGAGGCTTTGGGAGGAGTTTCATTTGTTTTGTGTTTTTTTCTACTCTCCAGCCTTTCAATCAGAGGCTCAGAAGCTGATGGTATTGATGAGGTGTGAGTACCAAAGCTGAAGTAATCTCCTGGTTAATGAATTTCCTGGTGATAAGCTTTTTTGTGCCTAGCACAAGGTTCCTGAAACGAATCAGTCACTTAATAAATGCTTGTTGACTGACTAATTTATTAATAAATAGTATATTTCAATGAATTTTAATCACATGAGCAAGATGTAATATAATTAACTAAATAAGGATAGTCTAATTACAACCCATTCTTTATTCATAACCTATAAAGCAAAAAGAATAAAATCAAATATATCCAAACAACCATTACACAGATGAGACTTCCCACGGCTCCTCCTAGTTACAGGTATCCCTAAATCTGTATGCACATCCCACATCTCAAAGTCTATCTAAGGACACAGTTCAGGTATTTAGCCTCAAACGTCTTCATCAGCCACCCCCACCAAGAGTTAGTAAGCATGGTTCCACCCAAAGTTTCCCAGAGGGTCAAGGTCCAGCCAGTTGGGGAATTTAGAAACTAGGAGGTCTGCTTTTTGTAATTCCTTGGAGAGACAGCTGATCCAGCTCTCAGTGTGCTTCCTGGAGAGACTAGCTCATCAATGGGGCTGACTAGAACTCTAGCTCCTCAGTTCTGTTTCATCCTTAGTTGAATGGTAGATCAAGGATCCAGGTCAAGGCATGAAGAGTCATCTATCTCATCCTTCTCTCTCAAAATTCTCTCTGTCTCCTTCCTAAGGTATTTCCTCTTGGGTCAAGCCAGACTCCTCCAGTCATTGGAAGGTAGTGGGTCAGCTGGAGAATGTTGTGGAAATTTCATTGCAACAATGAACTTCCTGTCTAAGCCTCTCCCTACTTCTTCCTCACCCCCAAGAACTGCTACATTCCAAAATGGAACTTTAAGGCCAGGGGAATATGCCTATGGAATAACAAATAATGTACAATATTACTCCACTTGGATCTGCCAGTGGGAATCAGAGAAAAGATATTCCCAACCTTATGGAACCTTGTAGAGGAATTCCTTCTATAGTTGTCAACATCTCAATCTCTCGTCACTACTGTGAAGATGCGACATTGAGCTCACAATTGTCAGGCATCTTGTTGACCATCCCTGGTACCTTTAGCGCTGCAGGAAAAGGAAGCCCAATAAGTCATCCTTACAGAGTCAAGCCTGTGTAGAGATGAAGCCAATAGAATTCTTCTGGCCAGTGTTCTTCACATGATTACTCCGTTTCCATTAAGGGATTGTTTTTCACCCTTTTGTGCTCTGCTGAAGGGGGAATCAGTCTTCAATTTAATTCAACAAATATTCATTGAGCACTTACCTATGTGAGGCAGTGCAATGTAGTAGAAAGAACACAGGATATGAAACCCAAAGACTCCAGAGAAAGTCTGGCTTCTGCTACTCCCTACCTCTGTGACCTTGGGTAAGTCACCTCTTTAAGCCCCAGTCTCCAGATTTCTGTCCCTAATCCAATCCACAAGCAAGCATTATACACAAGGCACTGTACTAAATACAGGGGACACACACACACAAACTAGAAAAAACAGTCCCTGCCCTCAAGAGGTTTTCATTTCCCTGAAATATGTGCCATAATAATAGTAATAGTTAGCTTATATATAGGCAGCTAGGCGGTAGAGTAGGAATCAGGAAGACCTGAGTTCAAATCCAGCCTCAGACACTTACTTAGCTGTGTGATTCTGGGCAAGTCACTGAACCCTCAGTTTTGTTTGCCTCAGTTTCCTCATCTGTAAAATGAGCTGGAGAAGGAAATGACAAACCACTCCAGTATCTTTGCCAACTTCAAATGGGCTCATGAAGACTTGGACGTGACTAAACCATAGCTTTTATATAGTGCTGTAAGTTGTGCAAAGCACTTTACCCATTATCTCATTTAATCCTCACAGCAACCCTAAAGTGGGCATTATTATCTCCATTTTACAAATGAGGAAACTGAGATAGACAGATAGAGATTAAGAGATTAGAGATCACAGAGAGATTAAGTGACTTGCTCAGGGTCTCACAGCTAGTAAGTGTCTGAGGTAAAATTTGAACTCAAGTCTTCCTGATTATAAATCCAACCACTATCCACTGTGCTACCTAGCTGTAAAAAGATAAGTATATGCAGGATAATTTGAGGAGAGAGAGAGTCCTCTCAACCAGGAGGATCAAGAAAGACTTACTCTAGGGGCAGCTAGGTGGCGCAGTAGATAGAGCCTTGGAGACAGGAGGACCTGAGTTCAAATCTGACCTTAGATACCGGACACTTATTAGCTGTGTGACTCTGGGCAAGTCACTTAACCCTGATTGCATCACCAAAAAAGACTTACTCTAAGAAGTGTCACGTGAGCTAGGCCCCCAAGAAAGCCAGAGATTATAAGAGGCAGAGGCCATGGCGGAGAAGTAACCTTTCCTACTCTAAATCTATCATTTTACTACAAGGGACTGTGAAAGACTTTCTAATTAGCTTCCCAAAAATGCTCCTGATTCATAAGACTAGAGATTTAATGGCTTTAAGTGACCTCATGGGTCATCTAATCCAACCTCCTGTTTTTACAAATGAGGAGACTGAGGCCCTGGGAAGTTAAGTTATGCCCAAGTTCACACGAGAGACAAATGACAGAGCATGGATTTGAACCCACATTTTCTGACTCCAGATCCCACCTACTTTCCATTGTTTTTTTTTTCTCCCATATTTCCAGCTATTCAGAAATGAGCTCAGGGTCTCCCTGTCCCATGCCCTTACCTCCCATCATGAAATCTCCAGAGTCTCTCTCGTATCCTCAATTAAACAACAGTTTGGTTAAAATCCTCTCTCTTCAAGAGATATCCCTTCCTGAGCATCTTCCTTCTACTAACTGCTAGGAATCTGCCTCTCAACTGAACCCTTTAAAAAGCAACGAAACATAAGATAAAATAAAACCTCGATGGGGTGGGAAGGATGACTGTTCCTTTATAGGTTCAACCAGATGATCACTGAGGTCCCCTCCCATTCTGAGTCTCTGAGAAATGCCCAAGAGGTGATTTGACCAGGAATTCTTTAGTGACTGAATATCGTTCCCTTGACCCACTTTGTTACACTTGAGGAAAGGAAGTTGATTCGTCCAGAATGTTGGTAATGTTAGGGAGAAGATATTTCAGGAATTCAAGGGTCAAAAGAGAGCTGAGTAAAGAACTCTTTTAAACATACAAATAGGACCATAGGATCCTAGATTAAGAATTAGAAGGGTCTTTGGAGGTCATCTAATCCAGCTTCCTCATTTTACAGATGAAGAAACCAAGTCCCAGAAAGGTTAAATAATTTGCTAATGTAATAATTTGTAAATGGAAGAACCAGGATTAGTTGGTGATCTATCACCAGCTGGTGCAAACATTGCTTGAATGTGCTATTACTTCAGATGACTTTTGAAAAGTCTCTGGTTTCTGTGATTCTGAGCTGTGTTTTTATACTCTTCCACAGTATCATTATATATAATCCTTTCCACTAGGTGGCACAGTGGATAAAGTACTGGGCCTGGAGTCACAAAGATTCCTGAGTTTAAATCTGGCCTCAGACACTAGTTGTGTGACCCTGGGCAAGTCACTTAACCCTGTTCGCCTCAGTTTCCTCATCTGTAAAATAAGCTGGAGAAGGAAAGTGGTAAACCACTCCAGTATTTTTGCCAAGAAAACCCCAAATGTAACCAAGAATTGGAAATTGAGGGGATGCCTATCAATTGGCAAATGGCTGAACAAGTTGTGGTATCTGATTGTAATGGAACATTATTGTGCTATAAGAAATGATGAGCAGGATGATTTCAGAAAAATCTGGAAAGACTTACATGAACTGATGCAGAGTGAAGTGAGGAGAAACTTTGTACACAGTAACAGCAATAATGTATGATGAACAACTGTGAATGACTTAGCTATTCTTAGCAGTACAATGATCCAAGACAATCCCAAAGGAATCATGATGAAAAATGCTGTCTCCAGAGAAAGAACTGACAGCATCTGAATACAGACCAAAGCGTACTATTTTTTTATTTTCTTTCCCTTTTTCGGTTTTTTTTTGTTTCAAGTTTTCTTCCGCAAAATGACTAATGTGGAAATATGTTTTACATAATTGTACATGGATAACCTACGTCAAATTGCTTATCATCTCAGGGAGGGGACAGAGGAGGGAGGGGAGGATAGAATTTGAAACTCGAAACTTAAAAAAAAACCCAAATGTTAAAAATTGTTTTTGCTTGTAATTGAGGGAAAAAATAAAATATTATTTAAAAAGAAACCCAAAGGGGGTCACAAAGAGTTGGACACAACTGAAACACACCAGAAGCACAAAGCACAGTTATCATTTCTTTGATAAAGATTCTGCAGTGATCCAGGTACACTTTCCCACCTAAGATTAATCGTCTTTGGTAGAAATTGATTTTGATTTCCTATTTCAAACACTGATTAGAAAATTCTATTCAACTCACTTTTATTAAGCACCTACTATGTGCCAAGCACTGCACTAGATGCTGAAGATACAAAGACAAAACAAACAGATGAAAAAACCCAGTGTCTGCTTTCTGGGAGTTTACATTCTACTGGGGAGTGGGGGAGGGGAGAGAGAGAGGAAGGGATGCTTTGTTTACCAAAGGACTGAAAATAAAACTTTTTAAGTTTGCAACTCACAGCAAGCCAAGCAAAGGAAATATGCATGCCCTAGTCTATTCATTAAGCTACATCTCTAGGATGGTAAACCAGTACTTGGAATTTGTATCAATGTGTTATCTCTTTGTTCACCTTTTTTCATGCTGATACTCAGAAAGAGAAATGCTCTCTGGGATATTTAAAAAAAAAACGAACAAACCCACAACTATGGAGCTGTTGTGTTTGTGTCTCTTCTCCAAAAGATCTCTGTTTCCTCTCCGTTGTCAGGAGAGGAAGTAAGTTGCTCATTACATTTAGAACCCTGTTCTATCAGTCAAAGCTCATCTTCTCAAAACAGCAAATTTCATGCTCAACTTGCCAGATGGAATCTCAAATCTAGTTGTCCGACTTAGGTAGGCTATTTGAAGGGCTGCCATTATTTTTTTTATCATTGCATTTCTTTTCATTTCTTCCCATGCATGGTGCTACAGGGAGTCCCAAAAGTCGCAGTGCAGTTTTCTGTTATTAAAGGCTGAAGGATCCACAAAGACTTTCAGTGTGCCTTGGCCTCCAAAAGAAGGCCATTCCCTAAGTCATCATGCAAGTGTCCCTCTGCCGCCTTTTCTTTCTAGTTACTAAAGTAAATGGTAAAGTAACAGCTATAATATTTTGACTTTTGTTAGTAGCTTTCACCCAAGAATCTCAAGCCACTTTAGTATAAGAAAAATAACCACCATGATCATTTTATTTTGCTTTCAGGGTGCTTCTAGTGAGCCTACAGAAAATGACCTTATATCCTAATATTTTTATTCAGCTACAAAAGGCACTTAATAGTGAAATGAATGAAGTCTGTCTCTACCTTCTACACTTGCTCCCCTTTTCCTTTTGTAAGCTGGCAGCCTTACAAAGGTACCGTGGGTAAAGCGCCAGGCCTGGAGTCAAGAAGAATCATCTTCCTGAGTTCAAATCTGGCCCCATTCATTTACTAGCTGTGTGACCCTGGGCAAGTCATTTATACCTGTTTGCCTCAGTTTCCTCATTTGTAAAAATGAGCTGGAGAAGGAAATGGCAAACCACTCCAGTATATCTGTCGAGAAAACCCCAAATGGGATCATGAAGAATCAGATGCTACTGAAAAACGACTAAATTAACTCCCTCTTCACTCCCCCAGTGCCCTCATACAGCATAGTATAGGGCAAAATTCCGGCCCTGCCACTGATGACCTGTGTGTCCTTGGGAATGTCATTTCGTCTCTGTAGGCTCTGGTCTTCTCAGCTAGACAATGAAGGGGTCAGACTAGAGGGCCTCTGGGGGCCCTTCCAGCCCTAGTGCGATGATCCTATGATGATCTGTAAAATGAGTGGGTTGAACCAGATAAGGGGTTCTTAAATTTTTATGTGTCATGGACCTCTAGCAGTCTGGCAAAACCTTTGGACCCCCTTCTCAGAATCATCTTCTATTGCCTGCTTTCATAACTGAAGGAAATTTCAATCTACCCATTGACCCAGGTCCATGGATCCCAGATTGAGAAACCCCAGAATTAGATGATCCCTAAGACTCCCTCCTGATATTCTGTGATTCTGTTATTTCAAAAGGCAGAAACGGGAGGGAAGACATCCAAGGTATAGGGAAAGATGTGAACAAAGTCATGGAGGCCATAAAGTATGGGATCAGCTAGGGGGACGGTGTGCCTGAAGAAAGAATAATGTGAGAGAATTAGGTTGGACCCAGATTGTGAAGGGCTTTGAATGCCAGGTCACCCTCGTGATGTCCTTGGTCCTCTTTGAGAACCAAGTACGAACAACAGCAAGTGTTGACTTTGCTCAGTAGCCAATGCTCAGAGCTGTGCGTTAAGAAGGTCGATCTGGAAGCCAGCACTCTGTGGAAAGCCCTCTTGTCCAAAAAGACATAACTCAAACCAAAGACCACAATGGCGGAAGTATACAAGGTCTTGCACCTGCCCCTGGTCGAGGAGTCTGGACAGGATATGGGCTCCGCTGGCCAGCCTGGCTTCCTCTGCCATTGTTTCACAATCCCCACTTTCCTGATAACCCCAGCTGTGGGAACTGCTAGATGTAAAAAAAACTAGGTGAGCAGTTAGAATGGGCTTTCCTCTAGATGGGAACTTGGCCACAGTGGACAACTTGGAGCAAAAGCGAGAGGGCAGAAAAGAGTTAGAGAAGAAACTTATCTGGAGACAAATAAACTGCCGAGGTCTCATCAAAAAGAAAAGACTTGCTGTGAATGAATGTATTATCATTGCTCTAAGTTGCCCCAGAAGAAAAAGCTAAAACTTGCATGCTAATAATAGCTAACATTAAAATAGCACCTACTAAGTGCCAGGCACAGTGCTAAGCCCTTTACAATTATCCTTTCATTTGATCCTCACAACCCCAGGAGTCAAAGGCTATTATTATCCCTGTTTTACAGATGAGGAAACTGAGGCAAACAGAAGTCAAGTGACTTGTCCCAGAGTCACAGAGCTAGTAAGTGACTAAGGTCAGATTTGAGCTTAGGTCTTCCTGAGTCCTGGCCTGGTGCTCTATCTCTGATCGCTACAGTGTTGACTTCATAGGGCTGACTGTGAGGCGTGTCTCTGGGTAGCAAGGTGATGAGCTATAAGTATAGAATGAAGGAGACATCATCAGATATGGCTGTTGGGTGCTTTGTTTTCCATTGATACAAGGAAACGTCCTGGGGGAAGGGGAAAGGAGTCAGTCATGGGGAAGTAGCCTCAACATTTAAAAAAAATCAGAGTTTTTTTTTTTGGTTTGTTTGTTTTTTGCAATGAATGTTGTTTTTGAATCCCTGGTATGTGGTCCAGTTCCTGGTACCTGCTAAGAGCTAAATCAGTACTTACTGACCTTGCCTGTTCTGAGCTCTTTGCTCTCCAGGTGCATCAAATCTCATTCATTTTTTCATCCATTTATCCAACATCTCCAACTGGGTAAAGAAAGCTTAGCTGAAGATGAAGAGAAATAGATAAGACCCATCCCTAACCTCATGGAGCTCACAGTCCAATCAGCCTTTATGGAGCCTGAAGCGAAGCTGGGACCATGCTTGGAAAACTAATTCCCCAGGCTGGAATTGCCGTTGCTAGAAGCCACACGGACCCAAGGCAAAGGCATAGAGTGTCAGAGCTCGAAAAGGCCCCAGAGATCATCCAAAGACCCCCTCACATGAAGAAACTGAGACCTGGGTAGAGGACTATAATGGAGTTGAAAGAGCATTGCATTTAGAATCCAAAGCCAGCAGAGCTACCATGGGAAGAGTGATGAATCAGAGTCAGAGGTTCATGACTTTGTCTCTTGTGACCAGTGTGACCTTGGGTAAGTCATTTAACTTGACCAGCCTTCAGTTACCTCATCTGTAAAATGAGCAAGCTAATTTAGATGGTCTCTAAGGTCTTTCCCTACCACCTGCTTTCCCAGGACCTAAGCCTCACGTCCCAGTTCCACCACTTATGAAGTTGGGCAACTCAACCTTTCTTTGCCTCAGTTCCCCCATCTGATAAGAAGAGCTTCATTTATATAGTGCTTTAATGCTTGCAGAGTGCTTTACATAAGGTAGTCATTTGAATAATGATCCTGGTAAGGTAGGGGCCATTATTATACCCATTTTATAGTTGAGGAAACAAAGACAGACATTAAGTGACTTATCTAGTCACACAGCTAGTAAGTATCTAAGGCTGGCTTTGAACTCAGGTCTTCCGGACTCTAAGTCCATTACTCTACTCACTGTTCCTCTGGCTGCCTAATCTGATCTATAAAAATGGGAAAAATAATAATACCTTCTTTATATACCTTGGGGATGGGGGGAGGAGGAGGACCTAGGTTGTTCTGGAGCTCAAACAAGGTAATTTATGCAAATTGCCTTGTAAAGCTTAGGGCCGATATAAATATCCATTATTATTATGATTATTGCACAAGGTCACAGAGTCAGGAGCCAAGCCAGAATAAGTACGTGACTTCATGCAGGGCTCTTTCCAACACATTTCAATTCCTGTAAAAGCCAGTATAATCCAGAGTTTGTTTTTTCTCTCACAAAATACACTGATACAATGACCTCAGCTTGAAAATCAGTAGAGACTAAACTGGGGTGAGAAGGTTCGGGGTTTAAGGGATAGGGAGGGGAAGTACATGTAGAATCTTTTAGCGAGGCTAAATTCATACAAGGTGGCCAGCCAACCCACCATGTTTGCTGAGCATCTTCTATTCTGTGCAATGTGGCTTGTCTCTTTTTGATTGCAGCTTGGCGTAATGAATAGAGAGCTGAGCAGACTGGCCTTGAAGCCAGGAAGGCCTGGATTCAAATCTTGCCTCAGATACACACTGGCTATGTCACCCTGGCTAAGTCCCTTAACATCTCATTATCTATCCCCAGGCAACTCTAAGACTATAAATTACAAAGAAGATAAAGACTTGCATTGGTAGAAGGAGAAACCATGGACCCAGGTCTAACTATTATTTATAGCATGTTAGCCTGGCAGAGTAGATAGACATGGTTTAAATCTCACTGGCACCATCTTCCACCTTCCCACACACACATATACACTTCCTAGTGGTATGATCCTGGGCAAATCATTTTAGCTTTCTCCTGCCTCAGGACAACTTCTGAAGACCCTATCTACTAACGTTATAAACTGGTTTCTCTTCCTCTATATTCTCGATGCTTAGCACAGTGTCTGGCCCATAATGGAGGTGCTTAATAAATACTTGTTGACTAACTAACTGATTGTGATCTTCATTCACGGAGAGTTCTCACACCCCTACAAGAGGACCTCCCCAAATGTCAAAAATCACAAATCCTTTGGGATTTTCATAACAAAAATAGCACTTCAATATGTCAGAAGATCTATGGCTTAATCTGCATGGGCGCTCCCTTCATCAAAGCAGTAGCCAGTCTTCGTGAGCTTTTATGGCCAAAAGAAATCATCACCTTGTGGTCAACTGTGGTGATGAGCCTCACATCACTTATCTGGATTTCTCCCTGGAGGACAGACATCGTCTGTGGACAGCCTGCCACAAATAGAGTGTCTGCTGATACTACCACAAAAGGCAGAAGCCATGCCAAGGATGTCAGTACCCAGTGAACAAGAGTAATTGGAATTGTTAACCTTCTATAAACCACTTGAAGAATATTTTTAAAACGTGGTATTTTTGCTAGTGATGACTCCATGGCCTCTTATGAGTTTACTCATTGGCATTCCTGATCTCTGAGAATGGCAAGAATCCATGAAGAGTTATGCATTGAGGTTACAAAGGGCACATACCCTCATGTTTTCCCCAGTGATGAGACACAGCAAAGACTAAAGCTGTGCTAGAATAAGACCCCAAGAGGCTGTCCAGATATATAGGTTCAAGGCTTTAGTCTGGCCTTCAGTTGCCAAATTGGGACGAGGGACTTCTCTCCCACCACAAAGTAAGATGAGTTTATATCCTGAAATATGAGGGCTATAGATGGGCTATTTTTTTCTTGTTCACATCATTGCATGGTATTCTGATTTGAGTTTGAATTGATGAGATGGAAAAGATATTGAGGTAGTTAATTTCTTAGTTCCCAAGAATTTGCTAGGGCTCACCGAAAATGCAGCAAGTAGATAAACAGTTTTTTTAGGGCTTAAAGAATCAAAGGCCGCTCATAGTGCGTGCAATAGTTCTGTGTCTTTTAAAATTCCAATCTGGTTACACCATTGACGTTATAACCATTCGGAAATATTTGGTAATTAAATATGGAAGGTAGAGATAAAGGCAATGCATCAACAATTTCCCAAGCCTTATTTTAGTCAATATTCTCCTATCCCAAAAACCATTATGATATGAGCTTCTGGAAAATTGGACGTTGTCAGAATTGGCCCATCTACTTTGAGGACATTGTCCCATACTGATTGGCCCACACAGCCTCTGAAGTGGGTTAATACCAGTAAGAGCTTAACTTCCAGAGTGGAAGGACGCTTACACAATGATATAATGATTTGTGGGACATTGAAGGAGATTCATATGTGTATACACACACACACACACACACACACACACACACACACACACAATGACTTCAGGCAGAAAACTGATGCCTACGACCCAGAAGGTAGGTGCTGTGTTGACTTGAATGACTATAGGCAAGACTAGGAACTATCAAGCACTGTCAAGAGCTCCCCAGTGAATCCCTGTCACCAAAGGAATGATGGAGGGATTGGCAGCGAAGCTCCACTTTCTTCTTCCGTGTAGAACTGCTGATTTCTCTCCGGTTACGTCTTGTGCCCTTTGGCTATTTCTCTCCACCCCCTTCCCCCAACACTTTTACCTACTGCTCCCTCTGATGTGTACGTTCTTGGTTCTGTTCAATAAGGCTGTGCTTGATAGTCATTCTAACCAGACTTCCTTTTTGTCTAGAACAGGAAGAAAATCATAAAGAGCCCTGGGGCGAATTTAACTGGGAAAGGGGAGGTGATAGAGAACAATCCTGCTCACCCTTTCCACCTTTCACTCTCCCCGACTCCCACCCCTTCCCAGAGAATAAAGCCTTTTCGGGGGAGGAGAGGAAAGTACCCCTGGAGAGAGGAACCATGGCCACAGGACCCGGGTGGGATGGCTTGCCCCTCCATATCCCACTGAAAAACACAGGACACACCCTCTCTTATCAAAGCTCTGGGGGAAAACCCCATTCACCTTGTGCTGGTTACAGTTGTGGAATCATCTTACTCCAGGCAGTGCACTAAATGTTATGGTGCCCTGTACCCCTCTAGGAACTGGAAAACAAGTTCAATGGATTCAAACCAGACAAGTAGAAGGTGCTAATTCCACAGATCCATCATCATTCACTTCTCTGTATGGGCACATGTGGTGTGGAGGACCTAGAGGCAAGCCAACCTCCCCTCCCGCAGCACGTGCTCACGCTCACACACACACACACACACACACATACACACACCACCACCTCCACCACCACCAACAACAACAACAACAACCAAAAAGAATGAGGCCCAGGGTCAAAGGCAACAGGGGCCACCACATTGATTGTTCCTACTGGCCTTTCTCTCACCTCAAGGCTCAGACTCTCATCAAAAACTATTGTGCTGTGTTCTATCAGCACCAAGGTCTGTCTCCACATCCACCAAAGCATTGCTTCAACAAGATCCTCCTTCCTGGGACCCCTAAATGTCCCAGCTGAGAAGCTGATAAGATTGTTCCTCTTACCAGCTGCCCTGGTATCACATACAAGAACCAACCTCACTTTGTCCTCCTCCAGAGCCATCTGGGTCCAGCCTCCTGGCGCTAAGAATGCCCGTGTTCTCACCCCAAAACACCTGTCTTCTCTCCTCTCCTTGCTCCCCATCCCCACCACTGGCCTACCTGAAATGTTACCATTAACAACATATTCTTTTGGGTAACGCAAATACCTCTGGGGTGAGTTATACCTTCAGCTCTCCTCAATCGTTAAGACCTGACTCTGGATTAGTTGATCAAATCCTTTCCAAATTGACAGCTTAATAACGGAATAAGGGAGAGATGCCAATCCAGAGCTCAGGCCATTGTCCCAGCTACTGTAGGATGGAGTGGGCCACCTCAGTGGGGTGTCCTAAGTGACCAGGCAGCAGGAGGAGAGAACTAGGTACCAGAGTGATGATAGGAGTGTGGTATGAGAGGGGAAGAGGGGCATTAAAAGGAGAAGCTAGCTGATTGCAATGGCAAGCTTCCTTTCTAAAAATTCTACCTAGAGCAGCCCTGATTCAGAATGCTGTTTAAGCAAATACATGTTTAGATTTGGGTTCCTTCCTGCTTTTTCTTGGCTCTCTCACATATGCTCATCATTCAGCCTCATCCCTTAGTCCCATACCCCATTCTCCATGATACTGTTCTGATATTCTCCTCCACTGATTCTATATTGGTCCATTTGTGGAAGCCAGGAATGCAGACATGTAAACTGAATGAATTTCTTAAGAGAGGAATGTTTCCATGAGACAGGGAGCCCCAACAGGCTTGAGGACAATTTAGTTCCCAACACACACATTTGGAGAGTTGACAAAAATAATATTTAATTCAAGTAACAGAATAATTCCCAGTGCAGGATTGGGGGCAGGGAAGGACTTGCAGAACAAGAGCCCAGCACCTCTGTTTTTATAAAACAGTATCAGATCGGGAGTCAACTCCAGCATGCTTTGGGAGACAGAGGAGTTATTATATTCATTAAGGTGAGTTTTGATCTCCCCTGCATTTCGTGTGCTGCTGGCTGTTCTGCTGACTCACTCTGTGCCCTGGGACCAGTGAATTTATCATTCTGTAGCTCTCAGTTCTGCAATATTTTAAATTGGGGTTGTATAAAGTGTTCATCTCTGCAACTGTCATATTGGATCACTCTTTTTTGTTGTTGTTTTTATCACTCTTTTAAAAAAAAAACTTTCTGGGCATCAGCATGGTATAATAGAAAAAATATTGAATTAAGAGGCAGGGGCCTTGGCTATCCTTTTCCTGTAACTTACTTCTTTTGTGACCTTGGGTGGGTCATAGGATCATAGACACAGAATTGGAAGGGACCAGAGAAGTCATCTAGGCCAGCCTTTTTATAACCTCTCCAGGACTCAGATACCTCATTTGCCAAGCTAGAAATGTAATCAAAACTGCCTGGAGGTGAAGGCTGTGCCATTTTTTTGAAGTGCCTCCAAGGTTTGTTATGTCCTTCCAAGGCACTGTCATCCAAGGCCTTTATTAAACACCCATCTGAGAGAAATAGAGAGAAACAGTCTCTGCTATCTAGAACCTCAGTTCTAGACCTCATTTTGCCCACTAACTGGTTGTTGTAAGCATGAGCAAGTTACGTCACCTCTTGCTATTCTCAGTTTTCTCATCTGTAAAACAAGAGGGTTGGATTAAATGGCATCCAATGCCTCTTCCATCCCTACCATCCTATAATTCTAGGATTCTGGCCCTAGTCAGAGGACCTAGGTTCAAATTCCAACTGTATTGCTCACTAGTTGTAGGACCTTTAGTAAATAATTTCATCGCTTTGTACCTCAGTTTCCTTATCTGTAAAATGATGATCTTTATGTACTCTTAGGCTCCAATTCTATGGTACTTTGATGATAGTGTAAAGGAAAAAGACAGATATCTAACCAAACAAAAGGCAATAAAAGTCTATTGTAAAATGCTGATTACTCTTACATGGAGTCAGATGTGCCCTTGACCAGATTGGGGCCCCTGAAACATAGATACTCCATGTAAAAAACAAACAAACAGACAAACAAATGAAAAACCCTGATTCTATAGTCTTGGTATTCTACAGGTTGGTATTAGTCTTGTCTTCTTGGCTATCAGAATTCTAAAGGGACTCATCCAATTGATTGGGATTTCCTTAATCAAGCTCCCTGAGAGATATAAATACACAAGAGAGAGAAAGTGTGCTTGACAGCGGTCAGAGTCAGGTGTGATCTTGGTCCTAGGTGAAATGATTCATATATGGTGGGATGTCAGGAGATCAAGAGAGGCTCTGATCCCCCAAATACCTTCTGCAGCTGCTGGCTGACGCTTGTCGTTTCAAGAGCTAGGGCTTTATTCCTTTCATTTTAGCTTTGATCCTTCTCAGATACCCTCTGCATAGGGTAACAGTTGAAGAACACTGACTTTGGAGTAGGACAACCTAGTTTTAAATTGCTTAGATTAGCTACTTATATACTAGCTGTGTGACCTTGGGTTAGTCAGCCATTTTTCTAAGCTTTGATTTTCTTATATATAAAATGAGGGACTTGGAGATGATCTCAGTGTCTTCCAGCTCAAAGTCATAAGCTACTATTAGTTATATATACCTCAGCATAAATGTAAGATCTGGACGTTTTGATAAGGGGATGGGGAAGAGGAAGGAGGTGCGAAAATACTAACTAGCTGCCTAAAGGGAAAGAGGACGCTGAAGGAAAAGGGTTTGGGCTTGACCTGGATTGAAAAGAAACTTTCAGCTTTACCTGGATTTGCCCATTAGGAACATACTGCATACTTTATACAGCTGTATGTATAAAAAGTAACTTCCCACAGTAGAACGTGAGCTCCTTAGGGCTAGAAATTATCTCTAGGTTTGTCATTGTAACTCTTAAACACATATATGGGAGGAGGACTACCATAGAGGAAGGGTTATTATTTGTGAGAAAGAGAGCTTACCTAGGGAGAGCAAGCTTATATAAGGGGAGGGGGCTCACTTAGGGAGAGCTATTGTTGTTGTTTGTCCTTCATTCCCAAAGAGAATGACATCAGGGGGATGATGCCATGACTTGCAGAGTGAATTACATTTAAGTGAGGGAGGGCTGTGCAAAGTCACTAGCCTCACTTTCTCCTCCAGAGCCATCTGGGTCCAGTGGCAAGATATACATCAGGACGACTGGAGATGGCTCCAGTAGTGAGAGTTAGCTTCCATGCTTTTAGGGGAAGTGTGTTCTAGTAAATATTTACTGACTCTCCAAAAGGAAAAAAACATACACAACATACTTTTAAATCTAATCTGCACAATTAATATTTTCTCCGTCGCTTTCTTAAATCTCGAAAATCAACAAAATAAATCAAGCCCTCATTAGTAGAGTTTGCCTGTTTCTGAGATGTAAGTGTTCACATTGAAATGTAACAATCATTGTTCTGAGCTGGTGCAGCTGGCTCCAGCATACCCCTGAGAAGGAGACTTACATACAGGAGAAAAAGGAGGGAAAATGGCTCAAGTGCAGAGAAAAAATATAATGACAATCATATGCATACATAACAATCATATGCATATACACATACACAGTGCTTTAAAGTCTACTTTATAGGTATTATTTCATTTACACCTCACAGCACCCCGAGAAATAAGTAAGTCCTCTCATCATGCCCAATGCACTTTACCTGGTACCAATCTGCATAAAGGCTTGCTGAGTCTACTTAGTGCTCTTCTCTGGCAGTTTCTGAGTGAGGAGAATTTCTAACTACTGTTGGGTAGGGGCTGGGCAGACTGCACTATCTCCTGCCCGGTTGCCATGTGTCCATGACCACTTGGCAGCCCTATTTCTCTTGTCTCTTTTGTGTGTATTCTTTGCTGATCATAGGTGAATGAGTATATAGAGAAGGAGGCACTCAGGAGACCAGTGAGACTGGGAGATCCATCAAAGCTATTCAAGGTCCCGCCAACAACCAGAGCCAATGGCAGCCGTGGCTGAGTCTGATGAGGAACCATGGGCAATCCTGAAGCAGAACCTGCTTACCCCAACACAGCAGTGAATCGTATGGAAGATGAGGCAGATGAGCAAGGAAGCAACTCATCCGTTGGTTATAGCACACCACGAAGTAAAGCTGATGAGGACTCCAAAAAAAAAATAGAGAAAAAGGCTTTCATGGCCAGGAAGTACCCCCTTGGGTTGGATTTGAGGGAAATGTTTTGTACTGTCAATCATGAGAATGAACTCCAGAATCTGAAATAGTTTTAGAAAGAAATACATTTGGTCATTTGGTAGGGAGAGAGCCAGAAAGAAGGTGTGGCTTCCTCTTTGTGAGATTACATTATACAGAGTTCAGATAAGGGCATTAAGGACATTTGCCTGATTGACTTCACGTAGGCAGTAGGTAGTCTTCAAGAGAAGGGCAGTTTGAGATATATATCAGCAGGCAAATCAATCTAGTTTGGGGAACCCAAAACACAAGCTCTGAGTGGACCCAAATCAAGCATTGGATGAAGCATTCCTCATAACCATCAGCTTTCCTGGAACATTTCTGAAGTCAGCTTGACGTCTACAGTAAGCTTTTGGGCTAAACAATTTTTTAGCCACATAAAGCTAGGTTCAGCAATATCAATAAAGGATAAATAATAAATACTTTCTCCACAGTACTAACCACTTTAAATTTTAATCTGTTCTCCTCAGGGACCAAGTATATACAGAGGAGAGAGAGAACTTCCTGGTTTGGAAGAGATGTTTTGTAACCTATCCTTTGCTATACCTTCTCAGTAAATATCATTTTGTGAAAGTTAATTGATATCAACTGGTTAATTGATATCAACAATATTAACGGATATTAAGGGAACACATTAGATGGGGAGTTGTGAGCAATAACAATAGAAACCCCAGTCTCTCAAGTGGTTACCCCCAGGACCTTGTGGGGAAAAGCAGCCAAATGCTCTTGGGGACCCAACCCTACTAGTGTGGGAGACAGCCCAAGGAAGGTGCTCCACCTGTAAGATGGGTACTACAGATATCATTAGGATAGGAACCAGATCGGTTATTTCACTATAATGGAGAATTTCCAGGTGAGGATATTCCTCCTACCAGCGCAGATTGGCACCTTCTCTACCACTAAGAGTCTAAGAGAGATGCCCAGAGCACTGAAAGATTAAATGACTTGCCCAGGATCAAATAGCCAGTATGGTCAGAGTTAGGACTTGAACTTGGGTCTTCTGGCTCTGAGGCTGTATCTATCCTCCATTCAGCCACGAGAGTGATTTTCCTAAAGAGCAGTCACCTCCTTTTCAATAAACTCCAGTGATTCCCTATAACCTCCAGGATCAAATACAAAATCCTGTTTGGAGATCAAAAACCCTTCATAATCTACACCTTTCCAGTCTTCTGACACACCTTACTCCTCACCAGGTACTCTGATCCAGTGACATCGGTCCTCTTGCTGCTCCATGAATAAGACCCTCCATCTCTTGGCTAGGGGCATTTTCTCTGACTGTCCCTCATACCCGCAATGCTCTCTTTCCTCATCACCTCCTCTTGGCTTCCATGACTTCCTCCAAATCCCAGATCAAATCCCACTTTCTACTGGAGTTCTTTCTCAACCCCTCTTAACTCTAGTGCCTTCCTTCTGTTATTTCCTAATCAACCTGTAAATAGCTTGTTTATACATATTTGTTTGCTGTCTCCCCTATTAGATCGTGAGCTCCTTGAGGAGAGGAATTATCTTTTGCCTCGTTTTGTATCCCCAGTGCTTAACACGGTGCCTGGCAGGTTGTAGGTATGTAACAAATTCTGATTAACTGGCTGACTGATTACCCCACTCTGCCTCTCACAGATATTCTTCATTGTTCCCACTTCATCCATCAGGGAAGAAACTGAGGCTGAAAGAGATGGAATGCCATGCATGCACAGGGTCACACACCTAGAATCAGAGGCAGGATCTGAACCAGGGTCTTGCTGATTTCAATCAAAAAAACAAGTATTCAATGAGATCTCCCTCTGTACCTGACACTCAGAACTTTCCTCAAACCAGGGGTCCTAGGACCAAAGCGGACATCAATGGGTAAACATTTAATTCAACCATTACTTTAGTGTGAAAAGAAGTTTGTTGGAGCTACAGCTGAGAGACATCACAAGAATGCACAGATGGTGAGATACGTCGAAAAATGGCCAGATAGAGATGGATAGGCAGCAAAGCAGCTATTTGTGCATAGTTGGGGATCTGATGGCCAAGATTTCATTTTAAGTCTCTGTAAGCTGGAAGCCTGCCCCGCTCCTGAATGCAGCTACCATCATTCCCTTCCCTTCCTTCTTTACTCCCCACTATAATAAATATAGCTGACATATGTCTACCTATTTCTACAAATATGCTTCACAGAAACACCTCCTTATGACAAATATATCTCATATTATCATCTCATGCACCACAAATAAATCTCATTTTTGATTCATTGGCAAAAGATAAGAAACCAGATAGAAGCAAGTACTTGGTCAATATTTCTTTTTCTTGAGAGAAAGTGGGAAAAGTGTTGGCTTTGAAGTCGGAAGACCTGAGTCCAAATTCCAGCTCTGGCATTCATTCCTTATGTGAACTTAAGCAAATGACTTCAGCAAATTACTCTCTTAACCTCAGTTTCTTCATCGGTAAAATAAGAAGTTTAGACCTCTGAGGTCTCTTCTAGCTCTAAATCTATGAACTCTCCATGGAATATAAATATGCCTACATTACCCCCTCGCATACCACACACACTTTACAAATCATATATCACAGATGACCACCGTACGAAGACAATAGGCAGTTTAGTGCCAAGCTGTGTTCCCTGCCCCAATATTTTTGTTTTGGCTGCTCGTGGGTGAGCTGGCTACTACTAGGTCCCAGGGGCTTGAAGCCTCTTTGTTGGAAACAGAGATAAGTTCAAGAATTCAAATATACAGACAACTGAATTTCAGCCACTTTGCCAAATCTCCCTCCTTGAAGGCAGAGGCTCCTTGGGTGGCTGACCTTATAGTCATCATAAGTCCCACATGTGAGTAGAGATAGGTGACTGCTGATGGGGTGTTCTCTGAGGGTCCAGAAGAACCTTCACTAAAACATCAACAATTCCCCTTCCTTCCACCTTTCTTCACCATGGTCCTGCTATAGCCTGGGGTGGGAGTGGGGAGGGAAATGGCCAAGGGTTTTGAAGGGGTGGTTATGAGGAGTAAGCTCTCTCACTCATCAATATGTATTAGAAAGCCCAGCAAGCTTTGTTCACTTACCAGAAATAAGATGGTGACTCCCCAAGCTTCAGAATAGGGGCTCTCTGTTCACAGTTCAGCAAGCAGGGATTCTATCTTTCTCACCTCTGATGACAATGATGAGAATAATAATAATAATGCCAATGGATGAAAACACTGATGCTGATGATAAAATTATTGTTATAACTCACATTTTAAAAGTGCTTTACCCCCCCAAAAAAATGGCTGAAAGGCCCTCTAGAGAGAGAGGCATGGACATCCCTCCTCTAAATGTCTCCTTATGCTGAAGAACTCAAGAGGAAAGCTGTCTCTGTAGGAGAGGGGGGAGGAGGAAAGAGCAAGCCAGAAAAGAGTTAAGGGGGTAGGAAAGTGGACTGTCAGGGAAGGTGTGAGCCCAGCTCCAGGCCCCATCAGCAGCACCTCATTGACTTTTAGCGCTTCCTTGTCACCTCTTTCCCCTGGCATCTCTGATAAAATACCGTTCTCAGTGGAATCTCTTAACCAAATTCCCTCCATCCCTCACCACCACACCGCTTCCTCTGCTACCCCTCATCTCCAAGTATGTGTTGCTTTGGGGTCACTATATTTGTTCTAGGTGAGGACTCTTCACCAGTGGGGCTGGGCTCTCAGGAAAGGGTCCATATATGTGACTTTCTCTTTTGGCAATATCATATTAAGCCTCCATCTATCCCATTCTACCAGGTTCAGGTTTCAAAAACTGCCAAAGTTCCCTGTTCCTGGATATTTCCTGCAACGCTCCTCATCCTTTTCCTTGCTAGTAGTCACCAGCATGGAGACAAAGAATTCCATCCATCTGAAAATGGGGCTTCATAGAAACAGGAAACATTTGCAGGTTAGAGTAGCCTTCATGGAAGAAAGAATTGAGCTAAGTGTTCAAGAATGCTTAGAATCTGAGCAGGCAGAGCCAGGGAGGGAGAATTTCAGTCAAGTTACAGAGGCAGGAATAAGCCAACAGAGCCAAGCCAATAGGGCTGGTGATCTAACTTAGAACTCGAACTGGCTCTTTGCCTTAGCATCAGTGTGGGAGCAAGTCCTGGATGCAGGGAAGCTGTGTGAATTTGATGACGAAAGGAGGTCTTTCAACTTCAGAGGATATCTAATGCAACCCATTTCATAGTAAGAATCTACAACATGTACAAGTAGTCGTTCAGGCTTTGCTCCATTGGTGGAGAGCCTATCGCCTTCCAAGAAAAGCCATTCCACTCTGACACAGCCCTAGTTGTTAGGAAGTTTTACTTCACATCAGATCTAAAGCTGTCTCTTTAATTTCCACTCTGCTCCTACTTCTGCCTTCAGTGATTGTCCTCTGAGCACAGAAAATCAATCCAATCCCTTCTCTATGAGACAGCCCTTTATATACTTGAAGACAGCCATCATGTCCACAAGAAGATTTCTCTTCTCCAGGCTAAACATCTCCAATCTCCAACTGACCTTCATGTGGCCTGATCTTGAGGTCCTTTGCCAACCTGGCTAGCCTCCTCTGGATACACTTCAGCTCAATCATGTCTTTTCTTTCCATGTGGCCCAAAATATTAATACACAATACTCTGACCAGGACAGAGTACAAGAAGTCTATCCCCAATTCAATTTTGGATTCTATTTCTTTTTTAACACACCCTAGGAGCACACCATTGATAGGTGGACTTCCCAGTCACTAGGACTCAAAATGTTTCTTACACAAACTTCTGTTAAGTCGAACCTCCTCCATTTAGGAAGCTAGGCTTTTTTTTAACCTGAACATAAAACTGTACATTGATTATTATTAAATTTAATCTCATTAGATTCAGCCCAATGTTTTGAGCTTGTCTTTTTTTAGTATCTTGGCTCCATTATCTAGTATGTCAACCCTTGCTCTCAGCTTGGTGTCATCTTATAAGTATGTCATCTGTGCCTTTCTCCAAGTCATTAATAAGAAACAAACAAAAAAAGGAAACAGAAGAGGCCAAGCGTAGGTCCATGGGCACTTGATAAGGGAGCCCCTTTCCAAGCTGACAATGAACTTTTTGGATCAGGTCATTCCACCAGTTCTATCCAAAGACAACTACCCATCTGTACAAATACAGTCTATCCTACAGTTCTCTATCTTTTCCACGGCAGTAGCATAAGAGATTTTTGTCAAACACTTTGCTAAAATCTAAGTAAACCGTAGCTACAGAATTCCCCTGATCTACAAGTCTAGTAACACTGTCAAAAAAGGAATTAAGATTATTCCCATCTGACCTGTTCTTGATAAAGCCATGCTGGGCTCCCTGTGATCACTGATTCCTTTACTGAATTTTCACCATGTAATCCTTTAATAATAAATTATAGAATTTTGTCAAAAATCAAAGTCAAACTCAGTGGCCTATAATTTGCAGTCTTCTTTCTCTTCTTTTTTTTTGAAAATTGAGACATTTTCCCTTTTCAAATCTCCTCTGTTTCTCAACACTGATATTGGTTCAGGAATACTACTAATAATAATAATATAATTATAATAATAACTGACAGCCATGTGCCAAGCATTGTGCTAAGCACTTTGCGAAGAGTATCTCATTTGATTTTCACAACAACCCTGGGAGGTAGAGGATATTATTTTACCCATTTTACAGTTGAGGAAACTGAGGCAGACAGAAGTTAAACGAATTGCCCAGGGTCACACAGTTAGTAAAGTGTCTGAGGCTGGATTTGAACTCAGATCTTCCTGACTCCAGGTCCAGCACTCTGTGCACTTAGCACCACCTAGTTGCCCCTCATCATATATTTTTTCTTTCAGTACCCGAGAATGTAATTCATCCAGATCTGGTGACTTGAACTCATCAAGGACAACTCCATGATCTTTTATTACCTCCCTATTTATCTTGGAGATCAACTCAATTAGTCATTCTGTCCTTTCCAGTGCAAAGATCATTCTCCTTGACAGAGAAAATAGAAGCAAAATAAAAATCGAACCTTTCTGATTTCTCTCTCACTGAGTTGTCAGTCATCTTCCCAAAGGGAGGCCTGACCACGGTCATTCTCTACTCCATAAACTCCAGTGGCTCCCTATTGCCTCCAAGATCAAATAGAAAATCCTCTGCATTTGAAGCCCTTGATAACCTGTCCTTCCCCTACCTTTCCAGTCTTCTTACACTTTACCCCCCACCTCCACCCCAGGATTCTTTGATCCAGTGACACTGGCCTCTTGCCTGTTCTATGAACAAGACATTTCATCTGTAGATTCCATGCATTTTCACTGGCTATCCTCCATGCCTGGAATACTCTCGCTTCTCATCGCCACCTCCTGGCTTCCCTAGCTTGTTTCAAGTCCCATCTGAAGTCCTGTTTTCTATAGGAAGCCTTTCCCAGTCCCTCCTAATTCACGTATCTTCCCTCTGTCGATTATCCTGTACATTGCCTGTTCATACATGGTTGTTTGCGCATTGTCTCCCCCACTAGACTGAGCTCTTTGAGGGCAGGGCCCGTCTTTTGTTTTTCTTTATATCCCGAGTGCTTATTATAGTGCCTGGCACATAGTAAGTGTTTAAAATATTTATTGTCTAACTGCCTCTCTGGCATCCTTTATCATCAACTTATCCACCCAGAGCCCTTCTTTGATACTGTTTTCTTCCCCAACAAAATTTTTAAAAATTTTTCTATTGTTATCTCTAGTTTCCTCACTAGATTCTGATTATTCTGAATTCTAGCATCCATGGTACTATTCTTACAGGACCAGACCATGTTTTTTAATTCATTCTCCATTACCTGCCCTTGTTCCCATCCATCCATCCATCCATCTATCTATCTATCTATCTATCTATCTATCTATTTCTATCTATTTCTACCTATCTAGTTCTATCTCCATCTATCTATTTCTATCTCTCTATCTAATCTATCTCTCTATCTATCTATCACACAAATTGGTTGGTATATTCCCTCTGCATCTAAATAAATATCTCTAAATTAATTTCTCTCTTTTCCTATTCAACAGATCTATTTCTCTTTGTGTCTTCAGGATTCCATTATTGAGTCTCCTATCCATCCTGCTCTGACTTCCCCTGAATGATTTCAGGCCACAGGCTCTTACCTATCTTGCTCAGAACGTTTTGACATCTACCCTCCCCAAAACCAAGATGCATGCCATTCTATTCTTGGCCTTCCTCTCTTCTATCACAAATTCTAAGATGGAGTGGTCATTTCCTCCAATGTTCCTATCATTTCTTACCTAGCAACCAGTTTCTGTCGGTAGTGAGAATCAAATCTGGAATAGAATTTTCCCCTTGTTGGTTCCTCTAACTATTGAAGAATGAAGCTATCATGAAGAAAAGTGAAGAATTTATTAACTACTCTGCTTTTGGCAAAGAAAGAATACCAACAGATGTCCTGAAAATCAAAGTCTTCCCTACTCTAGCACACTGCCCCCCCTGCCAGGCATGTGGTCTGTCTCCCAAATTTTGCATTTTTCCCTCTTTCCGTACAAGTGGTCTGCAATGTGCTTTGATGACAATATCCCTACAGTTTCCCTTCCATTAATCTTCATTTGTGTGCTCTCCACCTTACCCCACCCCCTCACTTCATTCTCAGTGTATAGGACAGTGCTTTGTACATAGTAAAGATTTAACAAATGGAGTAGATTTCTTGACATGCATATATTTTCTTTATATATTTTTTTCTGAACTGACCCTTTACTTACCCTGTTCTTTTTAACTAAAGTATAATGGGGGGGGCGGTATAGGGGGAAGAAGGGAAACAACAGACTTTCTAGTCTACTGCAGCTAGAATTTAACTCACGGAGTGCTGAGCCTGTGCCCTGGCAACTTCTGAGGAGATATTTGGCTTCAGACTGACAGGCTTGTGGTTCACTCAGTGGAACTTTAAGAGCGTGACTCACCTCTGCCCCACTCTCTCTTCCCATCAGCAGAATGAGTCAGAACTCTTTGAGCCTCTCCCTGGATGCTCTTCTTCAACCTTGGCAATATGGTGGCTTCCAGAACATGTCTTCAGACAAACCAGTCCAAGGGTTGAGTTCATCCCCCAGCTGGTCGTCATCTTCTCCAAAGAGCAGTGGAGTAATTGCCAGGAGCTTCTCCTAGAGGGCTTCAGCATTGACAGAGAACCCAGGAGTTCCACTTCTTGAATTCACAAGGTTATCTCCAAGACTAGGTACATCCGCCGTTCAGCCACTTTTACTTAATAAACACAAAGCAGAGGCAGCGAAGACCTTGAGATCCAGGGGCAAACACGTAATACTTCAGCTGCCATGTTGCTGGGGTGGGTGAGAGGTGGCTCCTCTCCATTCCTCCAGGGAGAGCCAGATGGGCAAATGAGAAGAGAGCCAGAACCAGAGAGTAGAATCACCCCTTTTAAGGTTACTTAAGCCTCCTAGGTTAATGACCACTCCTCTCTGATGCAGCTTTGGCATAAGCTTACTCCAACTTCTGCCATCACAGGGTAGGGGACCAAGGGATCCCCAAAACAGTAAACCCCCAAACATTGAGCAACATGTTTCCTTGGGCTTAGGCTAAGCACCTTATGATATTTGTCCTAGGCATAGCAGATTAGGGGCCTGCCTATGTGTACCATATCCTCTTCCTACCCCAACCATTACAAAAGAATATCCTTTCTAAGTCATAGTGTAGTCGTGGGTCTCATCTTTCCCAGACTCAGTGACATTTGGGGTCTAATTTTCCTCCTGGCATTAGTGTCTTTCACACACCTTTCTTGTTACTCATACTTTGTACATTTGTACATAGAAATCTGAGGCCATGGGTTTTATTGCCTGATCATTTCTTGTCTCCTGTGTACATCTAGATGTTTCCAATGCTGTTCTTTTTGCCATGCACTAGTCTGGTATTCCTGTTTCTTCTTTCCTGGTTTGTGTCTGTGTCCCTTATCTGAGGTCCGTTTCAGTAGGCTTAATCACAGGAAAAATGTGTCCTGTCTAATTTCCCTAGTGAAAGAAGAACTAATCCTAGAGGATTGCTCTTTGTTTAGCTGTAGGGACAAAGCAAGGGTTTCTGGCTTGCGTTAATCACATTGTTTATGGGGGCATACTAGGATGAGCTGAGGTGCCGGATGAGGCTGAAAGTATCTGAGAGTATGTTCAGACCATTTAAAGCTGCATAGCTAGAACTGGGTGAGGTTAGGCAGTGGGGAGGAGGGGTACCACATCACCAATATCCTAGGACTGCTTCTTGGGGTTATTACTTGCATGAAAAGAAAAGGTCGGGTGCTGCTGTTTTGTGTTCCTCACTTCCAGTGTGTGTGCCTTTCCTCTATATGATCTTCAGCCTGCTGTGCTCTGACTCCGTCCGAGGATTTCTGGTAAGTCTTTTGCTGACTTCTTGCATTAACCTCAACTTGGTTTTCTGTTTACCTGCTTGGATCTTGACTTAGACCAAGCCCTTCCCTCCTTACTCTATCCCCCTACCCTTGGAAAATATCCCCTCGAAGTTAATTGCTGCTATCTCTTCCAAACTTCCCCATCCACTGCCATGGGGAACAGGAATAACACATTCTTTTCCCACATCAAAACAAAAATAAGCTTCCATCCTGGGCTGTGATGATGACAAAGCCATTGGTTACCCCACAGACCACAGTGCTGAAGCCTCCAGCTCTGTACACCTAAAACATTATACTCTAGCAACAGTTGGACTAGACCAGAGAAGACCTGGACAAGTTCCAGGGAATCTTCCCAGACTTACAGGAAGTACTGAATGCTCTAAGAGCAGGTGGATTTGACTGCCCTGGCTGACAAAAGCACAGTGAGTCCCATTTTACTGGGTGGGCTGAGGACCTCCTAGATTTTCTGGCACGAATCAATCTGTTTATGGACCTTTCCTCCTAAAGACTTCCCACAATCTAGGCCAAGATGGCCTATGAAATATCCTACTTGCAGGAGCAGATGAGCCCACTGGACCAACTCCTATCTCATGCACCAAAAGAGAGTCCATGTTAATCTGATCAAGAAAACGTTAAAATGAATATGGAAGGAAAGGGAGAGAACTAACTGTCCAGACTTATGTCAAGCCAAGTATCACAGACAGTAGTAGATATAACCTAGGAAGAAGAAGAGTAATTTTAAGGAAATAATATTAATGTTGAGTCAATATTAAAACTGACTAAAATAAAAAATAAAAATTTAAAAGTTAAAAAAATTCTTTTTTTATTCTTTTATTAATTTATTTTTAGTTTTCTACAATCACTTCCATATACTTCTGAGTTTTAAATTTTTCTCCCCCTCCCTTCTCCCCCTTTCCTCCTCAAAATGGTGTGCAATCTGATATAGGCTCTACATATACATTCCCATTAAACATATTTTCACATTAGTCATGTTGTAAGGATGAACCACAAGAAAGAGGAAACAAAACAAAACAGAAGGAAAAAAAAAGAGCAAATAGTATGCTTCGATCGGCATTCAAACTTCATAGTTCTTTCTCTGGATGTGGATAACATTTTCTACCATGAGACTTTTGGAGATGTCTTAGATCCTTGTATTGCTGAGAAAGGCCAAGTCTATTAAAGTTAGTCATTGAACAATATGGCTATTACTGTTTACAACATTCTCCTGGTTCTGCTCACTTCACTCAGCATCAGTCCATACAAGTCTTTCCAGGTTTTTCTAAAGTCTGCCTGCTCATCATTTCTTACAGCACAATAGTGTTCCATTACATTCATATACCACAACTTGTTCAGCCATTCCCCAATTGATGGGCATACCCTCAATTAAAAAAATTCTTAAAGAAATCATATGCCTATCTGAAAATGCATAAGTAATGTAAAACAGTGAAGAAGACAGCTTTACATGAAGAGGTAAATTCCATTTCATGGGTCTCCCTGAGACTCTCTGAGATGAAACTGATGACTGGAATATAGTTCTCAAAAGGTACACCTTGTTCAAATGGAAGAGGACAGCTAAAAGGAGCAGTAAAGTTACATTGTATCTTGAGATATACTCATGTGAAGAAATTCATCAATTGGAGGAGGGGAAACATGGCAGAGCATTTGGGTGAGGATCAGTAGAGAAAAAAACAGAAACAATATTGTCATAGGAATATACTATAGGCCACCTGGACAGAAGGAAAACATAGATGAGCAATTCAGGATACAGATCACAAACCTTGCACACAGACCTGGAATCACTCCTTCCTCATCTCCACCTTTTAGAATTCCTAGTCTCTTTTAGACTAAGTTCAAGCATCATCTGGTACAGGAGGACTTTTTTGATCTTCACCAGCTGCTAATGACCTTTTCCCCTCCTAAATCACCCTTTATCAATTTTGTGTATCATTTGTGTATGTGTATATATGTGTACGTATATATATACACACACTTATATAGGTGTGTATATGTATATACACAAAAGAAATCAATTGCTCATACATGTGTATACATATATATACACTTATACAGGTACACATTATTTACCCCAAGAAAGTATAAGCTCCTTAAGGCAGGAGATGTTTCACTTCAGCCTTTGTAGCCCCAGCATCTAGCAGTGTGCCTGGAACACAACAGATACCTAATAAATAAGTATTGATTCATTAATTGATTGATTGATTCAAGAACTTGACCTTGGACAGTTACTTCACCAACATGGGCCTTAGTTTCCTCATCTGTATAATGAGGAGGCTATTCTAAATTATTTTAGATTACCTTCCAGTTCCAAATCCTACAATCCTATTAGCCTAAAATCTTGCAAGACTAACCTCATTTCCTTTTTTGACAGTGTTAGTTCAGGGGAAATGCCATATACGTAGAATGCTTACCTGAATTTTAGCAAAGCATTTGACAGTTTCTAATGCCATCCTTGTAGAAATGGAGGAAAAATATGAGTTAATGATAGCACATTTAAATGGATTTTTAGAACTAATTGAATAATTTGACCCAAAGAATAAACATTAGTAGGTCAGTCTCAGTTTAGAGAGATGTCTCTAGTGAGGCCCCACAGAGATTTGTCCCTGATCCTGAATTATTCAACATCTCTATCAATGATTTAGAAGAAGGCATAAATAGGTATACTTACCATATTTGCAGATGGAATAAAACTGGGATAGCTAATGCATTCAATGATAGGGTCAGAATCCAAAAAGATCTCAACAGGCTAGAACAATCTAATGAGATAAAATTTAATGAGGATAAATGTAAAAGTCTAATACTTAAATTTAAAAAATCAATTGCACAGGGGCAGCTAGGTGGCACAGTGGATAGAGCACTGGCCCTGGAGTCAGGAGAACCTGAGTTCAAATCTGGCCTCAGACACATAACACTTACTAGCTGTGTGACTCTGTGCAAGTCACTTAACCCCAATTGCCTTACATAAAAAATAAAATAAATTATGCAAGTACAGAATGGGAGAGCCATAGCTAGACATATCAAGAAAAATAAGAACTAAGGGCCTGTTAGAAGATCGCAAGTTCAATATGAGTCAATGGCCCCCAAAATATATAACGTAATAAAATTATATATAATACAAAATATATAAAAAACAACAGCCACCAAAAGCTAATGCAGTCTCAAGCTACATTAAGGGAGGTATAGTTTGCAGACCTTAGACAGTGATAATCCTGCTATATTCTGTCCTGGTCAGAGAAGACCATATCTGTATATTGTGTTCCATTCTGAGCACAGTATTTTAAGGGCATTGATGACCTAGACAGTGTCCTAATGACAGTAGCCAAGGTGCTAATTTTGGGGATCATCACTCACATTTCTAAATGAGATTAGCAAAACCCGTTCCTGGGTAAGCCACTTAACATCTCTGTACCTCACTTACCTCATCTGTAAAATAAGAGGGTGGGAGGAGGTCCCTTTCAGCTCTTGATCTGTGATCCTAAGATCAGATAAAGCAACTGGGGGTGTTTAACTGGAGAAGGGAAGGTGGATATGAAAACTGTCTTCAAGTAAATGAGGGGCTGAACTGAACGACCTCTAAAGCCCCTTCCAGCTCCAAAATCCATAATCCTATTTGAAGGTCGATTTTGGGGAACCACTCGGCTGCAGACAACAGAACTATGAGCAAAGAAGTTGTTGGGAGACAGATTTAAGTTTGATATAAACAAAAGCTTCCTGACAAGAAGTGCTGGGGCTGGGCTTGTTTGGTAGGGGATGGATTCTTCCCCACCATTAATCTTCTAAACTCAACTGGTTAACCATCTGTGGGTATGATGGGCAGTGAATTCTTATTCAGGTCAGGGATGGGGAACCTTCGGCCTCGAGGTCACGCTCATGGACTCTCTAGGTCCTCAAGTGAAGCTGTTTGATTGAGCCCAAACTTCACAGAACAAATCCCCTTAACTAAAGGATTTGTTCTGTAAAACTTAGACTCAGTCAAAAAGCCACACCCAAGGACCTAGAAGGCCACATGTGGCCAAGAGGTCACAGGTTCCCCACTGCTGGTAGATGATTTCTGAGGTCTCTCCCAGCCCTTGAGATGCAACAATTCTATTCTCCTCAGCTCACAACTTTCTGCCTAGCCCTTTATTAATGCTTGCCTTAGATCTAGGCCTTCTATTTAGCCATTGGGATTTGCACTTCGAGCCCAGATGTAATCTTCCATTTGGACCTTCTAATTGTAATTAATCTCCAACACACTTCACTACCACCCTAATTCCCTGGATATGAATTGAGTGGCTCCATTTAAAAAATAAAAAATCTTGCCCAGATTTCTCTCCCAAAAGGCTCACTGCAAAATTTGAAATTCCAAGAGATTCACTCCTTTGGGTTAAGCATTGTTCTTTCTCTGTAATCTCTTAAAAGTAAACATCCTTGAGAAGGGTAACATACTAAGCGCCTTTCACCTTAGTATGAATGAGTTAAATGATGCTTTCCTCTCAACCAGAAAGGCTGCAGGAACAGTGGAGTCTTGGGTCCCTAGGGCCTGGGGCGAAGGGTCTGAGAGTAAAGGTAATGGCTGCTAAAGACAAAGCTGGCCTGCTTCCCAATGTGGGGTTCTGAATAAAACCAGTAACAATAATAGCCGCTGCAATAACATTAATGCTTTATTGTTCATTATGTGAAACTCGTTTCCTCTCGGTAAAACTTCTTTACTTTAGACCATTATCCTTTTGTAATTAAAACAATACGTTTTATCCTCCACTTGGGATTCCTTCCTGGAAGTACCAGGGGTAATCCGTATTGAAAGCTTTTATGCAGGTTCCCTCCTCAAGCAGAAGCATCCAGGACTGCTTTATCTGAGTAAGTCCGGTGAGTTATCTCAAAGAACTCATGATGCCAAGATATTGGGACCCGGCCAGGGCAAAGGCTCTCTACTTGGCATGAAGAAGGCGAAGGTGGAAGATCATCTCTGCAACTGTCATTATCTAAACTGGCGCAACTCCTGGTGACTCTCTCACTGGGGTCTTCTCTCCTAAGCATGGCAACGTTTCCAATGGCATCTGTAGCTGAGAAAAGACATATTTCTTCCAAGCATGCCTCTCTTTACAGAAATTCCTAGCTTAAAGAAATGAGCCATGAGTTTGCTTTACTCACCACCAACAACTAAACTAACAGAATTTGGGGAGTCCTGTGCTACCATTGTAGGTCGTGGATTTAAAGCTGGTCTAGTCCACTCCCTCATTTTACCCATGAGTCCAGAAAGGTAGGTAGTAAGAGGCAGCCCTGGGATTTAAACCAAGGTTTTCGGACTCAAGGCAGGGTTGTGCAGTGGACAGAAAGCTGGAGTTGGAGTCAGTAAGACTTGGTTTCATATCCTGCCTCAGACACTTAAAAGCTTTGTGACCTGATTGAGTTACTTAGCTCCTCTCAGCCTCAATTTCTTCATCTGTAAAATGGGATTGAAGTCAATAACCCTTAAGGTCCTTTCCAATTCTATTTCTATGATCCTATGACATTCTTTCCCTCTGTGTCTCTTCTAAGAAAAGTCTGTCCATTGGAGCACTCGGCTTCCTGTCTCATATGCACTAAATACTATCTATCTGACAAACACTGACAACAATCAACTTTTTGCTAAGTCCAAAAAGCAGTCGCTAAGGAAAAGAGGAAGCATCAGTTTGATTAATCAATCATTAGGCTGGAAAAATTGATTGACATAGCCACCACCTACCAATCTGTGGTTCACCATAGAAAGGTGGCTGGCTACTGGACATTTAGTAGTGTCTAAGACACATGGGGATTGAACCTCCATAGCTAAGCAAGGCTGGATCATTTCTTTACTTAGTTTTACATGGGTCGCTTTCCTCTGGCCCAAGGATACTGTAAAGTACTATGAATAAATGAACTGGGATGCCTAGAAAGTAGTCGGTCAAAATGGGAAAAGAATAAATAAACGAAAAATACCTTTGCTGCCAAGTTTAATGTGTCATGGAGGTTTGAAGCTACTGAAAAATAAAAACTTCCTAAAGCACCTTATAAAAGCTTTGGAGATGTCCCCTCAAAGGGGGAATGATATATGAGGCAGAGTGAGGTAGGTGACTGGACTGCCAAAATTTCTGTGCATACCTAGACCATCCAAGATGGAAGTACCCATGTGGTAGATGACAGGGACCTGCTTGTGGGAGACTTCCTGCCTCCCTTGACCAAATGGGTAGGAATAACCAGTTTCTTCTCTAAAATTATCAGGCTGGGACAGTCTTTCTTTGTCTCTGTCCAGGATGATGAAGGCACTTGAAACCATGTTAGATGATAAACATAGGCTGTTTAGCTTGGAGAAAGGAAGACTTAGAGAGACTGAAAAGTGTCTCCAAATATCTGAAGGACTATCATGAGAAAGAGGGTTTAGATTCAACATGGGTAGCTTCAAAAGAAAGAACTAGAGCCGATCAAACAAAGTCAACACGCATTTTAAAAGTACTACTTATGTCCCAGGTTGTGCCCTAGGCAACCAATGAGTAGAAATTAAAAGAAGGAAGATTTTGGCTTCATATAAAGATGAACTTCCTACTAATTAGAGCTTTTTAAAAATGAAACTGGCTGCCCTATGAAGGGGAAGGGAACTAGCATTTATTAAGTACTTCTATGTGCCAGGCACTGTGCAAAGTGCTTGATAAATATTACCTCATTTCATCCTCACAACAACCCTATGAAGCAGGTGCTATAATGATCCCTATTGCAACTGAAGAAACTGAGGCAGACTAGGGTTAAGTGATTTGCATAGGGCCACACAGTTCATTAGTGCCTGAAGTCAGATTTGAACTCAGGTCTTCCTTAACTCCAGGCCCACACTCCATCTCACTGCCACCATGAGATGTCTGACCCAGGTTCCTCACATGCCTTCCCTACTTCCCTCTTTACCAGTCCTAAGCCACTATTTTAGCAAGGGATTCATTCTTGCAGGCAAAGGGTTAACCATTTATAATAGATGACCTTACATATTAAAAAAAAAATAGAGACTACAACCAAGGACCTGTACCAGACCCTGACTGAGCAGCCAGTGGGCCTAACTGGTCCTAAGATTTTTAAGGTCAGATAAATCCTAGTCCTACACATGACTGGGAGAAGGGCCACAAGTTATGTAAGTATTGAATATTTTTATCTTTGTAATGCCAGTATTTAGCACAATGCCTGGCATACAGTAGGCACTTGAAACATTAAATGATGGCTGAAGGATTGAATAGACAAACAACAGCCCTTCAGACTGGGGATGTTGCCTAATAATTAATAATAATATATATTCTAATAATAAATAAATAAATAATAAAAAACCATGTCTTTTGCTCAGACTTCACCAAGTTTCTCCCTCAAGAAGGCAATGTTTTATAGTTGAGTCAAAGGGTCTAGGTCTGAACCACCTACTCTCTACCTTTGTGACCTTGGACAAATCCACTTCTCTGGGCTTCAGTTTCTCCCTCTGTAAAATAAAAGGATTGAACTGGATCAGTTGTTCCTAGACTGGGGGACCTCAAAGTCAGTAGGGATCAGGAAATCCAGACACGTACAAGGTATTGTCATGTAATGTTATCGCCAATAGGTACTGTGAGACAGCTCCTATCATGTGGGCACCTGAAATGTTTGGACATTAAAAAATGGAAATGAAATTTATAAACCTCTGGTCAAGTCCAACTCTCTCATGGAGAAATTACTCATACTACAAAGCTAACTGAACTAGCTAACCTCTAGGGGTTTATATAGACCAGGATAACTAAAGGTTAAAGGACGAGGCTGTTATTTTGGACTCTGTGCCTCCTTAATAAATATGAACAGCTCTATTGGCTACACAGTATATTGTAGATCTGAGATGCAACCCAGACCCATAAAAAGGGACAGAAGATCTACCCAAAGATTCAAGGGATTTGGAAAAGCTGGGTGCAGAGACCTAAGCCCCTGGGGAATGTATTAAGGGGCCATCTACCCTTTCCCTGGTTCCAGAGATAATCACTTGGTCCCAAGACAATGGGGAACCCTGTGGCTCAAGAAACAGCAGCTTACAAATACAAGCCGCTTGCCTGAGCGTGAATTTCAGAGGTGAGGAAGGAAGGAACTCTTAGGGTCCTGCACACTTGAAGGAATGGGTTTGGAGTCACAGTAGGGATGGTAGATTAGAGGACAAGATGGGGGTGGGGAAGATAAGGACAGTACAATGCTGGGAAACAGGGCCCAGAAATGGGAGGCTGACGGTGCTGCCGCCTCCTAGTATGCAAACTTTGCTAACTTTAATATTTTGTCAAGGGCTAAGGTCACAATTGGGAGCCAGTCTATGACCCAGCAGAATGAGATGGAAGTTACTACCATTCCTTGGCTTAGTCCAATTCTATCCTGGGAAGGAAGCGAACAGCTGTGGAGAAATTTCTCTGAATTCCGGGATTAACTATGACTGAAAGGAAATGCTTCTATGGGTAATACGAATACTGATCTGGCTTGCCCAAAGAAGTAGGAGTGATTCATCTAATCATGGAATCTTGGACCTTGGAAGGAGCCTAATAGATCTTCTAGTCTAAGAATTCTTACCATAGGTGGATTCCAGGGGGCCCATGGACTTGGAGATGAAAAAAATTACATTTTAATTTTCATTGATCTTTTATTAAGGTTATAAAACAAAACCTACATTTTATTTTCATTAACCTCTAACTGAAATGTATCATTTCCTTCAATTATAGACGTAGGCAACAAAGCATAGTGGTATTAGCCTCCACCAGGCGGCCAAAGGGTTCCACCAAAAAAAAAAAAAAAAGGTTAAGGTTAAGAACCCCTGGATTAATTCAACCCTTTCATTTTACAGATGGAGAAATTAAGCCCTGGAAGTAATTTAGGATCACTCTGACAATTAGGAGGAGGATTTCTTGAGTTTGAGGAGTTTAAAATTGAGGAGGAAACAATCAGTTTCTCCTACCCATTTCAATTTCATCATTTGGTGGTAAAAAGCCTCTTGAATTGAGTGATTATGTGGTAACCAAAGTGTCCACACTAAGAAAGGGAAAAGGAAACCCAGCCACAGGACTTTGATGTTCAAAGGAGATTTATTAAAGGATAGTCTTTACAGCCCACTGGAGACAGAAATGGGAGGCAGTGGGCGTTCCAATCTGTCTAGATGGGGAAGATGGTGTGGCTGTTCCCTTGATTGAGGTGACATGACAGGTCAGAAGATGACTTCCCAAGTTTCCCTTTTTGTATAGGCAAAGGACTTTCTCCAATGTGTGTTAGACATGTTGCCTCCTTTTCAGGGGTTCCAGAATGGTGATTAATGGGGAACAGAGTGTCATCTACTGTCTCGCTTCCATTTCTATACTTTGGGATCTCTGAGTGCCGTAACTGATTAGGGAGGATGAGAGTATGGGACTGGAATGTTCCTTGATGTGAAGGTCCATATCTATGACACCAGGTGCTATGAAGCACCAGATGAAAACTTATCTGGAAAATTATTATTGGAAAAAGAAAGGGGAGACTTCTGCTGCTTTTAGGGGTGAAAGCAAAAACCAAGGAACCCTTACCACTTAGAGGAGTAAACAGACAGTCAATAAACATTTATCATACACCTACTGTGTGCCAAGCACTGTGCTAAAAGTTGGGGATACAAAAAGAGGCCAAAGACAGTCTCTGCCCTCAAGGAAATCAAAATCTAAGCAGGGAAAAAACAAGCAAGTAAGGATGAATGTAGTAGTTAAAAGTGCTGGACATGGAGTCAGGAGGACTTGAGTTCAAATCCCACCTCAGGCACTTTTCTAATTGTGTGACTTAGCCTCCTCTCAGGTTCATTTTTCTCATCTATAAAATGGGAAGAATAATAGCACTGACCTCACAGGGTTGTTGTGAGGATCAAAAGAGATGACATGTGTACAGTGCTTTGCAAACCTTAAATCCAGCTATTATCTTATTATATTATTACATGCCAATTATCAGGCAAGTTCCAGGAAAATGGCTTTTGGGTGGTTTTCTAAACTGAAGGATCAAATGTGCTTATGATTTTTTGTTTCCCTTAGGATTCTATCTATGAATGCTAACAAACTTATAATGCACAAAAAGCCTAACCAAGGGCTAAAAGTCTTATTTATTTATATAGCTTTGTACAAATTGGTATAGCTATGCGTGTATGTATTCTACAGCAAGCAAGACTGATTCACTGACATTCCTCAGAATGAGGAAGGGTAATACTTGAAGATTCAATCCTAAGAAGCAAAATTATATCTTTATGCATACAACAAGAAGGGGGCATGGAAACTACAAAGACCAGAAGCCATGGAAAGCATTGCCCCAGTTATACATGTGTTAACCCTGTTTAAAGATATGAAGTCAATGATGCAGGATCCCAAAGCTAGGACGTTCTTTCCGTTAGGTGTCTTTCTCGCCTAATCCAGCCTCTCACCCAGGACGGAAATCCCTCCTACCACATCCCTGACAGATGGCACAGTGATATGCTCTTTCTCTTATAGTTTGACGGAAGCTAACTGAATCTATGTGTAACAGGGCTTCATTGGGCATGCCCAAATCATCTAAGAAGAAGGCACCCATGTGGGAGATGGTAAGAATCTGCTTCTAGGGGACTTCTAGCCTTCCTCTGCCACATGGGAGGAAACAGCCTGGTTTGTCTTTGTCTATCAGTCTGGGAGTTTCTGTGTGTGTGTGTGTGTGTGTGTGTGTGTGTGTGTGTGTCTGTCTGTCTGTCTGTCTGTCTGTCTGTCTGTCTGTCTCAGGGCTCTTGAAACCATGTTATATGATGAATAGAGGGCTTTAGCTTGAAAAAGGGAAGACCTAGAGAGACTACAAGGATCTATCTCTATCTGTGTGTCTCTCTCTGTCTGTCTCTCCCTCACCATTGTCTCTCTCTGTGTTTCTTTGTCTCCATCTCTCTGTGTGTCTCTTTCTGTCTCTGTCTTTCTGTCTCTCTGTCTCTGTGTCTATCTCTCT
Organism: Vombatus ursinus; assembly: GCF_900497805.2. NCBI lineage: Eukaryota > Metazoa > Chordata > Mammalia > Diprotodontia > Vombatidae > Vombatus > Vombatus ursinus. Next base: position 7,484,069 of record NW_020954546.1, on the reverse strand, counting down.
TTCTCTGTCTCTCTCCGTTTTTCTCTCTCTCCCTCCTTCTGTCTTTCTGTCTTCCTCTATCTCTCTTTGTCTCTCTCTGTCTCCCTCTATCTTTCTGGCTCTTTCTGTCTTTCTATCTCTCTCTCTGTCTCTCTTTCTCTCTGTCTCTCTCTCTCTGTCTCTTTGTCTCTCTGTCTCTGTCTCTGTCTCTCTCTCTTTCCCTCTCTCTCTCTTTCCCTCCCCCCCTCTTCATCACTCTCTTTCTTCTCTCTTTCTCCCTATCCTGAGAAGTAAAGTCCAGGAGGTGGCAAAAGGACTTTCCAATTAAAGATGCATTCCCATTGGGAAGTCACTAAAATCACCACAGGAGATAGCAGCCTATTCTGCCTCTGGGAAAGGTTGGCAGCTTTAATCTTTACCCCTCTCTCCTCCCTTGGTCAAGGGTGGCATTGAATACTGTTATGTTACTTTGGTCCACCCAGGCCTTACTCAGTAGCTATAAAAGAAAATACAGCAGCATTAACCGCGGAAAGAGCTCTGATCTTGTAATCACAAAACCTGAATTCAAATCTCAGCTCTGCTATTTACCAGTTGTGTGGTCTTGGGCAGATCACTTTACCTCTGTCTCATCTACAAAATGAAGGGGTGACACCTAGGTGGTCTCTGAGGTTCCTTCCAGCACAAAGTTTACGATTCTAAACCGGCACTGTTATCATTATTTGCATTTTTTTACTTGGGTATATTGAATCTCAGAGAAGTTAACTAACTTACCCACAGTCACACAGCTAATAAGTATCTAAGGAAGGATTTGAATCTAGGCCTGCCTGACTCCAAGTCCAGTCTATCCCACACTGTATTCGTAATGTTACAATGTGTTGAGTAGATAAGTCAGAATAATAATAACAGTAATAATTAGAGTTTTCATAGCTCATTACCTCTCCCGAGCTTGCAGAATTTGTCATCAGATTTTCAAGCAGGAAGGAGTCCAAGCTTCTTTGCACCCCTCCCCACCCCCCAACTTTTTGATAAGGAAACAGAGACCCAATTCGGCTGAAGAACTTGCTCACATACAGAGCCCAAGGCTACCCAGTCGCAGGGCCCCTCAGAGTATTCTAAGCTTTATTGTAGAGCGTCCTTCTCTTGTTTACTGAGAATGCTGTTGACAGAGACTGCCCAAGTATAACAACGAGCTTGTCTTTGTTAAAGGAATTGAGGAGTCCCGACTCAGTGTTTGTGCATCGATGGAGGCCCATGTGAATACTTATCCATCTTTCTGGAAATGTAACCCACCTCTGGCGAGGGATTAGTTTTCTTGCTTCTCCATCTCATTCCCTTACTGGACATCCACAAGTCTTTGGGAGGAGGAGTAAAATTCCTAGAATTTTCTCTTAAGACACTTGCCCCTTCCCCAAGCCTAGAGGGAAATATAGTCTGGTGCGGCATGAGGGGAAGAAAGTCCCCACCTGGTAGATTGCATTCATATGGAGTATACTGGTCTTGGTACTTTTGTATGAATCATCAAGGGTCCCCAAATGACTGTGTGTGCTGACGTGTCTGTGCATATGTTTGAGATATAGGTAAAAGAGGCTGTGGGAGATGAGACTACTGAGAGAAACGACACATGGCCAAAGATGAGAAACCTGGGTTTAATCCAACAAGCACTTAGTAAGGACCTCCTGTTAGGTGCTGCACCCACCTGTGTGGTACAGACACAAAAAAATGAAAAGCAGCCCCTTCCCTCAAAGAGCTTATGTTTTACTGGGTTTGTTAAGGAGACCGTGATGGAAATAACTGGGAATGATAAGTTGATCTAACTGAGGGGAACGGCCTATAGATATAAGAAAGAATGCAAGATATTCAAAGGCTTTGGACTCTCTTGCTCTTCCCCAAAATGTGCCCAGGAAATACATACCACCCCGTCAGGGAAACAAGTCGGAAAACAGGTGAAGTCCCTGACCTCTCTGGGTGCAGCAGTTATATGATAGCTCATCGGTGGGGCAACACGATTCAGAGGAGAAGCAACGCAGAGCTGGAGGAGGGAGACAGCCTGGCAGGGGAATGGTGCCTTGGCCAAATTCCTGACTCTCAGCTGTTTGTCCTGCAAATGGAAGAAGAAAGCCCTTTGAATTCCTGAGGTCTTTGTGGCAAGAGCTATCGCTTTACAGGGCCCTTGGAACTTGATTGAGTAATTCACACTCAGCTGGACTGTGGAGTGGTTGCCATGTGTGCGAGTTTAGAGTTTCTGAAAGAGGCATTAACGTGTCGCCAGTTAGAGAGCCGCAGGAGGCCTGACGCGGCAAGAGAGGATGGCACCAGTGAGTTTATAATAACACAGGGACTCAATAGAGTTTCCCTGCTTCGACTCTCTCTCTCTCTCTCCCCACACATACACATACACGTACACATATACACACGTATGTATATACATGTGTATATGTATATATGTGCACAAAATGTATGTGTGTATTCACAAATAGACAGATGATATCTGTGTGTATATATCCATACATGCATGTGTACATTTAGAGTTACATGTACAGTTAGAGTTAAATGTACAGAATTAGAGAATCTGAGAACTGGAAGGCATCTCAGAAGTCCAGTGAGTAAATCATGACAAATTCCTCTGCAGTATTACCCTCATTAGCAGCAAGTGGTCGTCTCACTTCCCCTTGAGTTCTCAGGGAGCCCTTCCTTCCATCAAACCTCTATCTGTTATAAACCTGCAACACTGCTACATAAAGATGTCTGTTGACTGAATGATAAGTCAGTTGACTGCTCTGAGTTGTATCCTCTGGACCTACTCAAAACAAATCTGATTCCTCTCCCACAAAGTGTCCCTTCAAAAATTTAAAGACAACAATCACATGCTCCCATCCCCTGCCAGGCCAGCTCTTCTCTGGTCCAAGCATCCCCCAGATCCGCAGATCCTCATGGTTCCCAGCCTCCTTTTCATACCGGACAAACTCTTCTTGACTTATTTCAGTTGGGTGTTCTTCCTGAAATGAGATTTGCAGAACTGAGCAGAATTCCACAAATGGGGCCTTATCAGAGCAGAAAACAGGACTCTCACCGCCCTCGTTCTGGATGCCATACCTCTAGCGTGATGCAACCTCAGATCACATTTGATTTTTGGTCGTTGTAACACACTGTTGCCTCATGTTAAGCTTACAGTCCGCCAGGTCTGTCTCTGTCTCTGTCTCCCTTCTTTCTTTCCTTCCTTCCTTTCTTCTTTTCCTCCTTTCTTTCTTCTTCCTTCCTTTCTTTCCTTTCTCCTTCCTTCCTTCCTCTCTCATTTTTTCCTGTCCCTTTCTTTTTCTTTCTTTCTCTTTCTTTTCTTCTTTTTCTTTTTTTTCTTTGTTGCTTTCTTTCTCTCTTGCTTTTTTTCTTGTTGTGATTTCATCAGTGAGGGGAGTTCTACTAACACAGATAAGCATCTGCTATTCAGCTTTTAGCCTTACAGAGTTGCTGGGGCACTAAGATACTAAATGATTTGCTCAGGGTTACCTAGCCAGGTTCTGGGGGGGGGGGGGTCAGAAGTAGAACTTGAACCCAAATCTTTCTGACTGAGTAGCTCTTCAGTCACTACTGCCTGCTGCTTCTCTTCCAGGTCTTTTTCAAAGGAGAGTTTGTTTAACCATACCTCCCCCATCCTGTCTTTTTGCAGTCAGTTTTTAAAACTGCTGGGGACACAGTAGACTGCAATTACTTTGCCTTTTCCACCTAGAAAGTACTTCTCCAAATACTCCTACATCATTTCTTTTTTTTTCTGCCTGACTTCTACCACCTCAGCAGCACAGTGGACAGAGTGCTAGGCCTGGAGTCAGGAAGACCTAGTTTCAAATCCCGTCTCAGACATACACTTAGTAACAGTGTGACCCTGAGTAAGTAATTTAACTTCCACCCCCCCCCAGCCTCAGTTTCCCCATCTGTAAAATGGGGATAGTAAAACAACAGGTTGCTGTGAGGATTAAATGATATAATATCTGTAAAGAGTTTACCACAATGCCTGGCACACAGTAGGTGTTCAATAAATGTTTGTTTCCTTTCCTTCCCCATTTTACAATGATGATGATAATAATAATAAAGATAATAGGTGGCATTTATATGGTGCTTTAAAGTTTGCCAAGTACTCTATGTGCATTATCCTATTTGATTCTATAGGATCTAGTTCAATAAAAGGAAATGAGCATTTATTAAGTATTTAATGTGCCGGGTACTTTGATAATTCAAGATTAAATACAAGACTTAATTCAAATGCCTCTCTTCAACAAAGTACGTTGGGTTTGGAATCAACTTCAAAGCCCAGCTCTGCTGCTCCAGTACCCGAGTGACCTCAGACAAGCAGTGTGACCTCTCTGGGCCTTAATTTTCCTGTGTATAAAATGAAGGCATCGATCTAAGTTATCTCTAAGGTCTCTTCCAGGTGTAAAACGTATGGTCCTCTGGTCACAGGATCATAGATATAAAACTGGAAGGGACCTTGGAGGCCGTTTAATTGGCCGGAGCTTTCTCTACCCCCTCCTTTAAACAAAAACAAAAACAGAAACAAACGTTTTATTTGTGTGTTTTGTTTTAGCATTACATACATTTACAGATTATTCCCACTTTGCAGAGGTTGGTTGTTACCAAGTAAAACAGGCAAAATTAATAATACAGTGACTTCATCCAAAAGTGAAGTCACATTTCACATTTGTACCTCTTGCCTCTATTAAAAAAAAAATTAACAGAAATTGATTTTTCTCCCTTCCATCCCTCCAACTCCATTGGTGGAAGGAGAAGAAAAACAAATTTCTTCTTCCAAAGTTGCAGTCAGGGAAAAACAAATTCCTTGAATGGTTGTAAAATTTTTTTGAGATATTTTATTTTACTCTTTAAATCCATTGCCTCTCTCTATTGGATAGCATGTTTCATCACTAGTCCTCTGCAATCATGAATGATCACTGCTCTTAAAGCTTTCACAGCTGTTTGTTTTTACGGTGTCGTTACAAGATAAATTGTTTTCCTGGTTCTGCTCATTTCACTCTTCATCTGTTTGTAAAAGTCCCCCAAATTGTCCATTTTTATAATATTGATGTTATAAATTATTTTTCTGGTTCTTCTTCTTTAGTCTGCTTTGGTTTATATGTCTTTCCATGTCTTTGAAACTAACTATTCCCCATTTTCTTACAGCACAGTAGTATTCTATCACAATCATATTCTCCAACTTATTCAGCCTTTTTTCACTTGTGGTCAATCTCTTCATTTCCAGGGTTTGGGGTTTTTGGGGGGTTTTTGCCACTATAAACAGAGCTGCTATAAATATTTTTGTACATAAAAGACCTTTTCCTTTTTCTTTGATCTATTTTGGGTATGGGTCTAGCAGAAGTATAGTTGGGTCAAAGGACATGGACTGTTCGGCAACATTTTTGTATAATGGCATTGCTTTCCAGAATGACTGTACCCATTCATAGGTCTACCAACCATGCATCAAAGTGCCCGTTTTCCCACAGCCCCTCTAGCATTTATCATTTTCATTTTTTGCCATCTTTGCCACTCTGATAAAGGAGAAGTAGAATCTCATGATTGCTTCAATTGGCATTTCTGTAAGTAGTAGTGATTTGGAGCATTTTGTTTTCATATGGCTATAGACAGCCTGGGTTTTTCCTGTACAGAAATATATGTTCATATTTTTAGACCATTTATCAGTTGGGGAATAACTGTTTTTCTTATAAATTTGAATCAGTTCCTTATTTATCTTGGGAATGAGACCTTTATCAGAAAAACTTACTATAATGATTTTTCCCAGTTATTTATTTCCCTTTTAATCTTATTTTTATTAAATTACTTTGTACAGGGCTCTTTTAGTTTTATGTAATCAAAATTATCCATTTTATCTTCTATGATTCTCTCTATTCCTTGTTTGGTCATGAACCTTTCTCCTATCCATAGATCTGATAGGTAATTTTCCCCATGTTTCTCTAATTTGTTTATGATGTGGCTTTTTATATCTAGATTCTGTCTGGGGCTTATCATCATATAAGGTGTGAGATGTTGGTTTAAATCTAACTTCTTCCATACAGCTCTCTAATTTTCCCGGCAGCTTTTGTGAAATAGTGAGTTCTTTTTTGTTGTTGTTTTTTGTTTTTTGGGGGGTTTTTGCTTAGGTAGTTGGGGTTAAGTGACTTGCCCAGGGTCACACAGCTAGTAAGTGTCAAGCGTTTGGTCTGAGGTCGTATTTGAACTCAGGTCCTCTTGAATTCAGGGCCGGTGCTCTGTCTACTACGCCACCTAGCTGCCCATGAAATAGTGAGTTCTTATGCCAGTAGCTTGAGCCTTTGCATTTATCAAATATGAGAATATTAGATATGTTTGTTTCTGTATATTGTATACCTAATTGTTCCATTGATCTCTTTATTTTTTAACCAGTACCAAATTATTTTAATAATCACTGCTTTGTCATATAGCTTGAGATCTAGCTCTGGTAGGTCCTTTTCATTTCCATGTCTTTTCATTCTTTGTGGATTCTTGGCCTTTTTATCCCCCCTCCACACAAATTTCATTATTTTTTTTTAATTTTATAGAGTAATCCTTTTGTAGGGTGATTTGGTAGTTTTATTCAGTAGTGTGGAGTTGAACAAGTCAATTCATTTGGATAGTATTGTCATTTTGATTATATTGGCTTGTCCCACCCATGAGCAATTAATATTTTTCCAATTGTTTAGATTTGTCTTTATTTCTGTAAAGAATTGTTTATAGTTATATTTACATAGTTCTTATATGTATCTTGGAAAGGGGGTTCTCAAGTATTTTATGTATTCTGTAATAATTTTAAATGGAATTTCTTTTTCTATCTCTTCTTGCTGAGTTTTATTAGTAATATATAGAAATGCTGGGGATTTTTTGTGGATTTATTTTATATCCTGCAAGTCTGCTGAAGTTATCATTTCAATTAATTTTTAGTTAATTCTTTAGAGTTCTTTTGTCCTGCCTCTGCCATTGGCTCCAGTACCCACTGATTTTGTTCCATCAATTTTAGAGAATCTCTTTTACCACAGCTGCATTTAAGTACTTAAACTTTTTAGGAATAGTTACTTCACAAGTCTAGCAAAAAAACAAACAAACATATAACCATTCTCCCTCCAACACCTGGAAGGCATAAATCCTCCCTGCACCATCTTAGTCTCTAGGGAGGAGATTAGATTCATAGCTTAGCTCAGTGCATATATAGCATCAGTCCAACCAATTTCTAAGCCCAAAGCCTCCCTGGGCTCAAATCCCAGCATCCTGGCTTCTCAGGGCTTCCCTGCTGGGCTGGAATCAATTTTCGGCCAGGAGTCCTGCCTCCAAAGTCTCCACGGCTCCATCTCCTGGGTCTTGGGACTTAACTACCTGTCTCTAGAACTGAAAATGACAAACAAAATAGATACCCCCAAAAAATAAACCCCAAGCCTGACTCTTGGGGCCATAAAGGGGTAAGGGGGCAGGCAGTCCTTCCCCCAACCCAGTCCAGTTCGTGATGTCCATGCTGTGGATAAACAGGATCTTTACCCTCTGGATACAGCTGGCAAGAAAGAGAAAAACTGTCCCAGTCTGACAGTTTAAAGATGCAGCCCTTTCTGGCTATGCAGCCAATGGAAAAGAGACTGTTCTCATCCATGTGGTAGGGAAACACAGGGCATCCTCTGCCCTCTCCCTGCCATCTCCCCCATGAGGGCTGCCATTTTTGTTCATCTGAGAATGTGACAAAGCCAGGTTCCTTGCACTATTTATCATTTTAAGGAAAGATCCATTTGTTTTTTTCTAATGTTTCAACAGAAATGAGTGGTATATTTTGTCAAAAGTTCTTTCTGCATCTATTGATACAATCATATGATTTTTTATTGATATGGCTAATTAAGTTTAGAGTTTTTTCTAAAATTAAACCAGCCCTAAATTTCTAGTAGAACTCCAGTCTGTCAATAAACATTTATTAAACATCTACTATGTGCCAGGTACTGTGCTAAGCACTAGGAATACAAAGAAAGGTAAAAGACAACGCCTGCTCTCCAGAAGCTTCCAGTCTAATGAGGAGGACAATGTATAAACAAACTATATGCAGGACAAATAGGAAATAATCAACACAGGGAAGGGACTAGAATTAAGAGGGATAAAGAAAACCTTATTGTAGAAGGTAGGAGTTTAGGAAATAAGGAGGGAGGGTATTCCAGGCGTGGAGGATAGCCTTGAAAATTAAGTCCAAAAATGGAGGATCTTGTTCAAGGAATAGCAAGGAAGCCAGTATTATTAAATCAGAGGATTCAAGATGTAAGAAGAATGGAAAGTGGGGGGGCAGGGTAAGGAGGAGGACATTATGAAGGGCTTTAAACTCCAAAAGAGAGGATTTTATATTTGATCCTGAAGGTGACAGGGAGCCACTGGAGTTTATTGAGTGAGGGTGTGACATGGTCAGACCCTTGCTTTTTAGGAAAATGACTTTGACAGCTAAGTGGAGGATGAACCAGAATGGGGAGACACTCATGGCAGCAGACCTACCAGCAGGCCACCATGATAGTCAAGGTGTGAGGTGACGAGGGCTTGTACTAGAGTTGGGGCAGTGTCAGAGGAGAGACGAGATTGGATGTGAGAGATGTTACCACAGCAAAATCATAAAATTGAGAGGACTTGGTAACAGATTGGTATGGGAGGGGTGGAGTTGCGGTGAGAGGGAGTGAGGAGTCAAAGATGGCACCTAAGACGTGAACCTAGGTGACCAGGAAAATGATCATGCTCTCAACAGTAATGAGGAAGTTAGAAGGAGAGGAGGTTTGGGCAAGGGGGGAGTTGAGCTTAAGGTGTCTATGGTGCATCCCGTTTGAGATGTCATATTGCATAACCTTTGTGATATGTCATTTTATTCTCTTTGCTAATATTTTAATTAAAATTGTTGCATCTGTGTTCATTAGGAATATAGGTGTATAGTTTTCTTTTCTGTTTTGATTTTTCCTATTTTATGCATCAAGACCATATCTGCATCTAAAAAAATCTTTTTTTAAAAGTCTAAATCAGCCCAAGCTTTCCCCATCCCCTCTGCCCAAACAAACCATCTTTTCTTCCTCTTTGTAACTTGTTTAACACACTTTCACATTCTACCTCATATTATGCTTATTCACATATGTTGTCTCATATATATGTGTATGTATGTGTGTGTGTGTGTACATATATATATATATATATATACACATACATATAATCTACCAGATCATAAGTTCCTTGAGGGCAAGGTTCCATGTATTATTCATTTTTACGTCCCCCAGGCAGGGCTAGCACAATGTTTGGTTTTTTTTTTGGTTTTTTTAGGCAATTGGGGCTAAGTGACTTGTCCAGGGTCACATAGTTAGTAAGTGTCAAGTGTTTGGTCTGAGGCTGGATTTGAACTCAGGTCCTCCTGCCTTCAGGGCTGGTATTCTATCCACTGTGCCACCTTGCTGTCCAAAGTTAGTGTAGTTTTTTTGTTTGGTTTTTGGGATTTTCTTTTTTTTTTTGCAGTGCAACTGGGGTTAAGTCACTTGTCCAGGGTCACACAGCTAGTAAGTGTCAACTGTCTGGTGTGAGACCAGATTTGGACTCAGGTCCTCCTGACTCCAGGGCTTTAGTACTCTGTCCACTGTGCCACCAGCTGCCACAAATGAGCTGGAGAAGGAAATGGCAAACCACTCCAGTATCTTTATTTTTTCCTTTGGCAAGGCAATTGGGATTAAGTGACTTGCCCAGAGTCACACAGCTAGTAAGTGTTATGGGTCTGAGGTCACATTTGAACTCAGGTCCTCCTGACTCCAGGGTCAGTGCTCTATCCACTGCACCACGTAGCTGTTAGCACAATGTTTTCACCATAGAGGATGCTCAGTACTTACACTTACTAACTGTGTGACCCTGGGCAAGTTACTTAACCTCTGCCTCAGTTTCCTCACCTGTAAAATGGGGTTAATAATAGCACCTACCTCGAAGGATCGTTGTGAGGATCAAATGAGGTCATATTTTTTAAAAAAATTTCAGCGTAGTACCTGCCCCATAGTATGTGCTAGATAAATACTTATTCCCTTCCTTCCTCAATAAATATTTATTGAATAAATGAATCATTGAATTCTATATAGCACCTAGCCTAACAACATGTTCATAAGATCTCTTACATATATTTCCTAGATTATTAAGAGGTGAATAAAGAAAAGAAGGGAAAGAGGAAAGGAAAAGAGATGGAAAGAATATGGCAGAAAAGGAAAGAGTAGACAGAAGTGGAAAGGGAAAGAGGAGAGATGTACACGACCTTATGTCTACAACTTCTGATAAGCCCATGAATTCTTGTGAGTGTTGAATGATGGGAAACACAGATCCTTTCTATTGTCCTGGAGAAGGAGGAGCAGAGAGAAAAGCCCAGGTGGAAAAGTAGGCAACTGAGCTTATACTCCTCATGCTCAGAGAATCCTGGTTTGCCTCAGTTCTTCTAGCCCTTTGGGTCCCTTCTGAGAAAGGTTCTACAGAAAAGGAGGAGGAAGAGGAGGCAGAGGTCGGGGAGGAGAGAGTTATTGAAGGCTTCTTTTTTTTAATACACAGAAGAGAACAGAAGGAAGGTCTTGCAATGCACTTTACATACATTATCTCCTTTGTTTCTGGACCCAATGAAATACAAAACCCAATTCAAATGCCACCTCATCAAAAAGTACAGTACAGTGAAAACTGCATTGGGTTCAGAGATGGAGCCCTTCCTGGGTTCTCATGCTTTCTCTGCCACTTTACTTCCTGGGGAGACAGAAGGACACAGCAGGAAGGAACCCCAGAGAACAACAGCTTTGAATTACTGCTGCTGTTCTGAAAGAGGACCAATGACATCGGGAGGGTGATGTCTTGACTTGCAAGTAAATCGGATTTAAGTGAGGCAGGGCTCTGCAAAGTCATCAGCCTCACCCCCTCCTCCAGAGTCACTGGACTCCAGTGGCAAGACATAGGTCAGGACGGCTGGCAATGGCCCCCGGATGCAGTGGGAGACTTTGGCCTCTGTAAGCTTTCCCAGGTCTCAACTTGTCTGAGGCAACACCCATTCAGCAGTTAAAGGCTAGGTAAGATTCGAGGCAAAAGATGGACTGGTTTGCCTTCACAGAAGGATCAGTCTGGGAGGCGAAGACCCTCAAAGTTTCTGGCCAGAAAAGAAACAATTGCTATTTATACTCACTCTGAACCATCAAAACCCAAACAATGGTCCCAGCCCAAAGCTCACTTGTTCAGCTTTGAAAATAATCTGTTGAAGGCAGGACCTCGCCAGGATGCTGAAACAAAAAAGAAAGAGGTAACTCTTCCACTTTGCAGGTCATATATATATACATATATACACATATATACTTACATATATATATATATAGTTATATGTTACATATAATCTACACTTAGCTTTCCCCAGACCACAGCAAAATGCCCATTACTACCAGAAGGACCTTCCCCACTGTGAGTTGAAGAGAAAGCAGTTCAGTCAGAAGAGGGGAAAGGACAAGGAAGACAGCTCATAGCCCTGACTATGTTCATGTCAAGGTGACCGGTCCTGAAAGGAAGGGAACGGTTGGTCAAGGGGCTTGGGAGATAGGGAAGAGGACGGAAGGAGTCAACCACAGAGACCATTTATTCCAACTGCCTCCTTTTCCCAATGAAGAAACTCATTGGACCCATAAAGGTAAAATGGTTTTTCCGAGGCCCTGGGTCTCCCTGACTCCCGGTTCAATGTTCTTCCCACAACATCACACAGTCTTAGCAGAGGCCAAGGCCCAAACCAGGGCCACCAGAGGCACATTGCATGAACACAGTGGGACAGCCCAGCCCAGCCCAAACCAGGTGCTGGTTTATAGAGATAACATTGTACTTACAGGGTTTGGCATTAGTTTGGGTGAAATCATGTTTGGAAAGCCGTCCTTCCCTCCCACACCCTGGACTCATGGAGCAAACCTGTTTCTTCATCCAGCTCAATATTTCCCTGAGGCTTCCTTAGTATCCCCTTACTCTGATTCCTCTGTCCCCAGGACAGGTAAATGGTGAGGGAACCATTTTCAGCAAAAGTCCCCATGGGCCTCTGCTAAAAATTACTCACTAATACCTGTGGCCTGGATGGCTCAACATGGCCTACCCAAACCCGTGGAGGCCATTTTCAGCAGTGGAGAAAACTTAAGTGAGTATAAAACACGTGCAAATGTTTCTGCATATGAACTCTCTGGTGCTAATCATGATCTCTGGGAGGGGCATGGGGACTTCTGTTTAAACATGGATTATTGTGTAAATGTAGGAGACTTCTCTCTGTGCTGTTCAGATATATCCTTCATGGAGGTCTCTAAAGGGTTATTTTGGGGCATGAGTTTTCAATCTTTCATGAAAAGAAGCAATTTTTTTCATTTCTTTCCAAAGGCTTCAGATCATAGTATAATGGGGTACTAGAGAGGGAGGGGGGTGGCAGAAATCTTGTTGGCAGTAAAGTCCTGAAACTGAGGTGGGTAAATAAGACTCTCTGTGGAGTTGAGAAGAAGATAGTTAATGCTTCCTTTCCAACAGATAATTCAATTTAATTTGACAAATGTTTATCAAATGCCTACTATGTGCCTGGCGCTGTGCTAAGTATTTATTAACCACTAACTCTCTGGACTTTCTCTACTATGCTATTTTTAGTTGTTCTTGAGTCATTTTCAATCATGTCCCACTCTTCATGACCTTATTTTGGGATTTTCTTGGCCAGTAGGGTTAAGTGACTTGCCTAGGGTCACACAGCTAGTATCTGAAGACGAGTCTTCCTGATTCCAAGCCCAGTACTCTATCCACTGCGCCACCTAGCTGCCCACTCATGCTATTATCTCTTTTTCCCTTCTTCCAGCTCTCTCCTTCATTTTCATCTTCCTTTTATATGTTATCTTCTTTTATTAGAATGTAAGTTCCTTGAGGGCAGGTCTGTCTTTCTTTTTGCTTGTATTTGTTTTCCTAGTGCTTAGCACAATGCCTGGTACATAGTACATGCAAAATAAATTCCTGTTGTGAAAATTTATTTTCCTTAGTAATCATTATCTTGGAAACTCAGAGCTTCCCCATCCTCTTTTCTTTCTAAGTTCAGTCCTTCTTCAGAAGGACATCAAGGGGCAGGTAGGTGGCACAGTGGATAGAGCACCAGCCCTGAAGTCAGGAGAACCTGAATTCAAATCCAGCCTCAGATCAAACACTTGACACTTACTAGCTGTGTGACCTTGGACAAGACACTTAACCCCAACTGCCTAAGCAAAAAAAAAAAAAGAGGGACATTAAGATGTAATCTAAATAGGTCTCTCCTGCTCATTATGTTGCTTAGACAGGTCTGGGAGAATGTTGATTCCTCCCTATTGTCAAGACAGGTGATACAAAAATTGATGTCTCTTTGACCAGGATTGAGTGACCTGGGGCATGAAAGACGCTCATATTAATATAGTTCACCTCCCAGAGTTGATTGGCATCCCTTGGGAACACCTACTCTTCAAAGGGCATATAACCCATACCCACCAAAATCCCAATTTGAGCCAGTTCTGAACAGCTCCCTTAGAGGGGCCCAGTTTTGGGCTGAATTCCCAGGCAATGCATGTCAAGCCAACTTGAGAGAGATTAAACCATGGATACACGCACCCTGATTTCATTTGTCTTTTTCTTAGAGCTGATTCTGTTTCAAATTGGGGTTCATGGATTTTTGGGTTCACACTATTAATGTGCAGTCTACACCTATATACACAACTGTCATATCCCTAGGTGAGGAAACAAAAGGTCTTGTTCTCCATCACAATTTAGCTTAATTAGCACCAGCACAGGACTGTTATTTGGCAGTGCAGGGTAATTTGCCCTGTGGGTAGTCTACTTAGAGGCATTTAGAAGTATGACTTGAAGTGCTGATCAGAGTGAAGAGTGGCTGATGATTCCTGACTTTGTCCTTGGCTCTGACCCTAACCTGCCTCTCCACCCTTCCGCTTACCACCTTTCTTTGTAACTTGAAGTGTTTTGTTGAATTTTTCCAAATCAAATAAGAGATTGGATATTTGCCATAAATATCCCTCAGGAATAAGAGGCAAGGTGGTGTAATGGATAGAAGGCTGGCCTTAGAGTCAGGAAATCCTATCCTCAAGTCTCGCCTCTGACATATATGAGCTGAATAACCCTGAGCAAATCATTTAAACTCTTATGCAAGGCATTTTTCTAAGGCTATAAATTACAGAAGAGTTGCCATTTTGTGTGATTTGCTTTGGGTGATAGGAGTTTCCACCCTGGTAAAGAGAGTTTCCATATTGGGAATTTTTCATACCAATGAAATTGCTCTGGAACTATCCCTGAGGGATACACATTACTGGTCTTAGAGAGGAGGTAGCTTTGTGTCATATTGTTAGGAACAATAGGACTGCTTAGTAGAATGTGTTCCCATTCAAGGATTTTTGGCTTAGATACCAGATCCAGTTCTAGGACACTGAAATAGTCTTGGAAACAGGTTTAAAATCATACTCACTGCTCAGGAAAACAAGAACACAAAGTATCCCAAGGGAGAGACAGAAGGTGGCTCAGGCCAAGCAGGTCAAACTCTCATCACCACCTTGACCCCAATGGAGATAACCTTCCTAGGACCTTGAACTCCAAAGCCTTTAAAATCCCCACAATCCTCCAGCCCTGCTTCCGTATTGCACTTGACAGCCATGAATGAGGGGAGAAATCATTCCCACCTTCACCATCACTACCAAAGGCTGAATAACTTCTCCTCAAAGGCAGGTGAGCCCAAGAGCCCCGGGAGTGGCAGCAGCCCACTGACCACCAGTCCTGCTTCCAGAGCAGTCTCTGCAGCCATCATCCCAGGAAGCATCCCCTGTGGAATTGGGACCAGATTCACACATGCTATAGTCACACTTACTTAAGACCCAACAAAGAAAGTTCTCTACACTGAAGGTGTCAGACATGAGACCTGAAGGCTGCATGCAGTCCATGACACTCTTGAATGTTCCCAAACCAGATTCAAATACAAGTGGTAAAGATTTAACCAAATAAATAAAACAGATAATATTATTATAAGGTTTCCTAAATCAATATGTGGTCCACAGGGATTCTTATGTAAAGTTCAGTGGCCCCTATTTCTCTTTCAGTTTGACACCATTACTATACTGTGAAGCCTTTGGCATTGTCAAATGGTTCAACACCAGAAGGTGATATGTTTTTATGAGTGTAACTAAGATTAATAAGATGCATTACATTTGCTTTGCCACTGGACTTAATGGGCTATGAGACCTCCTCATCTGACCTGTAGCTGAAACCCCTCTATATGTGTTGTCTGGTCATCTCCACTTAGGAGAAGGTGAGGCTGGTGACCTTACACTGCCCCTGCCTCACTTAAATCCAATTCACTTGCATGTCTTGGCTTCACATCCCTGATGTCACGGTCCTGTTCAAGAACAAAGGACAAATAACAGCAAGAACATGAGCTTCCTGTGGGCAGGGGCTGTCTTATTCTTCTATATGCATTCCTAATACTTTTGTATATAATAAGTACTTTTAAAATGCTTTTGCATTCATCCATTCAGATTTGCTGCAGATAGATCTCATGGCACCAAAGACTCTTCTTCATAAACCTTATGGTATAGGTCTCCACTCACCCCACCTTCGGAAAAGGAACTATGATACATGTAGGTATTAAGTAAGGAGAAATCCAAAGGCAGAACTTAAGAGACAAAAACTCACAAGAAGCCTGGAGACTATTTAAGACGCTTATTAAAGAAAATGTGTGAAGAGGGTAAAAAAAAAATCAGATACTTTAAAAAAACACGAAAAAAGAAAGCCAACTCGGCATGGCTATCAGATTCAAGTTAGAAAAGAAGGAAGGATATTTCAAACCCTCCCCCCTAAAAAAATAACCCACGTGAGGAGGAAAGGAAAACCCACAAAGCATGGAAGGCAAGGTATAAACTAGACATTAGGCAGACTGGGGGGAAAAAAAAGGACTTTGAGAACCACTTTTTGCTAAGGACTCCAGAATCAATTTTTGAAAGGAAGGAAGCCAGCTAGAAAATGAATGTGACAGGGAGCATTTATTCAAAATGGGGAGGTGGGGGAGATTATTTCTGGGAATGACTGTACTGGAAAAACAAAAGGCCTCCACAAAATGTATTTTATAAAACAAAAGAAAATGGATAGACCTCTTTGAAGAAGGCAGGGCAAAGGAAAACTCAGAGATTTTTTTTTTTCAAAAGAGGTAGTCGACAGACTGAATAAGCTATTTGTCTTCAAGAAGAAGGATGTTACAGAGAGTCTCAGTCCCCACTTGCCATATCCATATTATTCATTGAAACGGTCAGGTTAAAATGCCCTTTCTGACCAACTCAGTTTCATGGAGATATGAACTGGACCCGAAAAGGGCAAGTTGGAAGGGAAGAGAGGAGTGGGAGCAAGGATTCTAAGAAACATGATCAGCATAAACAAAGACACATATGATTTATTTTTGAAAGTGGGGCAGAATGCAAAGGTGATGCAGTGCTGAGAAAAGGCTGCATGTAATGTGGAATGGAGAATGTATGTCGAGGGAGGAGGGGTCCAAGGGATATATCAGAGATGTGAGGGAGAACCGATCTGGCATAGAAACGTAAGGGAGTGGGCAGATCGACCCTTACTAGTAGGCAAAGTAGGTGGCCGCCTATGCCCTATAATTATTGGGCTGTAGAAGGTGCTAGTTAGGGCTCCCTGGCCCAAAATATTCCCCTCATCTTCTGTCATTCTATCCCAGGGGAGGGGAACCTGCGGCCTCGAGGCCATATGTGGCCTCGATAAAAGGATTTGTTCTATAAAACTTGGACTCAGTCAAAAGGCCACAGCCAAGGACCTAGAAAGCCACAGATTCCCCAATCCTGTCCATCCCTATAACAATTCAACAAGCATTTATTAAAGGTCTGCTCTATACAGTCATGATAGATTCATTGCCTCAAGTGACAAATGCTTCTAAGTCTCCTAGACTGGAGTCTCTGTTAAAAAGTCAATTCTCCTGGGAACTGTTAAGCCTTATCAGCGACCACTTTAGAAGGGATTAGTTGAAAACCAGCTGAGAGCCAGACCCAGAGGGATGGGTCATAAGCAAGGAGCTAGGAGAGAGATGGCAGTGCTCATCTGGAGAGCCTGGTACTCATGGGGAATGGGAAGGAACCAAAGACAAGCTCAACCTTTCTTGACAATTTTGCCATAGAGTATCCCTGAGGGTTAGAATGGATGTTCTGTTAGGTGTCCAGGAGATGGGAGATTGGTCTTGGGCAAAGGATAGAAAATAAGTTTGAAAACTTTTCTGGTCTTCTCAGTTACTAGTACCTTTCCCCCAAAACCACCTTGTATTTATTTTGCACGTATGTGTGTATATACACCTATGTAGGTAAGTATGGTCTCTCCATCTCTGTTATGTAGCTATGTGGGGTCTCTCCATTCCTACATTTATTTTGCATGTGTGTATGTGTGCGTGTGTGTGTGTATGTGTATATATGTATGTATATACATATGACTGCATATGTACTGTATGGGCAGGTAGTTGGCACCATAGTTCATAGAGTGCCAGGCCTGATCAGGAAGCCTCATCTTCCTGAGCTCAAATCTGGTCTAAGATATTTACTACCTGTGTGACCCTGAGCAAGTCACTTCACCCTGTTTGCCTCAGTTTCCTCATCTGCAAAATGAGCTGGAGAAGGAAATGGCAAACCACTGCAGCGTCTCTGCCAAGAAAACCCCAAATCGGGTCATGAAGAGTTGAACATGACTGGAAGTGAACAACAACAATATATACCATAGGTGTATGTGTATATGTGTGTATACACTTGTATATTTGACTATATTTGTACTGTATGCATACGACTAAGTATACACCCTTATGTAGATATGTGTGTGGTCTCTCCATTTCTGGAAAAGAATGTAAGTTCCCTGAGTACAACAACCATTTCGCTCCTATGTCTATATCCCCAGCACCTAGCACAGTGCCAGGTACATACTAAACACTTTAATAAATGCATCTTGATGAGTGGACTAAGATAGACAGCCTGATCAGTAAAAGGATGGCCAATTTTCTTAGAAGATAGGCTGGTGGAAAAGCAAATATTGGTGAGTCGCTAATGGACTATGTGACATATGAAAACTTTGATTTCTGAGTAATCATTTTATTAATAAGGCTAGCATATTATTATTAAAAGGATGGTCATTTGGCTATGACCAAAGACAAATCATGGAACCCACTCAACACTTATATGCTCTTGGAAGAATAAGTGTTCCTGGGGGTGGTAATGGACTCTGATTGGTTAACAAGTTATGAGAGAGAATGAATATGGTAATGAGAGGTGGGCTTATTCTAATGTAAAACATAGCTAATCCTCTTTCCTTATAATAATAATAATGGGGAGGGGGACTTGAGTTTGATCATGTCATTTACTTCATAATCATCCCCTGTCCTGGGCAATTTAATCAAAGAATTTATCCCTACTGAACCTAAGTAGACCTGGGTGGGGTCTAAACAAGATTGAGAAGAAAGCCAATCCAAACTCATTATCAGCAATGTCCTTCAGAGACTGAACAACCTACAGGCTTCTGAAAAAAATCCTGGTCCCAATTCAATAATTAATTATTAATATGAGAAAGAAATAATCATTTCTCTCAACTATTAGATTTATCTTTCGGCATTGTTTTAAAAAGTCATTTGTAAAACTTTGGCCTTTATGCTCAAAGTCATTCAAAAATCACCCAACTAGAAGACATACCAAGTAAGCATGTGCACGTGCTGATTGCCAGCACGAACCGTACCTGCTGACTGCACAGGACATGCCTTGTCTCTGGACCTGCCCTGACGTTGTACCCACACCATGACTCACCAGAGGAAGAATCTGCAACCCAAAAGGGATTTCCAGGACATAAGAACCCAGCTGAGGTCTGCAAGGAAGCCATAAGCAGGAATCAGAAAGTGAAGATGTCAGTGCTGTCCTCATTTTCCCCTCCCCACTCCAGTTCTCTATTGGAGGCATTCATTCCATTGTGTCCTGAGTTTTGTTTTGTTTTTTTAACAGCTATTTATAATTAATATAATATTTGGAAGGTACAATCCTTGGGCTCTTAAAAAGTCTGTGGATCAGCCACCCTAGATGAGTTGCTATGGGTCACATTGTTACAGGCAAACACACATTCTTAGTCCTCTGGATTCTCCTTAAGTCGTTCCTTCTTTTACCCACGTAGGGTAATACAGTATTATTGTTACTGACATCACACTTATGTGATTGACATCACAAATTAATCATAAACCACCCAAAGCAAAGTACCCCATAAAGTGTTTTCTACTTGTGGAGAAGATGGAAAGAAATCGCTTGGGTGAGTGTAGTTGGGTCCATTTGGAACCAGCTGAATGGCTGAACCCAAAGAATAATTATTAATAGTTCATTGTCACAGCGGCAGGAGGTCTCCAATGAAGTACCCCAGTGCTATTTAACCTTTTTATCAATGACTTGGAAAAAGGCATCAATGGTACGCTCATTAAATTTGCAGATGTCACAGAACTGCAAGGGATAGATAGTTCAGTAGATAAAAGTCAGGACCCCAAAAGATCTCAATAGGCCAGGGCAGTAATGTCAAACTCAAATAAAAATGGGGTCACTCAACATCTGTAAGTATCGCTATGCACCTATATCGACTTAGAAAACCACGTATGAATGTTATCTATATTCTACTGTATTTGTATTTATTTTGTTAAATATTTCCCAATAACATTTTTAATCAGGTTGAGGCTGCACTCAGGCTTGTTTGATACCTCTGAGCTAGAGGATTAGACAATAGCTAAGAAGATGAAATTCATTACGGATACATGTAAATGACTCACACTTGAGTAGTAAAAAGGTTGGTTTCAGAAGTACACTCTGACGACCTAGTTAGGTGACTTTTCCCAGTTTATCTATGGAAACTAAAGGGACATAACACCAAGGAACAATGTCTTGTCTGTGTTCCTGGAAATAAGCACATCGTATGTGCTCTACAATAAGCCTACAGAATATTTATAGCACAGGACACAACCGAGGGCTGGGCAGTGAGGATTCTATGTCACAAGGTCAGCAACAATCAAATCTTTGGTGGCACCTTCTTTTGACGTGATCCAGGCCTGTTCTAGAAGGCATTGGCCTCTAACAGGATCCAAACAATGACAAAGGAATGGCATTGGGTCAACCTGCGGGCAACAAGGTTATGGCTCATTTTTCAGCCCTGAGATGAAGGCTTAGGATGGAGCCAAAGGATTTCTGCCTCTGTCTCTGCCTCTCCTTCACTGATGAGTCATTCTAGCCAGTCTTAGGAAACGTTTGACGAGCACCCACCTCGTGAGCACCCATTCAGATCTGCAGCAGCAGCAATTAAAAAAACCTCAACATGCCCAAGAGCATCTTGTCCTGGAGTCATTGACATTCCTTAGTTCCTAAGTCACTGTCTTACTCATAATCCTGCAGGTCTGTGACAATTAAGGTCCTTTTTACTCTACAGTAAGCAGGGCTGGGGACACTCTTTCCCAATGTGGCCCAGTAGACAGAGCCCAGGGACTGGGAGGGGCCTGAAGGGCAGAGTCACTCTGACTTCATCATTCGAAGAGAAAACTGCTGACATTTCCTTCACTCCCTCCCTAGGATGCTCAAATGGCCACAGCTGATTCTGGTGAGAGATAACCTGTTACTTTCCCCACAGTCCTGTCCTCATTTGAATGATTTAACTCTGGAGAATCCCAGACATTTACAAGGCAGTGGCAGGCTCCGGTGCCTTAAAACATCATTAAATACTTTTACAGCCACTTCAGAACACTAGTAAAGAGCCCTAAGTTCTATTTCCCCCCACGCCTGGAACTCTCCCTCCTCTGCTCAGATTGCTGACCAACCTGGCTTTCTTTAAGACCCAACCAAAATCCCACCTTCTACAGGAAGCCTTTCCCAGTCCCTCCTAATCCTAGCATCTTCCTTCTGTTAATGATTTTCTATTTATCCTACATATAGTTTGCTTTGTATATATTTATCTGCATGTTGTCTCATTAGATCATAAGCTTCTTGAGGGCAGGGTCTATCTTTTGCCGCTTTTTCTATCCCCCGGACTTAGCACAGTGCTTGGCACATTGTGGGCACTTACTATGTCTATATTTATTGATCGAATGATTTACAGCTGTATTTGTGAATGGCTCTATTGCCTTGTGCACAAAGATTTATTAAGCACCTGCTGTTGTCTGTTCAGTTTTCTGTGGTATCTGACTCTTCCTGATCCCATCTGAGGTTTTCTTGGCAAAGATACTAGAGTGGTTTGTCCTTTCCTTCTCCAGTTCATTTTACAGATGAGGAACTGAGGCAAACAGGGTTAAGTGGCTTGCCCAGGGTCACACAGCTAGTAAGTGTCTGAGACCAGAATTCAACTCAGAAAGATGAGTCTTCCTAACTCCAGGCCTGGCACTCTATCCATTGCACCACCTAGCTTCCCCCCATTAAGCTCTTACTATGTGTGAGAGCTCATACGAGGCCCTAGAGACACAAAGCTAAAAATAAAATGGCATTTGTCTTCAAGGAGCTCGCGTTCTGTCAGAGGAAACATGTGCATATGGAAATACACACAAAATAAATACAAGGTAATTGGGGCTCAGGGTACTAGTGGTTGGGGGACCAAAAATGGCTTCATGGAGAAGATAGTGCTCGAGCTGAATTTGGAAGGAAGGTACAGGTATTAAGAGGCTCAGGAGAGAAGGGAGAGCATCCCTGGAATGAGGGGACAGCCAGGCCAAAGACAAAGAGACAGGAGGTGGATTATAGTGTGTGAAGAGTAGCAAGAAGGCCATTTGATCGGACCATACAGTCCATAAGGGGGAGTGATCTAAAATAAAACTGGAAAGAGATAGGGATCAGGCTGTGAAGGGTTCTAAGTGTCAAACAAAAGAGTTTTTATCCGATCCAAGAAAAAATGGAGAAACATGGAAGTTTGTTGAGCAGGGGTGGTTGGTCCCAAATTTTGGGAAAATTACTTTTTGTTATATGGCAGTGGTATGGAGGATGGATTGATAAGGGAAGACTTGAAGCGGGGAGACCAATTGCAATATATATTTCTCCCAAGTTTTTTTTTTGTTTCGTGGCCCCCTTTCCAATGGAAAGGCCAAGTTGTTCCCCTTTGATTTGGGGACAATAATCAGGACAGAATGAAAAAATACGCTATGGAGGCCTCTTGATGCATTGGGATCCTTGAACTTCTTCTGGGTCTCTCCTTTAAGGGGAAATGGAAGTTTCCACTTCTCTTTCACAATGAATCTTATTGGCTCAGTCCATGTCCTCAAATTTATCTTTCTTTTTAGCAGACATTGTCTTCTACCTTTCTTCTTTTTAGGACATTCTGGGAAATTCACTAAAGCATCCAGGTGCTGTTTCCTGTGCCCTTCTCAGCAGGTTTGCCCAAAGAAGGCCCATGAAGACATTTGGCATCTCTGCTTCTTAGGATGGCCTTTGCCCATTTTTTGCCCATTTGGCATCTCTGCTTCTTAGGATGGCCTTTGCCCATTTTTTTATGACTTTCCCTCAGAGCTGCCATCACCCAGAACCTAGCTGGTTCTGACTCGCCCTAATGCTTTCTCTGCAGAACTTAATGCCCTCTAATAGCAAATGAGAGCAGGAAGAGGTGACTTCCGCCCCCCTTCCATCCATAGGTGGTATAGTAGATTTGCTTAGAACCTTCTCATACAGAAGGGTGACAAGAGTGAGCAGCTTGCTTGATATGGAGGCTATGAATTCAATTCAGTTCAATTCAATGAATATTGATTAGGCACCTACTATGTGCCAGGCACTGTTCTAAGCTCTGGGGGAGAAGTATAAAAACAGCCTGGATTTCTTCTTCTGAACTTTGTCTAAAGTCTGTGAGGCCTCATTGCCTTCACTTCCATTGTCCTTTACCCCATAACTCACTCAATTCATTGCAACAAGCCCGGGGGGAGGAGAGGAAAAGCTGTTATTTGTGCAAAGGCATCGCTGGTGGTGGAATGCCATACCCAGGAAACAGATGGCAGGCCAGTTAGATGGGAATGGAGCTTTCCTGAAGCACAGGCCTGACCATTTCACTCCCTACTCAATAAGCTCCATTTGCCAGTGGACTGATAGGGTCAGATCTGTGTTTTGGGAAACACCTGGAAGGCCAGTTTCCAGTCTCACTGGCCTAAAAATGATTAGACGACAATGGTTTCTCAACAATTCTTAACAATAATAACAAATATCCTAGGACAGCACTTCGCAACCTGTTCCCTATAGGTCGCTGTCCCGGCATCATGTGTCAGTGGTTGTCAGTCACCACCAGACTGAGATGAAGTCAGACTGTAGGCCTAGGAGGCTTCCAAGAGCCCAGGACTAATCTGGCCAGCCATCACCAGGGCAGCTGTTTCCTGGTCTGAAATCATTCAGCCAGTGTGATCTGAGCATCCCAGCTCTGTTGTTTTCTTCTAGACCTCTTACACAATACCACCACCTTGGCCCTGCTTCCACCCCAGGTCATTGTCCGCTCCTTCCTCCTCTTACATGAATAGATACACGTGTGTGCACACACATGGACACACGCACCCATAAATCACAATGAGAACCATCTGTCTGCCTTTGAACTCCAGAATTCAGAATTGTCAATCATCTTTTCTCCAATAAAACCCCAAGGACGAGGGTTTCTGACTCCGAATACGCTCTTCATCATGAGAGAGCAACTGGTCTCAGAGCACAAAGCAATAAAAAATTAAATAATAAATAATAAAATTAAATAAATAAATAAAATTAAAATAAAACAAAATTAAAAAATAAAATAAATAAAATAATAATAATAAATAAAATAAAACAATTTTTAAAAATCAGGGATGGACTGCTGGACTCAAAGTCCAGAAGATCTGAAATCAAATCCTACCATCAACAATTAATAGCTGTGTGACCCTAGACAAGTCACTTACTTTCTCAAACACCAGACTGTTCACACCTGCTGCAAAGTACCTGTGGCAATTACATCGCCACAGCATTCTGGGCAGGCTCATGAGGTCTGGACTCATTGGCCAGTTCCTGTTACATGTGAAAAACATTTTGCAAAACTTAAAGAGCTATACAATTGTGGACTGTTGTTTTTAGCCCCAAAATATGACATAGGAACATAAAAAGTGAATCTTGGCAGTCAGGTTCTACAACAGTAGCCCTCCTCATTGTCTTTGCTGGGAATTTACTTGAGAAGGGGATACCCTTCAGAAGAGCATCTTTGGGGATTACCAAATCAAAAAGGTAACTGGCATATAGCTGTCATTTCTAGGGAACCAGTGAATCTGCTAAGGATAAGGGCATCTAGAGTATATAACTCCTGGATCTCCTAACCCTAAAATACACTAGATGAATTATAAGTCTCTGAAGGATGGAGGAAAAAAAATAAAGGAGGGCTTGGGAAAACCAAAATACCCCCTTGAAAGCAGAGACCTTGTCTTATTCATGTTTTAAATTAGTCTCTCCCCGTATCCACACACCATAGTGTCATTCTGTTTTTTATATAAAAGTCATTCAATAAATGTTTGGCTGATGCACGAATGGAATGGGAAATTAACCTCCCTGGAAACAAAACTGATGGCTTTTTTTCCTTAGTTTCAGGTAGAACTAAAAAGAGTTATGGGCAGTTAGGTGGTACAGTAGATAGAGCACTGAGCTTAGAACCAAAGAGACTATTTTTATGAGTTCAAATCCGGCCTCAGATACTTACTAGCTGGGTGATCCTGGCCAAGTCACTTAACCCTGTCTGCCTCAGTTCCTTATCTGTAAAATGAACTGGAGAAGGAAATGGCAAGCCACCTCAGTGTCTTTGCCAAGAAAACCCCAAATGGGGTCATGAAGAGTTGGACACAACTAAAAAATGACTGAACAAAAAGAAGCATAATTGTGTGTTTACTAGTTTATTTTGTTTTGTTTTGTTACAAGGAAAGGATCAATAGTTGGGGGCGAGGTGAAAGAATTTCCCAAAATGACTGGTGTAAAAACAGATAGCATAAATAAAGCTTGTATGAAGACGAAGAAGAAGAAGCTAGAAGCAGCAGCAGCAGAGGGAGAAGGAGGAGGGAGAAGGAGGAGGAAGAAGAGGAGGAGGGGCCACCATTCCAAACAAGAAAGCTGCTTGGACAATTCTTCATGTTCTCTGAACCCCGGGAGGCAGTAGAGCCCTAGTCTACCAGCCAGAACGGAAATTCAGGGTGGAGAGTTTCTAACCCTAAGCTCTAATCTTGCCTCTGAGATGTAGGTGCCTGGGATTCTAGAAAACTTAACTAAAGCCTGTCCTGTCTATTTCTCCTTCACAAGGTCTCTCATAAGCCCCTTGCCCTTTTTCATGCCCACTCTGGAGGAGCCGCCCTAGCCCAGCCCATTATCCCCTTGACTTATCACAATAATTTCCTACCTGATCTTCCTGTCTCCAGTCCCCCCTTCCTGCAATTCATTCCATCCTCCACCCCACTGCCAGATTAATCTTCCTAAAACATCCTTTTGTCCATGTTAGCCTTCCCTGCCCCTCCAAAAATTGTTGACCCCTCACTTCCTGCAGGACAAAGTTTAAACTCCTTAACCTGGCTTTCAAGCCCCTCCACAAGCCTGCCCCCTCCTTTACCTCTTCAACCACATCTCCCACTACTCCATCATTAGGAATCCTCTACTCTAGCCTGGCAATCTTTTCCATATACTCATCTCACAGCCTTTGCCTTTCCTTCTTGCTGGAATAATCTTCATCTCTGCTTATCAAAGATCTTTTCCTTCCTTCTAAGGCTGCTAGTTGATGCAAGAGATAAAATAGTGGACCTGGAGTCAGTAAGACCTGAGGTCAAATCCAGTCTCAGACACTTCCTAGCTGTGTGACCCTGGGCAAGGCACTAAACCCCTGTCTGCCTTTGTTTCCTCATCTGTAAAATGGGGGTATTAATACCACTTGCCTCCCAGGGTTATTATGAGGATCAAATGAGATAATATTTATGAAGGACTTAGCACAGTGCACTTATTAAATGCTTGCCTGTTCCCTTTCCCTCAAGGCAAAGCTGAAATCTTGGCTGTTTCATAAGGCCTTCCCTGACCATCCTCCCTACTTCACCATGATTCCCTCTCCCTTACAACTTCCCAAAGCATTGACTATCTTTATCATCCATTTGGGACTTATTACATTCTATCTGGTATTGTGAGTTATCTTTTTATTACTCAGTCCTGTCTACTTGGATTAAATAAGGAAAAACTCCTCTAACACTAATGGCCCAAGTGCCTCAGGAAGTACTGGCTTCCCCATCACTGGAGCCCTTCAAGTAGAGGCTAGATGGGGAATGTTGGGGATGATGCAGAAGGGATTTCTGCTCAGGTCCTATTTGGACTGGCCTCCAGGTGACCTCAGGGATCCCCTGCCACTCTGAAATCCTGCCCTTCCTTTAGGGCATATACCCTTTCCCATTCCATTTCCTGGCATGGGGACCTACATAAGACGTACTCAATCCAATCGAGGTACTCAGTCCAATCTCATCCACTCCCACGGCCATCATCTCAATGAAGTTGCCTCCAAAATCTCCATCTCCAGCCTGACACATCTCCCAAGTCCCAGACCTGTTATCTCCATTTGCCTCTAAGACATCTCCAATGGTTGACCATCAATCTCTGGACTTTGTCGCCATGATTTAGCTACCTTCTCACTCTGGGAAGTTCCCTCAGCACATGGTCATTTTCATCCAGCAACACCTGACCATAGACAGCTGGTGGCAAAGTGGCTAGAGAACTGGACCTGAGGTTGGAAAGATGTGAGTTCTAATCCTTCCTCTGACATTTACTAGCTGTGTGACCCTGGGCAAGTCACTTGTCTTCCTCAGTTTCCTCATCTGTAAAAATGGGGATAATAATTACACCTACCTCTCACAGGTTTTGTGAGGCTAAAATAAGATAACATTTGTAAAGTGTTTTGCAAACCTTAAAGAGCTACATATAAATGCTAATTGTTATTGTCATTACAATTATTCATCTTTTTTGCCATGCCAGCTCCCTTCTCCCAATGGTGCATTCCTTCTGAGGCCTCCATTTTTAGGGCAGGCTCAGACAGGCTCAGCTTCACTCTCCTCCCGGATGTGTTTCTGGTTCTTACCATCATGGCCCCACAGAGGTGCCCTCTCCCCCCCCATTTTATGTGTTGTATTCCCCCATTAGAATGTAAGCTCCTTGAGGGCAGAAACTGTCTTTTTCTTGTGTTTGCATCCCTAGCACTTAGCATATAATGCCTAGAACATAGCAAACCCTTAATAAATGCATGTTGTCTACCACCCACCAACCCCTCCCTCCAACATATTCTGAACAGAACTTATTATTGCTATATTACGTTCATGTATGTTTGTGTTCTCCCCCTTTTAGGTTCCACAAGGGCTCAGACTTTCTCAGCTAATTGTATCTCCCCATTGCTCCACAGATTTAATAAATGTTTATTGAGTTGAATGTTTGTCCAGTCTTTCAGTGGTATCACCAAGTCTCTCCCAAACCTTGATGTCATATTTGGCACTTTCCTTTCCCTCACTTTTCATTTCCAATCCAATCAATGACCAAGTTCTGCTAACTCAGCTTTGCCAAATGCTCTCACATTCATCTCCTTTTCCTTATTCCTATTGGCAGCACCCTAACACAGGCCTTTCATTATCACCTACCTAGACCATTATAAATAACCACCTACTATGCTTTCCTGCTTCTGTTATCTCCCTGCTCCAGCTCATCCTCCATGAAAATTTATCAGCCTTGAGCAGAGATCTGGTCTTGTCATCCTTTGGCTCAAAGCCATTCAATGGTTCTATCACTTAGCCCAGTGCCTGACACATAGTAGGTACTTAATAAATGCTAATTTATTTGTTGTTGTTGTTGAGCTGTGTCTGACTCTTTGTGACCCTGTGATGGAGTTTTCTTGACAAAGATGCTGGAGTGGCTTGCCATTTCCTTCTCCAGCGGATTTAGGCAACAGAGGTTAAATGACTTGCCCAGGTTCACACAGCTCATGAATGTCTGAGACAGGATTTGAATTCAGGTCTTCCTGACCTGGCACTCTATCCATTGAGTCACCTAGCTGCCCCCTAAAAAGTTCTGTTGTTGTTCAATCATGTCTGACTCTTCATGACCCAGTGGATCATAGCATGCCAGTACTGTCCATGGGGTTCTTGGCAAAGATGCAGAAGTGGTTTGCCATTTCCTTTTCTAGTGGGTTCCCATTTTACAGATGAGCAACTAAGACAAATAGCAGTTAAGTGACTTGCCCAGGGTCACACAGCTAGTGAGTGTCTGAGGCTAGATTCAAACTCTGCTCTTCCTGAGTCCAGATCTGGCACTCTATCCACTGAGCCACCTACCTCCCCCAATTTATTGTTGCCTACCAAATAAAGTCAGACTTCTTAGTTTGGCATTCAAGGCTCTTCACAATCTGGTGCCATCCTATTTTTTAGACCTCATCTCCTTCTCCCTTCTATGTCCCCTGCCCTTCCACCGATCTGAAGGAAACATTCTTTGTTCCTCGTTATGTGCCCCTCACCTCTGTGACTTTATTTGCACTTCTTTCTATTCCTAGTATCCTTCCTTTCCCTCACCCCCTTGAATTCTGCATATCCTTGAAAGCTTAAATCACAAAATCAAAAAGCCAAGTAAGACCTTAGAGGTCGTGGGTATAACCTGAAGCTGAATGTGAAGTCCCTCTAGAATATCTTCAACAAGTGGCCAGTCAACATCTGCTTGAAAACATCAGTGATGGGAAACTCAAAGTCACCTATATCAGCCTGTTCCAGTTTGGGTAGCTACAATTCACTTCCTTAGCTCAAGCCTAAATCCACCTCTTTGCAGATTCTGCACAGAGCTCCTCACTCTTCCCTCTGGAACCAGAACAAATAGAATCCCTCTTCCCCAGAGATAACCCTTATATGGAGCCAGCGAGCATGTCTCCTCTGTCTTCTCTAAGCTAACTACCTCCAGTTTCTTTAAGCAGTCCTTTTATGTCAGTTTCCCTCTTCATACTGGCCACCATCTTCTGATCGAGTTTCGGAATTGTCTAGGACTCAGGGGTGGAGAACCTGCAGCCTCAAGGCTCCTTCTAGGTCCTTGGGTGCAGCCTTTTGAATGAGTCCAAGTTTTACAGAACAAATCCTTTTATTAAAGGGATTTGTTCTGTGACTTTTTTTAGATTCAGTCAAAGGGCCACTCTTGAGGACCTAGAGGGGCCACACGTGGCCTCGAGGCCGCAGGTTCCCCACCCCTGGTAGGTCTTTCCTAAGATTTAGTTGGGATTTAGTATGGAATAAGTCAGGGGAAAAAAGACTGGACTTAGTCAGAGGACCTGGATTTGAATCCTGCCTCAACCAATTGGGGCTATATGAACTTGGGTACATAATTGCATGGAAGAGGAAATGGCAATTCCCTCCAGTAACTTTGCCAAGAAAACACCAAATGGAATCACGAGGAGTCGGGTACAACTGAAAACAACTGAACTACAACCTAACTGCGATTCTCCAGGCTTCAGTGTCCTCAGCTATAAAATGAGAGGGTTGTATGAT
The DNA here is from genome assembly GCF_900497805.2 of Vombatus ursinus. NCBI lineage: Eukaryota > Metazoa > Chordata > Mammalia > Diprotodontia > Vombatidae > Vombatus > Vombatus ursinus. The sequence goes on along the minus strand of NW_020954546.1, from coordinate 7,454,524 downwards.
GAAAAATGCTACCCACCTCCTGAAAGAAAGGTGATGGATGCAAAATGCAGCTGGAGACATGGAGATTTGGACATGACCAACATGGGACTTTGTCTGACTATGTATCCTTGTTACAAAGGTTCTGTTTTTCTCTTTTTTTTTCCCAAGATGGAGAAGGAAAGATAGAAAAGAAAAAAGAGATTTTTTTAATCAGAAAAAATAAAATAAAAAATGTTCAGGTATAAAATGAGGGGTTAAAACAATAAGATCTCTTAGCTTCCTTTTAGCTCTTAATTTATGATCTCTTTGATGTTAAAATGTGATACTCAGAATGAAGTGCCCCAACCAGGGCAGAGCACCCTCCTTCTGTACCCTCAGTTTCTTGTAATGCAGCCCTATAGAGTTTTAACTCTTTCTGACTGTCAAGTCACACCATCAACTCATTTTGAGATTTAACCCCACTCAAACTCCAGATCTTTCTCAAAGAAGCCATTGTCTAACCTGTAGTCCATCTCCAGTAAGTTTTCCCTAATTTTCACCACCAGCAGCCCAGACCTCACACAGGCCTTTGTCTATACCCCTCATACATTTTTTTGTTCATTATTTTGCATCCCAGTTATTTGCGTTATCCTCTTGCTAAACAGTAAGTCCCAGGAGAACAGGGGCTAAGGCTTATTTGTATCTTATCTGTATGTCAGTATCTCCCTCAGCCTAATGTAGTCTCTGCATACAGTAGGTGATTAATAAATGTTTGCTAAATTGGATTTGTTGTTGAATATTGTTTGTTAATAATGATGACAATAATGCTATCTGAGTCCGTAATCTAAGAAGGCAGTCAATAAATTCTGTGCTTTGAAATGCAAGATTAATTTGGTACTATTGTTGCAGCTTAGCTGTGTATGAGAATTAAATCATTTGCTCCCCGGTTTGGAAGCTGGCTCACAATGTTGCTTCTCCCTCATCAGGAAGACGGGACCCTAGGTTCATAGCTCTCAGGTTCAATAGCCTTTCTTTTTGCCTTTAAAAAAAAAATTGCTGAGGCATGAGATGTTTCCGTTCCCTGCTGGCATCTTTACACTGTGCCCAGCGAAACAATCATATCAGGTTCAGGAAGGCAAGGACTGGAACAGGAACTGTCCCCACGGATGTCCTCCCCAGGGGAAGGCAGCCAGAGGCTGGGAACACATGCTGTGAGAAAAGGAAAGTCAGACTTCATCAGCGTCTCTGAGAGCAGAGGTGGGATCCTTCCCAGAAGCAAGTAAGACCCTGAGCCATGACTTCTGGAAACTGGAGTTGGTCCCTCTGGCTCTCTTCTGACCTCCCTCCATGCCCTGGGAAACTGGACAAGGAGGCTTCCAAATGCCAGATAAAACTGACTCTTCTTTATCTTAGCATCCAAGACCCCTCCAATCTGACCTCAGCTTCCATCTCTGGCCTCATTCTCCACTAGGCCCCCATGGGAATCCTCTATTTGTGGCACTGTGAAAAAAGGGTTCAACATACTTTTTTCAGCAATGACACAGTTTTTTTTAAATTCTGAATTTAATAAACACCAAGTAAAAGTAGCATTTCTTATAAATATTTGTTGTTATTCAGTTGTTTTTTAGCCACATGTGACTAAAAAACTTCATGACCCCATTTGGGGTTTGCTTGTCAAAGATGGTTTGCCATTTCTTTCTCCAGCTAATTTTGCAGATGAGGAAACTGAGGCAAACAGGGTTAAGTGATTTGCCCAGGGTTACACAGCTAGTAAGTACCTGAGGCCAGATTTGAATTCAGGAAGATGAGTATTCCTGACTCCAGGCCCAGCAATCTATCCACTGTACCACCTAGTTTTCCAATACATACACCCATAAACACATATGTATGCATGTATTTATATGTGTGCACATACATATATGTAGATAAGTATGTGTACATTGTATATACATATGTATATATACATATATACACAAAGTAGAACTGAAAAATAAGATTATATATGACATTGTGAGTACATTTTCTTCCTTTTTAAATATATTAAACTCAACATGAAACTTTCAAAGTTCTTGTGCTTATCTACGACTCCTTCTGGCCTTCCTTCTGTTCTCTTCCACAAAGTTAAAAAAAATGCTTCAATAGCCCTCTTTTCTTTCTTTTATCTTTCTTTCCTTCTTTCTTTTGCTTATTCTATCCTTAGCCTCTTTCTCTTTCACTGCGTTCTCCTACAACTGAATTTTAAAAGAAAAGAAAGAAAAACCCTAGTAACAAATACACAGAATCAAGCAAAACAAATTCCCACAATTGGTCATGGCTGAAAACATACATCTTCTGCATCTTGAGTCCATCAGCTCTCCGTCAGGAGGTGGACAGCTTGCTTCATCATTGGTCCTCTGGAATCCTGGTGGGTCATTGCGTTGATCAAAGTGCTTCTGCTTTTCGAGATTGCTTGTCTTTGCAATGTTATTGTTAGTGTAGAAGTTGTTTTCCTGATTCTACTCATCCCACTCTGCATCAGTTCACACAAATCTTCCCAAATTTCTCTGAAGCCATCCTTTTTCTCATTTTTTACAGCACAATAGTATTCCACTATGCGCAGATACCATTTGTCCATTTATTCCCCAATTGATGAACACCCCTCTTAGTTTCTAATTCTTTGCTATAACAAAAAGAGCTGCTATAAAAGTTTTTCTATATAAGGATCCTTTTCCTTCTTTTCTTTTATCTCTTTTGGAGTAGAAGTCTCAAAGTGATCTACTTGAGTAGAAGAGTATGCATAGGTTAGTGACTTTAGGGATGTAGTCTTTTATTGTAGGTTGGCTTATACCACAAGGTTTAAGCTCATCCATGGGGAGGGTGTTAGGGAACCAGAGAATCAGAAGTACTTGAGTTCACATGGACCATCTTGTCAGCCTGCCAAATAACTGGGGAAATCTTTTCCCATTGGCTGCATAGCCAGAACCGTCTACACCTTCAACATTCAGCCATGACCCACTTTTTGTTGCATTTGTATCTGAGGGAGTAAGACGATGCCTTCGCTCATAGCTTCCAATGGGGGGGGGGGCCGTGCTGTAAAGGAAGGTTGTGGGTCCTTCTGCCTCTGGCTCCATATGATCTCCCCAAAAAGAGCCTGAGTCCTTGGCCTTTTTGTTCATTCTTTTTCCATTCTTGGTGCAGGGAGGATCTGATCTGAGCCAGGTGTGTGGGCCATGGGATCCGGAAGTGCAGGAATTCAAGCCAGTCATTACAGCCAGCATAGCAGTGAAGCGAGGACCATGGATCCAGGAATCTGTCCCAACAGAATTTGACAATGATGTCAGCTCTGAACATGAACTTGGTGGGCCCGATACTAGGTAGGAATCGAGCTAAGTTATGAGCCTAATCTACCCCCAACCCTCCCTCAGAAACTATACTGGAGCGCTAGTCACTGGCCCCCTAAAATGAGGGGACAGAGCCAGTAGGGGTTCAAGCCAATGGCAGAGAAAAGAAACACCCACAATTCCCCGGGTACCTGAAAACCCTGAGAAGAAGGGCCAGCTAGGCAGCGCAGTGGATAGAGTACCAGCCCTGAAGTCGGGAGGACATGAGTTCAAATCTGGCCTCAGACCAAACACTTGACACTTACTAGCTGTGTGACCCTGGGCAAGTCACCTAACCCCAATTGCCTAAAAAAAATTTTTTTTTTAAAAACCCTGAGAAGGAGATGTAAGTGGCTTGGCCCTGAGAGAATAAGGCCAGAGTCATCCTTATTACAAAGAGATCAGCGACTGTTATTGTTCAGTTGTTTTTCAATCGTCTGATTCTTCATGATGCCACTTGGGGTTTTCTTGGCAAAGAGACTAGAGTGGTTTGCCACTTCCTTCTCCAGCTCACTTTACAGATGAGGAAACTGAGGCCAACAGGGTTAAATGACTTGTCCAGGGTCACATAGCTAATAAGTACCTGAGGCGGGATTTGAACTCAGTTCTTCTTGGCTCCAGGCCCTGCACTCTAACCACTGTGCCACCTAACTACCCAGAACTCTCCCAGTACCCCTAGGATGGTAAAGCTATAAATTATTCATACACTACTGTGTGAATGATTACTTCAAACAAATTTCTTTCCTCCTAACACCTAGCTGAGCTATTGGGGAAGATGAAGGAGATCTAATTTATGTAGCTTGAGAAGGAAAAATCAGTATCAATGGGTTGAAGCAAAAAGGAGACAGATTTGGACTCAGTGAAAGAATTTTTAACAATTAGAATTGCTCAAAAATGTAGTGATTTTTTTTTTTGGCAACACAATTGGGGGTTAAGTGACTTACCCAGAGTCACACAGTTAGTGAGTGTTATGTGTCTGAGGCTGGATTTGAACTCAAGTCCTCCTGATTCCAGGGCTGGTGCTTTTATCCACTATGCTACCTAGCTGCCCCATGATCTTCTTTGTTAGGTAATGAGGTCCCCATCATTGGAGAATGATGACTATCTGCCAGGAAACTTGTAAGGTTGACCTAGATCATCTCTAAGGACCATTCCAATTTTAAGATTCCATGATCAATTGCATCAAGAAATTTTTTGTTTGGAGATCATTGAGGGAAGGATAATTCTGAAGTATTTCAGGGTGGAAAGAACAAAACTGAATGGATTATTCAGAGGTACAGTTTGGATAGCTGAAGAGGAGCATGAGGGCATTGGGTGTTTGACGGTCCAGGGAGAGAGAGCATGAGGAGCTGGAAGATAAGTGCATAGGAGGATTTGGGAGGCCCCCAAACTTAGCCTCCTTTGCATTTGGCCAAAGGCACTCTCAGAGGCTATCTGCCCACAGTGTCACCAAAGATTATCACATGTGCTGCCTCTGACACTGTCACCATGGGTTGCCAGTGCCTGACATAAGGGTCATTTCTCTTGATTATCTTTCTGGTTAATCTCATCTCCAAACAATCTGGATATTATTCCCTGAGCATATTATGAGCATTAACTGTTGAGGAAAAAATTAATTGTTTACACACCAGATATCCAGAAGTGTCCTCTTCTGAATTTACTTGAGCCAATCAGGAATCCCCAGGTCATGAAGATGTTTACCTCAAATAGCTAGAACCATTCCTACCATCCATAGGATGAGAAGCTTTCCTCTGGCATTCCTCATTCTCCACATCCAGTGTCAGCTTCTCCACCAGAGCCAACTCCTTAAGGAGCACTGAGCTTGGTTTCAGGAGACCCGGATTCAAATTCTGACTCTTCCATTCATTAGCTGTGTGAGCCTAGGCAAGTCATTTCATAGCCAAGAACTTATATTCAAAACCTGGTTTTGCCCCATCTACCTGCATGACATTGGGGCAATTCACTTAAGCTCTCTGGGTCTCTTTCCCCATCTACAAAATGAGAGAATTTGCCTAGAAAACAGCTAAGGTTTCTTTTAGCTCTAACCTTATGGTCCTATGATCTCTGAGTCTCAAAGTCTTCATGTGAAATATATCAAAAATTATACCTGTACTACCTAGTCCCAAGAGCTTACCTGAGAATCAAATGAAATAATGAAATATATAAAGTGCTTTGTAAAATTAAAATGTTATATCAATGCCTATTATTATCATATTTGCTTTACTCAGAAATACTTGTGCACAATGAATCAGCAAAATCAATTACACAATCTATTACAACAGATATTTAATAAATTTTATTAACTATAAGATAGAATAACTGGTCTGTTGGCCAGAAATTGTTGATCTGGTAAGCTAACTCCATCTGAGACCATTTAATGACATGTATTCTGTGCAACCACATACAATACAATGGTATAACACCTATAACTCCACACCAATTGATAGACATATAGTTGTAGGAACTCTGTTATGTCTGCTGGTGAAATCCCCAAAGCTCAAGCTGGATGTCCTCCAAATTGCATGTTCAGCTGTCTCATTAGCCACCACACATCAGTTGCGCCTAATATTAGCCAACCAACTCATCCTTTCTGATTACTTGTTACGTATTTCAGGGCCATCCCCAGATCCAGTATTATGCAATATTTTCACAGGCTCACCTGGTAACACACGTACTTGGCTTTGGCCTTCAGCTGGACTCAGTTGTATGCAGGGCATTCTGTCCAAGCAGATATTGTTGTTCTCAAACAACAGTATCTGTTTCAAAACCTGGATTTGCCATTGGGTAGACTGTAGGTTTTCTAATAGGTTATACTTATTTCCAAAGAGTTAGGAGAGTCAAGTTTTGATATGTTCTACTGATCAATGGTTTTGTAACCAATCAATCAACAAGCATTTATTAGTCCCACCCCACTTCTCTGGATTTCTCCATCACTACCCAGGGACCTCTTCATCATGGAAGGTCACTTCAGCCCTGGACTTCACACCACCTCCCTACAGGAGGCCTAGATATCAATCAATCAATAAATCAAAAGTAAGTGAATTGTGAAGAAGTTTTTAATCAGTCTGAAAGAACCATAGGAGTTTTGGATCACTGGATGAAAATAGATAATGCCACCAAGGAAATGTATAAATGATAAAGTCTTCTTTTTGAGTTTTAAAGGTCTTAACAATCAGGTCCCCACTAGCCTTTCTAGACTCAGACTCATTATACATTTGTAAGGGTGGGGCCCCTGGGGTCCCTTCCTCTGATTGGAAGGTACAGAGCTCCTCCCAGAACTTCAATTTAAGGAGGAACCACCCAAGTCAGCCATCTCTTCATCATCCATTTTGCTCCTCTGAGCTTCTCCATCATACCCCAGTCTAAGTACCTTCCCTCTCTCCACACCCTTTTCAGCTCCATTTTGTGTTTTCTTTCCCCATTCGAATGTAAACTCTTTGAAGAAGCCAGATGGCAAAGAATTGGAGAGTGAGTGAGAGAATAAAATTAAAATAATAAAAATTAAACAATAGCTGTGTGATCATGGGCAAGTCACTTGATCCTCAGAGCCTCAGTTGCTTCATCTGTAAACTGTACAAAATAATACATGTAATTAGTCAATAAGTGATGCATTTGCTGAGTGCCTACTAGAATCCAAGCACTATACTAGATACTGGGGATACAAAAACAAAAAAAAAATGAAACAGTGCCTGCCCTCAAAGAGTTAACATTCTGGTCAGAAAGCCAATATTACATCTTTAAATCTGCATGGAATAAATACACAATAAGTATCCAGTAGTGTAGGGAAGTAAGACCTGCAAAAAGAAAACTGGATTTGCAGTCAGAAGACCTGGGTGCAAATCCTAGCTCTGATCTTGGGTAACTCACTTCACTTCTCTCAGACTCAGTTTCCTCAACTGTAAAATGAGATGTCCTCAAAGGTCCCTTCCATCTCTAAAACCATATCTAAGAGTGGCCAGGAAAGGCTTTGTGTAAAAGGAAGTGCTTGAGTTGAATGTTAAAGAAAGTAAAGGATTCTACAAGGTAGAGGTGAGGAGAGATTCCATTGCAGGCATGATCATAGATAGGGAAAGGCATGGATATGGCATAGAGGGAGTCATGTGTGTAACAGCAAGAAGACCAGCTGCAATCATCTAAGCAAGAGGTGATGAGGGCCTGAATTAAGCAGTGGCTGTATGAGTAGTGAGAAAGAGACGTATTCAAGACATGTTAAGGAAATATAAATGACAAGATTTGGCAACTATTAGATTTGGGAGATGAGTGAGAGTGGGGAGAATAAAGAACTAATGCTGGGGTTGTGAACCTGGGAGACAGAATGGATAGTGATATCTCTGGCAGAAATAAAGAAGTTCAGAAGAGGCAAGGATTTTAAGGGAAACATAATGATTTCTGTTACAGACATATTCAGATTTATGGAATCCAGTTTAGAAAGTCTAATAGGAAATTGGTGATGCAACACCAGAACTCAGGAAAGAGATTAGGGTTGGATAAGTAGATTTGGGAGCCATTTGCATAGAGATGATAATTAACCCATGAGAACTGATGAGATCTCCAAGTGAAACAGTATAAAGAGAAGAGAAGAAGGAACAGGACAGAGTCTTTGGGGTACATCCAAAGTTGGGAACACAATATGGATGATGAACCCGCTAAAGACATGGAGTAATGGTCAAACAGGTAGGAGAACATGTCACAGAAAATCAAGTGAAGAGAGAGTATCCGGTGTCAAACATTGCATAGGAGTCTAGAAGGATGAGTACTTGGGAAAGACCTGCAAAAAGAAAACTAGATTTGGAGTTAGAAGACCTGGGTTCAAATCCTAGCTCTGATCTTGGGCAATTTCCTTCACTTCTCTCAGACTCAATTTCCTCAACTGTAAAATGATATGTCCTCAAAGGTCCTTTCCATATCTAAAACCATGATCCTGTGATACTATGATTTGGCAACTGAGAGTTCATTGATAACCTTGAATGAATTCCTTACATATCTTGAGAATGAGGTCTTTATAAGAGAAACTTGCTATGGATATGTTTTTTCCCCAGCTATCTTTTTCTAATATAGCTAATATGGCTTAATTTTAGCTACATTGATTTTGTTTGCCCAAAAACTTTTCCATTTTATGTAACCAAAATTGTCCATTTTATCTTCCATGATTTTCTTTATCCTTTATTTAATCAAGAACCTCTTCCTTTACCCATAGATTTGAAAGAAAATGTCTTCCTTGTTTGTCTAATTTGTTTGAAATTACCTTTTATATCTAAGTCATGTGAACATTTGGAGCTAATCTTGGGATGGTGTGAGTCTAAATTTAAATTCTATCAATTGCTTTCCAGTTTTCTCAGCAATTTTGTCCAATAGTAAGTCCTTACCCCAAAAACTATGGTCTTAGAGCTTATCAAACACTAGACTACTGGGTTCATTTGCTTCTATGTATGGGCAGTTCAGCTAGGTGGAGCAGTGGATAGAGTACCAGACTTGGAATCAGGAAGACTCATTTCCCTGAATTCAAATCTGTCCTCAGACACTCATTAGCTGTGTGACCCTGAGCAAGTCACTTAACCCAGTTTGCCTCAGTTTTCTCATCTGTAAAATGAGCTGGAGAAGGAAATGACAAATTACTCCAATATCTTTGCTAAGAAAACCCCAAATGGGGTCACAGAGTCAGACACAACTGAAACAACAAAATAATGTACGTAATCTGTTTCACTTGCTTATTTTTTACCCAGTACTAAATATTTTGATGATTATTGTCTTGTAGCTTGAGATCTAGGAATGCTCAGTCCCCCTTCTTTATCACTTTTTTTTTAAATTACCCTTGAAATTCTTGGCTTTTGTTCCTCCATATGAATTTCATTATTATTTTTTCTAGCTCTATAAACATAATCTTTTGGTACTTTGATTTGTATGGTACTGAATAAGGAAATTATTTTAGGTAGTGTTATCTTTTTTATTATGTTAGCTCAGCTTATTTATGAGAAATTAATATTCTTACAATGATTTAGTTTGTCTTTATTTCTATAAAGAATGTTTTGTAATTGTGTTTATATAGTGCCTTGTGTTGTGGTAGAGAACCTCTCAAGTATTTAATAAACGTGTAATTATTTTCAATTGAATTTCTCTTTTTATTTTTTCCTGCTGAGTTTTATTTGTAATCCACAAAAATACTGATGATTTATGTGAGTTACTTTATATCCTACTATTTTGCTGAAGTTATTAATTGCGTTAATTGATTTTTAAGTTGATTCTCCAGGGTTTCCTAAGTACTCCATCATATCATCTACCAAAAGCAAGAATTTCGTTTTCTCTTTGCCTATTCTTATTCTCTAGATTTATTTTCCTTGTATTTTTTCTATTGCTAGCATTTCTAACACTATATCAAATAGTAATGGTGATAATGGACATCCTTGCCTTACCCCTGATCTTATGGGAAAGACCTATAGTTCTTTTCTATTACATATAGTGCTAACTTCTGGGTTTAGACAGATACTAAAGGAAGCTCCATTTGTTCCCATGTTTTCTTAACATTTTTAACAGATAAGGGTGTTTTATTTTGTCAAAAGCTTTTTTTGCATCTACTGATATAATCATAATTTTGTGTTCTTGTTATTAATATAGCCAATTATGCTTATACATTTCCTAATAATGAGTCATATTTGAATTCTGGATATAAATCCAACTTAGTCATATCATTGACAATTTTGGAGAGAGAATTTCCAGTTGAGGGATAAGGGTAAAAGCCAGATAGCAAAGGGATGAGGAGTGAATAAGAGGACAGGAAGTAGAGGTTGTGTGTGGGCAAGTAGAGATAGTTTTTTCTAGGAGTTTGACTGAGTAAGAGAGAAGAGATATAGGAGAGTAGATTGAGGGGATGGTAGGACTTAGTGAAGATTTTGCAAAGATGGGAGAGATTTGGGTTTGATTGAAGGCAACAAGAAGAAACTCCCTAATAGATAGGGAGAGATCAAAGATTAAAAAGAGAGGAGGGATGATTTAAGAAGAAATTGGCTGGAGAAGACAGGAAGCAAAGGCACCTGTGGAGGGATTGACATTGGCAAAAAGAAAGACCACGTCATTGTGGGAAAAGGAGATGAGAGTGGAGGAGAGGCACCGGTGCTGAGACTTAGAGATGAAGAGGAGAAGATAGGGAGCTCAGCAGCCAAAGTCCTCAATTTTCTCATCAAAGTATGAGGTGAGGTCCTCAGCTATGGGAGAGACGGGGAGGAAGAAGGAAGTTGTGAGGAGAGCTCTTTGCAAACACTAAAGTGCTATAGAAATATTAGTTGCTGTTGTTACATACTCTACATTTCAGCAAAAACTAGTTTCCATTCCCTTTTCTTATGCTCCCTTTTCTTCTGTCTTCATTCCTTTGTTTACACCATTCCTCCATGTCTGGAATAGACTTCACACCAACATTCTTAATTAAACTCCTTTCCTTCCTTCAAGACACAACTGAAGGTGCTTAGAGCTTGGTCAGACATTCGAGACTCCAAGGTCATCCATGGCATCCTGAGCCATCACCAGTCATCTTGACTTTTGTCTTGCCACTGGACTTTGATGACTCTGGAAGAGAGAGTGAAGCTGATAACTTGGTACAACTCTGCCTCACTTGAATCCAATTCACTTGTGAATCAAGACATTACTCATGATGTCCTCTTTGAAGATGAAGAATCAACAACAACAAGTTATCCATGAATGTACCACTCCCCGCCCCCAATTATATTGTAAGATCCTTGAGAACAGAATGGGCTATATTTAGCTTTGTATTCTCAGTGCCCAGCATAGGGTCTTGCAGACAGTGAGTGTTTAATAAATGCTTGGGCAATTTAACTGTGTGCAGAAAAATATGCTAGAACATGTGTTGCAAATACATCTATGGGGTTTTAATTTCCTTTATTTAATTTTATAGTTTTATTGTTATCTATTCTTTAAATTAAGGTTGACATGTAATATCTTTCTTTAAACACTGAAGATAGCACTGGCACATTCTCATGACACAAATCATTCTTGTCATATACAACAATTTGTGTACATGTCTTATCCTCTAGTAGTTTTCAAATTATTCGAGGACCAGGACCATGTGTTATTTTTACACACATGCACACACAAAACTTAGTAAGCTACCTTTAATATAGAATGCACTTAAACATGCTGGATTTAATTAAATTGGAACCACATTTAATCCATTGTTAAGAGTTAGTTAGCTGACTCCATCAGATATAAATATAGACCTCATTTAACTCAGTTGAGGAAAAAAAAGATTAAAGGAGAATAAGTCACTAAAATTAAAACAAAAACTGAAAAAAAAAAATGTTCCTTTTGGTAGTGAGTGCTTCTTCATTTAAAAAAAATAGAAAAGGAGAGAGCAGGTTGAAGAAGAGAAAAGTAGCTTATTGGCATAGGGATGATTCTTGTCTCAGATGCAAAAGGCCCCAGGTTCAAATATTAGGTGAGCCCAGATCTCTTTTTTCTTTTTCTTTTTCTTTATTAATTTATTTTGATTTATCAATAATCACTTCCATATGCTTTTGAGTTTAAAAGTTTTCTCCCCACCACCCTCCCCAAGATGAAGGCCATACATTTACATTCCTATTAAACATATTTTCACATTAGTGATACTGTAAGTAAAAATTAAAACCAATAGGAGAAACCATTAAAAAGAGGAAACAAAACTCAACAGAAGAGAAAAAAAATAGCAATTCAACTTCCATAGTTCTTTCTTTGGATGTGGATAGTATTTTCCATCACGAGGCCTCTGGAGATGTCTTAGATCCTTGTATTGCTGGGAAGGGTTAAGTTTATCAATATTAGTCATCGCACAACGTGGCTATTATGGTGTACAACGTTCTCTTGGTTCTGCTCACTTCACTCAGCATCATACCATACAAGTCTTTCTAGGTTTTTCTGAAGTCAGCTTGTTCATCATTTTTTATAGCACAATAGTATTCTATTACATTCATATACCACAACTTGCTCAGCCATTCCTCGATTGATGGAGCCCAGATCTTTTGAAGGAGGTGTGTTGGTCCACTAGAAAGAGCACTCACTAAGGAGTCAAAGGACCTGGGTTTAAACCCCATCTATGACAGTTACTAGCTTTGTGACCTTGGACAAACCACTTAATGTGTAAAATGAGGGAGTCTAGACAAGATGGCTTCTGAAATCTCTGATCCTATGATTGCCTAGAGAAGACAAAAGATAGAGCAAGAAGATCAAGGGCCAAAGAAGACCAAAACATGTCTTGTCCATTTGTCTTTATCTAATCCTTCTGTGGGCTCTGGCTCTATCTCCTCCATAGTCTGCTAAACAGCTTGGTGACTCTGACCTAACAGGAGATTTCCAAGCAACCAGGAATGATTAAAATGGGGCTTTAAGAACACCATTTATAAGCAAAGACTTAAGGCAGAAAACATGAAAAGAACTGGGCTATGCATTCGCCACATTTTGTTAAAGCCTTATTCCTTGGAAGGTCTGGTCTAACTACACAGAGTCACAAGGTGAATAAGTGAATGTGAACTCTCCTAATTTTTCATTACCTGTGGAATGGCAACCCTAACTCTCTGCCTCTGTCTCTGTTTCTGTGTGTGTGTGTCTGTCTGTCTCTCTATCTCTGTTTCTGTCTCTGTGCCTCTCTCCCTTTCTGTGTATCTCTCTCTCTGTGTCTCTGTGTCTCTCTGTCTCTGCCTTTGTCTGTCTGTCTGTCTGTCTGTCTGTCTCTCTCTCTCTCTCTCACACACACACACACACACACACACACACACACACACACACTGATGAGTTGCATCCTTAGAGCTCCACTACCACATCCCCCTCACAGTTTTAGGGGTAGCTGTGATGGTTTCAGAGTGGTTTTCTAATGGTGTAAGACTCACAAGCCTCCACCAGTATGCTTCCCACCATGATTGTGATTTGATTATTATTTAGTCAACCAGACTTAATTAGCATCTAGGAAGAAGTAGTTACTAAGGTCATACAGTAAGAATAGTTGTAAGTAATGGTAAGAATATGAACCACCCTTCCTTCAAAAGAAAAAAAAGTGCAACATACTCTCTTACAAATATCTATAGAAACTAAGGGAAAGTAGGCTCAAGCTTAGAAAGTACAGGTGGCAAAGGGATAATTATAGCCTCTGCCTGCTGGAAGTCCTCTTCTCTTCTTCCTGGAGTATTCAAAAAGTTCCCTTAGAAGAACAGTTCGTAAGCAAACAAGGGATAAAGAGGATCTCAGAAGATAAAACAGAGATTTTTATTACATAAAATTAAAAAGATATTTCACATACAAAACCAACATGGCTCAAATGATAGGGGACACAAGTAAGTAGGAAAAACATCTCTGCAGCAAGATTGTCTGATAAGGGTCTAATTTCTAAGATATATGAGGAATGATGCAAATGTGTAAAAAGAAGAGCCATTCCCCTACTGATAAATGGTCAAAGGATATAAACAGGCTGCTTTCTAAGGAAGAAATTCAAGCTATCAAATAGCTATACTGGGGGGCTGAGGGGAGAGGATGTTTCGAGTCATGAATATTTAGAGAATCACAACTTAATGCAGCTCTGATGTTCTACCTCACACTCTGATGGATAAAGTTGACCAAAAAAAGAAAATAACAAATGTTTGAGGGGCTACAAAAGAAATCGGTATCCTAATGCCCCACTCATTGGTAGAGCTCTGAGTGGGTTTAGCCATTCTGGAAAGCCATTTAAAAAAGTCCAAAAAGTCACTCAACTTTGGCCCAATAATACTACCACTAGGCCTATAGCCCAAAAAGATCAAAGGAAGAGGGAAAGGACCCCTTTGTTCAAAAAATACTTCTAGCAGCTCTTTATGTTATAGCAAAGAATTGGAAACTAAGAGAGTGCCTATCAATTGGAGAATGGCTGAAAAAAAATTATGGTATGGTATATGAGTATAATGAATACTCACAATGCAAGAAATTGTGAAGGGAAGGGTTTCAGAGAAACCTAGAAGACCTATATGAACTGAAGCAAAGTGAAGTGAGTAGGACAAGAACAATTCATATAACAACATTGTAAAGACAACTTTGAAAATTGCAAGAATTCTGATTAACACAATGAACAATCTAACTCAAAGTAATTCTGAAACAAAAGTAATTCTAGAAGGCCTATGATGAAACATACTCCCCGGCTCCTAACAGAGAGATAATAGACCCAGGGTATAGAATAAGACTTCTATTTCTTGGGCATAGCCAATGTAGAAATTTGTTTTGCTTGACTATTTGTTACAAGGATTTTGTTTTTCTTTTTCTTTTTTTTTTTTGTGCCCTGAGAAGGGCAGGATGGGGAGAGGAAATGGAAGATGGGAAGGAGATAACTTAGATTTTGGGTGGAATTTGCAGAAAAAAAAATTAATTTTAAAAGAAGAGAAAGAAGTTCCCCTTAGGCATAGCATAGTTTTCTACAGAACTCTCTAAAAATAACAATAGCTAACATTTATATATTGCTTACTGTGGACCAGGTACTGTGCCAACTAAGCATTTTACAATTATGTGAAATAACTTGGTTCTCACAACAGCTCTAGGAGGTAGGTGATATTATTATCCCCACTTTACAGATGAGGAAACTGAGATTAAGTGACTTGCCCAGGGTCACATAGCTAGTGAGTGTCTGAGACAGGATTTGAACTCAGGTCTTCCTGACTCTATGCCCTGTGCTCTATCCACCATACCATTCAACCTATTCTTGGCTCATAAGGCAGATACAGCTGTTTTTTCAAGTGCTAAGACCTCAACAGAAAGATGAGAAGTCTTCCTGACCTCTGAAGTTCATGAGGTCCTCCTTGAGTCAAAGATAGGGTGAGTGGGAAAGACTAAAGCCTAAGACAAAGTGCTCTCCTCCCCTCTCCCCCCAAGCAACTCTTCAGGGAACTTGAGCTGGAATGATTTTTCTATATTCACCACTAGTTAAAATGTCAATCTCAATTTTTCACTGGTTCATTATTTTATGGAAGATCCTCAGCCAATCCATGTATTTCCCTTCCGAGAAATGTCTTTTTAGAACATCTAGCGGTTGGTTCATCAGAAGCATCTAAACTAATCTAGGCCTTTACACACTTAGTTGAAATTGATTTCATGAAATCAAGATGCCTTTGCACATAGTTAAGGTTCCAGATGGCTCAGTGGATAGAGCACTATCCCTAAGAGGACCTGAGTTCAAATCTGGCCTCAGACATTTACTAGTTGTGTGACCCTTGGCAAATCACTTAACCCTATTTGCCTCAGTTTCCTCTTCTATAAAATAAGCTAGAGAAGGAAATGACAAACCACTCCAGTTTATTTGCCAAGAAAACCCAAAATGGGGTCAAGAAGAGTTGAACACAACTGAAATAATTCAGCAACAACAAAGGTGTTAGGACATAGGCTTTTATTACTTACTTTAAGTGGAGCAAAGATAATTTGACTGATTTTTTCAATAGAACTCCCCACATACAATTGAACCGTGATAGGGGTAGGAGAAGAGGGGATGAGCTTTGGCCCCTCTCTAGGAAGAAACCACTTCTATACAACCTATATTTAGTGACTCCCCTTTTCAGTAATTCTGTCACTCTTACCTTCCTGTATACTGGCTGTCTCTTTTCTGTTTCTCTTTCCATCCATCTCCTACAGTGTCAAAACATTGTAGCTACAGCAGCACAGTGCCTGGCACACAGTAGATCCTTAATAAATGATCCTTGATACATTGGTTGTTTGGTTGGATAAGGAGAAAATACAAGATCTTTCATCCCCAAATCTTATACTGCACAATAGATTTCCTGGACCCTCATCCCAGAGTTTACTACAAAACATGTCCTCCAATTCCAAAGGATTCATGCTGAAAAAGGCTGTTTACCTCCAGAGAAAGAGTCTGAGTGCAGATCAAAGCATAATTTTTCACTTTCTTTATTTCTCTTGCCTTTATTATTATTTTGCAACATGGCTAATATGGAAATATGCTTTGCATGATTTCAAATATATAATTGAGATCACATTTCTTGCTTTCTCAATGAGTAGGGGAAGGGCAGGAGGGAAAGAACTTGGAATTCAAATAAAAATTTTAATGAATGTTAAAAAATTTTAAATGGGAAAAATAAGAAAAATTTTAAAAACATGCCCTCAACTTGAGTTCTTCCTCATAAGGGCTATTTTCACTGCCCTCAAGTCTGAGGTTCAGCATCCAACTTCTCTCTCCCTTCTCTGTCTCTTCACTAAAAGAAAACAAAGAAATGTTATGGAGGTTCTCCCACTTTACTCCTTCTCAACTTCCAAAGAAGCACTTAATCATTGGATTTATCAAGGTTTTGTTCATTTGGGTAACATTGAGGGCTTGTGAATGAATGGCAAAGCATTTAGTAAGGGCACACCATACTCCAAACACCGAGCTAAGCCCTGGGGATACAAACAGAAAAGGCTTATATTCAGCACATGTCTACACCACGGGAAAGAACTGATTTAAAAGGAATAAATTGGTGCCACAGTTCTCCATCTGCCTAAGCAAAGGTTTTTCTCAAGATCTGCTGTGCTCTTTTATTTGAAGGAAAGGTTTCCAGCCAAACTGGATGGTTAGTCAAGGAGAATTAGAATAATCTCTGCTCCAATCTTGAGTGACTAATATGGTTACGCTAGATCACCAGCCTCAGCCCTCACCTTATCAGGCTTTCCCTCTATTTCCCTATCACCTTTGTTGTGCACCTGATAATAGATGGAAAGGAAAGCCTAGGGGCCTGAAGGCAGTGTTTGGGGGCCAGACACAATGCCTGAGTTGAGGGGGAGCAAAACTCAAGCCAATTAAATGTCAACCCGGAGATTGTTCCCAGGGACCAAGGCAAACCCTACGTGCCACAGAGGAATACATTATCACAGAAGAGAAATATCACAGATTTAGCCTCAAAACACTCTAGACAGGCAAGTAGATAAGAAATTCCCTTAAACATCTCCTTGCTCATAAATATCAGTTATCTAAATAAAGCCTTCTGAAAATATCCATGTTTGTTTGCTATGGTTTATCTTCTGGCAAGTTTAACAAGAAAGAGAACCTTTTTGCTGATTATTCATTATTATTATTATTATTATTATTATTTGATACAACATTCATGATTTTCACAACAATACTAGTAGGCAATGCAAGCAGTATTATTCCTGTTTCATAAATAAAGAAACTAAGGCTCAGATTGGTTGACCTAAGCTTGACCCAAGATTACACAGCTAGTAAATTATAATTTTGGGACTCAAACGAAGGTCTTTTGACTACAAATTCAGTTCTATTTCCATTATCAAAATAGGATAGGTTCCCTCCCACCTCACTCTCATTTCTGTTCTATCATTTTAATATAAATATAAAGACCTGGTAGGTAGTCATTTGTGGAATCATTTTTCTCCACATCCAAGAAACATGATTACCAGATCTCTTTCAGCCAATCATACTTCTCCCTCAAGATCTTTCTTCCAGATCAGGGGCAGCTAGCTGATGCAGTGACTAGAGTGCTAGGCTCAGAGTCAAGAAGATCTGAGTTTTTTTATCCTGCCTCAGATATGTACTGGCTGCGTAATCCTTGACATATCAGTTAATCTCTCTGTGCCTCAGTTTCCTGGTCTGTAAAATGGGGAAATAATAGACCTACTTCTTGGGTTTGTTGGGAGGATAAAATGAGACAATATTTGTAGAGTGCTTAGCAAATCGTAAAGCATGATTTGAACACCAGTTATTAGCTATTGTTATTAAATTCTGAAAGCCATTTCAACACTAATCAGGTAGCCCAGAGCTTCATACTAAAGACTCAAATAGAGCTATGATTTCATCAACGTGTGTAGTTCCACCAACAATGCAAATTGCCACCCATCCATGTCTGCCTCATTTTACAAATGAGGAGACTGAGTGTCAAAGAGATTAAGAGATGCCAAAGACCAAACATTAAGTGACAGGAGGCAAAATTTGAACCCAGGTCATCTGACTTCAAAGCCTATGCTCTTTCCACTGTAACCGGCTCAGCTCAATCACAGGGGTGTACCCAATGGGTTGGGGATCTTCTTTTTTTTCTCTTAAAAACAATTCATAACATCAGCTTCAATATTTTGGTTCAAACCAAACTTTACAAGCTATTCTTGTAACTTCTCCATTATTATTTCTTGCCCAAGACATTGTTATTGTTTTGTTGTTGAGTTGTTTCGGTTGTATCTGACTCTCTGTGGACCCCATTTGGAGTTTTCTCGGCAAAGATACTGAAGTGGTTTGCCATTTCCTTCTCCAGCTCATTTTACAGATGAGGAAACTGAGGCAAACAGAGTTAAGTGACTTGCCCAGGGTCACACAGCTAATAAGTGTCTAAGGTTGGATTCAAACTCAGGTCCCCTTGACTCCAGGATTGGTGCTCTAGCCACTGCACCACCTAGCTGTCTGCTCAAGAAATTAAATATAAACAAATCAGACAAGGGTAACAAATACCAGGAGATGGGTTCTATTCTTGGCTTTGCTATTGAGTCTCTGAGAGTGTGTCTAAAGGATGCCTCAAATCCCTAGACCTGGAGTCAGGACACCTGGGTTCTATTTTTCTCCCACTGGCTCACTGTGTAACTGTGAGAGATTTCCTTATCTACAAAATGAAGGAGATGGTCTAGAATCAGAGATGGGGAACCTGTGGCCTCAAGGCCACTGTGAAGTTTAGATTCAATCAAAGGGACATACTTGAGGACCTAGAGGGCCACATGTGGCCTCGAGGCTGCAGATTCCCTACCCCTGCTAGATCTTCAATGTGCCTTTCAGCCCCAAAACTAAATAATCTTCTGGGTCTAACATGCAGAAAATAAAATTAGAAACCTGGCTCTATCTTTGCTGCACTAAAAGTTGGTTGGCTATAATAAATGTGTACATATTTACTGAATTTTCTGTAAGAATGGAAAATCCATAGTCAGAGTGGAGTAGTACAAAACTCAGAAATTTTGGAAATAAGAAGGACTGAGTTCAAATCTGAGTTCTACTAATAATTACCTCTGTGACCTAGGGCAAGTCAGGTAATCTCTTTGGGCCTCAGTTTACTTATCTCTAAAATGAGGGATTTGGATTAGGGGACCTTTCTAGCCAGGGGTGTGTTGGAGCCAACTCATATTGGCTCTTGGGTGCTGATAGTTAAATTTTCACTGAGCATTTATATCTCAGAAATCTGCAGACTCTATAAATCAACACTTGATTTACTGTTTTGTTGATTGTCTAGACAAGTGATGCAAACAATTAATAAAAGCAATTAAACTTAAAAGTGTGTCTTTGATACTTTTTTTTCAGAAAGCCAGTTATTAAACATTATTAAACCAGCACACTCCTGCTTCTTGTTCAAAATCTGTGAACCTATGATCCATGGAAGCACAACCTTTTGTGAACTCAGTCAATACACTTAAACTCTTCATTTTTGCCATCTAAAAAACAGGGATGGTAATGCACATGCTTCATTCCATACAGAATATGTGGTTAGGGATGAACTATAGAGAACTACTCAGAAAAGGTTCAACTCTTGGTTATCCCCTTTAAGGCTTATCATAGCACATTTTTAATCCCAGCTGGCTTCTCCCTACCACCCAGCTTCCCCTGGACCATTTCCCCCTATCATTCAGCAGTGTACTTAGGAAATGAAAGCTCATTTTAGTGTTAGTCTAAGCCAAACACAATTAGCAAAATAAATCTGCTAAAACAAATACCAGGATGCATTCCAGAGCCCAGTGATTTCTCAGGAATCCATGCACCACTTCCACAGATAATCAGAAGTTGACTATGAATACTGACTATGCCAGCTAATTCTCCACTATCCTTAATATGCTTTAGCCACAAACCTTAGGCGACCACTGGGGATAGAGAAAACCTTACGTGTGCCTCCTGTGTTTCTACTGGAACTAGGCTCGTGACTGGTTTAAAGACAGGATTCCTCAGCAGAAGGCAGCAGTCTCTTTTTATTGCTAACTGTAAATATAGGTTCTGAAGGGGCTTTTCAGAACCACTTGGGAAGCTTCATTGAGTGGGAGGGCAGGAATAAGCAGCCCTCCCTCCATTCCCCCAACACACACACATGTGCTCATATATGCTGGGCTTGGATCATGTGAGAACAGGAGAGCTACATGTCTGCCACCACAAATTGGTAGGGGGCTTCCTTCTACAGGGGACTTGGTCTCAGGACTGTAGGTTGAAGAATCAGCTTCAGGAAATCTCAGCTGTGGCCTCTTGCAGACTGGATCCTTTCCCTACACAACCAGAAAGTTGTGCCCCCCACCCAAGCCCTCCACTCTGCCATCTCCTCACCCCCCTCTCCACCAGTGTTTCCCTCTCTTACAACAGTGATCAGCATATCTGCTGTCCACTGAAGTTCAGCCTCTGCTTTCCAATCGTGTGGCCCCAACCCCACGGTTAGTCACCCCTGCCCTCCCTTTCCACCCACTCCTCTCCTTGTCAAAGCCTCAACCTCTGACTCCACCGCTTAGGGCTGCAGAGTGTATGTGGAGGTGGAGGTGGTAAGGCATGAATAACAGCACAGACTGCTGAGGGCGTGGGCGTAGCAGAGAATCTCAGATTCAGTAGCATTTTTATTTAAGTGGCTACTGGGGGTGGAGAGTGGGGGGGGCTTCCGACCTGCCCATCAGGGATAGAAATGGACTGGTGGAAGATGGAAGAAGAAACAGAGGGGTGCAGTTTGGGGTCTTCCCAGTTCCACCCACACACAGATCAATTAACCTTTTTGTTCATTCCTATGGATGTGCAGGAAAGTGGATGATTTAACCAAAACCACAATCCATGCCTTAGTTCATTCCTTCTGCCTCTCCTAGCCCCCTAATCCCTAATATATGGACTGTCCCCATCTCTGCGGGCATTATGAAAGCATTCCACTTGACTGCCATCACTAAGCCTGAAGCTGGCCTCTTAGTTCGTGCTCAAGCCCCCTGGTCATTTAATTTTTAAAAATTTAAAAAAAAAAAATCCTGCATAGGGTGAAAGTAAGGCAATTTCGCCCCCTCGTGGTCTCAGCACAAACACCACAGCTGTTAGTTCATCTTTGATTCAAGCTGCTTTCCCTGGAAGATGTCCAGGAGTTAATATGAGCCTCAATGGTGGGAATGAAAGGGACTGGTTGTTTGTTTGTTTTTCCAGGACCCCTGGTCAAAGATCTGCATACTGGTATAACTGGGCAGTCCCACAGTGGCACCTCCCTTTCCCGTGTGTTTTCCCACCAGCCCATTTCTGCTTCTGATGAGTGTCTTGTGTTTCCAAGCATGAGGGCATTGGGCTAGAAAAGGCAAAGGGAGCTGGGTTTGACTGAGCACTGCCCACATCTCCGTGCCGACATGTTCTCTCCATCTTTGTTTCTCCCTCGGCTAGAACTGCCTAATTGAAACAGGCTGATTTCAGTCCATATTAAAGCCAAAAAGCAACCCTCTCAACTGGTCGAACTTCACAGATTCAGAACAGTGTTCTATGTACACAAGTGTACAGGAGAAATAGCAGCTAACTTATGTAAAGTACTTTGCAAGCCTTAAAGAGCTATATGAATGCTAGCTATTATTATTCATTAGCAAAAGAAACTGGGTCCTGGAGAAGCCAAGCAATGCCCAGGAGGTGCCTCTAGACCCAACAGACACTTGATAAAAATTGTTGATTGGCTTACTGGCTGACTAGCTGGCTAGTTTACTGGCTGACTGGCTAACTGGTTGGCTAACTGGGTGACTGGACGACCGGATGACTGGATGACTGCCTGACCGGATGACTGGATGACTGCCTGGTTGGCTAAATGACTGCTTGGCTGGATTGATGATTGGCTAGCTGACTGACTGGCTGATTGACTGTCTAGAAAAATAACAGTCCTAGCTGACTGAAAAGACAGTCACTCCCCCTACTCTCAGAATCCTGACCATTTGACCTACTGGCTTCCCTTTTCCAGCGATCAGTGAGCCCTTATTCCCTAACAGCAACCCAAAACAGAGCTCATCCTGCTTTGGTAGAACTGCCTGATTATACCCCAGCAGCCCAGAGAGCAGATCCTCTCGCCCCATATCAGCTGCTCCTCCTCGTTCCAGGGAATGGACACTTAGTGTAGGGACAGGAACCAGACCTGAATTTGACTGCACAAGTCCCATAGCCAAGTCTCCCTTTTCAGCTACAATAAGCACTAGGAAAGGGGGGCAGAGAAGGAGGGAGAGATTGAGGAGAAAACAAGGAACAAACCTTGTTTCCATAGATACGGATTTCAGTTGCATTTTATGATAGCAATGCTGGGCTGCCTGGAGAGACATTGTTTGGATGCCTGGGGACCCACACAGAAGCAAAATGGAGGGAGAGATGACTCCAAACAGACAGTGGCAAGGGGCTTCCGCACACATTTCTAATGAGGAGCCACTGTCTACCTCTACCTTTCTGTGGAGACCAGTGCTGTGGGTGGAAAGGCCAGTTCTCCTGGCTGCAAACATCAGACCTGTGTCTGGTGGACAAGACCACTCACTAGCTGTACTCTCTTGAGCCATCATTTCCTTGTTCTCGTTTCTGCTCTCCCATACCAACTTTCTCCTTTATCTTCATGAGCCACCCTCACATCTTGGGTAGGAGGACCTGTAAAGTTTCTGATTGTCTTCAATGAGATCCAGGGTCCACAGCCTAAAATAGCCACATAAATGCAAAATAATTGTGCCAGTCAACCTGACTGAAAGTCATGGTCCAAAGGGTTCCTAAAACAATACTGAAACTGTGTGTATCTAGCCTATGATAGTTTATATTAATATGGCACTCTTATTACAAAGTATTTCACATATATTTGGCCCTCATTTATCCAATCTGATCCTCACAGAAATCCTGTTAGGTAGATTAGCATTAGACCCACCTAACAAACATTTTAATTATAATTTTCACAAACAATTTAATTATGAAGAAACTAAGAGAAAGAGGAATTATATGAAGAAAACTACATTTCCCATGAGGCTTCAAGCATCACAGATAGACCAGATTGAAGTTCCCTGAGTCTGGCTCTCTTCGGACTTTATGCCTGAGGCAAAGGGTGAGTGCATCAAGAGTATAGCAAAGATTGCTGAGCAAGAAATAGGAGAAACTACACAGAGAAAAGTTGGTCACTGACAGCACCCGATGGAGAAAATGGAATAGGAGCGGGTAAGCCTGCTTGCCAGCTGCCGAGATCAATTTGAGATAATCTGGTGAGGAGTCCGGGAAAACTGTGTGGAGGAATTGTTCACAGAGGTGCCCGGAGTAAGAAAGTGAATGATCGCCTTCCTGACATAATCACCCAGCATCTAGGATGGAAATCCTAAGAACTTTAATCAAGTTCATTCATCCTTGAGGCCGAGAGCCTCATGGAAAATGTAGCACTATCCCTCCATCCTGCCCTCTAATGTCTATTAAACCTTAAGGATTACAAAGTGCTTACCTCCACAGCAACTCTTTGAGATAAAAAATACAGACATTATCACCCCTACTTTATAAATGAAAAACTGAGACTTAAGCAATTGAAGATATTTATTCAAGATTGCACAGCTAACAAATGGCAGAGATAGGATTCAAATACAGATCTTCTCACTCCAGTGTTTATTCAGCTATACCATACTATCTCCTGTACATCTGTTCTGCCCTACATCATGATCAGGAAGCCTTCAGAACTCTGTTGTTGTTATTCAGTCATTCCCAACTCTTTGTGACTCCATTTAAGGTTTTCTTGGCAAAAATACTGAATGGTTTGCCATTTTCTTTTCCTTTCAGCTCATTTTACAGATGAGGAAACTGAGGCAAACAAGGTTAAGTGACTTGCCCAAGGTCACACAGCTACTACGTGTCTGAGACCAGCTTTGAACTCAGAAAAACAAATCTTCCTGACTCCAGGCCTGGCGCTCTAATCACTTCACTCTCTGCCCCCCAATCCTCTACCTTCCTCTATCCTTCAGCGACAGTATTGGGCTCTTCTCTATAACTGTTAGATTCTCTTTGTCTTCAAATGAGCCCACCTGGAAGCATTAGAATCCTAGGATTAGAATGTTCTCAATTCATCTTGCTCAACCCTAACCAAACTATATCTCCCCAAAGTAGTCAGCCCATGCCATTTTTTAACAGCTCTAAGAGTTAGCCAATTTTCCTTGACACTGAGGGCTGTCTTCTTCCTTGAATTTCCACCTATCAATCCCAATTTGGCTTTCTAGGGCCAAAAAGAACAAGTTCTTCTTCCATGTGATAACCCTTTGAATATTTGAAGACTATCACACGACACCCCCCCCCCAAAAAAAAACCCTCTTCTCTTAATTAAATATCTCCAATGCCTTGAACCAATCTTCACATGGCATGGTTTCCATCACCAGCCAGGTCAACCTTTCCTAGAACACCCTGTCAATATCTCTTCTAAAATATGGTGCCCAGAACCAGGTATAATATCCAAACATGTTCTGACCAGGGCCAAGAACCTTGAATTATAGATACAGAATACGGTTTCATTTTGGACACTGTACTTCTGATAGGCCTTCAGACTCCATTAGCTTTTTGACTATCATACTTGTGCCACATAGAGCTTTCAAACTACCAGGATTTCACACAAGCTATTTAGCTATTTCTATCTTCATGCTATGATTAAACGAGTTTTTGTTTATTTTTAATCCATATACCAAACTTTACATTTAACGGGCTATGTTTCATTTTAATTTTAGCTCATCACACCAGTCTACAGAGATTTGATTCAATTCATGGGATCATAAGATTCAGAGCTTCAAAGAACCTTAGAGATTATCGACTCCAACCCTTCATTTTACTGATGACAAACAGACCCAGAAAGGTTGTTATTTGCTCAAAATCAACCAGGTAACAAAAGGACCAAAGTTAGGTTTCAAAACTAAATCTTCTGACTCCAAATCCAGTGGTTTTCCTACTCACTACCCCATTCTGTTCAATTCAGTTTAATTCAGCAAATATTTGTTAAACGCTTACTGTGTTTAACATATTCTGCTAAGTGCTAAGAAGATACAAAGATTATATAAGACATGACTCCAGGCTGCGTAAGTTTTTTGGATCCCAAGTGTCGTTTCTAAATCATTATCCTGCCATACTTTGTGTTATCCACTAATTTGCTTGGTGTGCTATTTCTCCACTCATTGATAAGAGTGTTGGCCAGAGCATGGCCAAGGAAGGAACCTGGGGCCCTCTATTAGTTCCAGTAGAGAGAAAGCTCCTTGATGACAGGGGAGTGTTCCGTTTTGGTTTCTGTATCCCCAGAGCTTAGTTCTACTCCTTGTGCATAGTAGGAACTACTTCAACCTTAACAAATGTCTGTTTGGCTGAACTGATTTCTCACACATTTGAAAAGGATGGATCCATTTATAAGCATTTTTTGGCTTCTGTCATTCAACCACTTCAAAATCCATCCTTTTATTACCATCCAGCCCACATGTCTCCATTTGTCTAAAATGGGATCAGGAGATACTTGGTTAAGTGACATCGTAAACTCCAGGTAAACTTCACCTGTGTCAGCATTCCCCTTATCTGTTGTTGTTCGGTAGTTACAGTCACGTCCAGCTCTCCATGACCCCATTCGGGGTTTTCTTGGCAAAGACCCTGAAGTGATTTGCCATTTCTTTCTCCAGCTCATTTGACAGATGAGGAAACTGAGGCAAACAAGGTTAAATGACTTGCCCAGGGTCACACAGCTAGCATCCGAGCCTGGATTTGAATTCAGGTCTCCTGACTTCATCCCCAATGCTCTATCTGCTGTACTACCTAGTTGCCCTTTCCTTATCTACGAGTCCAAAAAAAGGAAAATAGTTTAGTCTGACATAATGTTCTTAAGGCATTCATACTGACACTTTGTGAAAGCTTCTTCCTTTTTCCATGTGCTTGAAAAACATCCCTTTAGATATGAACAGGCAGTTGTCAGATGAAGAAATTAAAGCCAACTATAGTCATATGAAAAAATGCTCTAAATCACTATTGATTAGAGAAATGTAAATCGAAACAACTATGATGTACCACATCATACCTATCAGATAGGTCAACATGACGAAACAGGACAATAATAAATGCTGGAGAAGATGTGGGAAAATTGGGACACTAACGCATTGTTGGTAGAGTTGTGAAATGATGCAACCTTTTCAGAGAGCAATTTGGAACTATGCCCAAAGAGCTATAAAAATGTGTGTACCCTTTGACCCAGCACTAGCACTTCTAGGGTTGTATCCCAAAGAGATCACACAAATGGGAAAAGGACCCACGTGTACAAAAATATTTAAAGCAGCTCTTTTTGTGGTGGCAAAGAATTAGAAATTGAGGGAATACCCATCAATTGGGGAATGGCTGAACAAGGTGTGGTATATGAATGTAATGGAATACTATTGTGCTATAAGAAATGATGAGCAGGCAGACTTCAGAAAAACTTGGAAGGACTTGTATGGACTGATGCTAAGGGAAGTGAGCAGAACCAGGAAAATGTTGTACACAGTAACAGCCACATTGTGCGATGACTAACATTGATAGACTTAGCCCTTCTCAGCAATGCAAGGATCTAAGATATATCCAAAGGTCTCATGATGGAAAATGTTATCCACATCCAAAGAAAAAACTATGGAGTTTGAATGCAGACCAAAGCACCCTATTTGCTATTTTTTTTCTTCTGTTTTGTTTTGTTTCCTCTTTCTGATGGTTCCTCCTATTGGTTCTAATTCTTCCTTACAACATCACTAATGTGAAAATATGTTTAATAGGAATGTATATGTATAGCCTATATCAGATTGTGTGCTGTCTTGGGGAGGGGGGGAGGAGGGGGAGAAAAATTTTAAACTCAAAAGCTTATGGAAGTGATTGTTGATAAATCAAAATAAATTAATAGATTTTAAAAAATAAAAACATCCCTTTAATAATCTGTTCTAAAATATTTACAATATCAATTCTACCCTAAAAAAATGAATGAATGGATGGATGGATGAATAAATGAATGAATGGTTAGGAGAATTTTACAAGATATCAACACCAAGTATATTTACTTTCTTCCAGTTTTTAAAAAATCAGAGTAATATTTGTCCATTTGTAGTGAAGTGGCATCTCTCCTGTTAGACACAATTCCTCAGCGATCATTGACAAGCGATTCAATATTCACATCCTTAAGTTGTTTCAATAGTTGAAACTGGGGTCAACTAGACCAGGTGATTTTACCTCTTTGAAAAGTCGCTCTCTTACTATCGCCTCTCTTATTTAGTCTCAGATCACTGTTAACCAGTTCATTTTTAAACTAGTAATCCAAACCTTCGGAAAATCAGGTAAACTTATTGTTGTGGATATTTGGCAATATTTGTGTGTTTAAGAATCTTCTTTTGGGAATACTCATTACATGGTGCCTCTGAGCACTTCCTAAAATGTGTATCTCAGAAGTCTGAGGGATGTTACTACAATTGCTGGCCCCTTCTCCTTGCTGAAGGACCTCTTCTGTGCCTAGTGCCTTAACAATCTGTTTCTGTTCAATCCCGTCCCTTTCTGAGTTTCTTCATTATCCCAAAGGGAGATATTTCTCTTTCAGATTGAATTTCCACATTAATGGTTCCATGGCTATCAAAGTATCTTTCTGAAAGGACAAAGTAGAGGACAGAAGATACTCTGATAGAGCAAAGGAGGGTGTTTGCCCCATCTTTACCTGGCAAATTTTGCCAGTGGGTGTAGGCATCACTAGAATTATAGACTCGACTATGAGTTAGAGTACTCAGTAATCCTTTGCCGGTATTTCTTTCGTTCTTTGATGGTGGCAAAGATCACGTGATACCCTAAAAATGTAAAAACATGTTCACATCCAGCCTCTTCACACCAACCATGTAACTCTCTATTGCACCCCCCCTTTTTTTCAGAGATTGGAGGGTTCCACCACACAAAGCCATTTAACAGAACTGGAAGAAAATTGGTATTCAAAAGATAGACCTTTGTTTCGAGGAGAAGCT
This sequence comes from Vombatus ursinus, assembly GCF_900497805.2. Classification (NCBI taxonomy): domain Eukaryota; kingdom Metazoa; phylum Chordata; class Mammalia; order Diprotodontia; family Vombatidae; genus Vombatus; species Vombatus ursinus. Next base: position 7,426,292 of record NW_020954546.1, on the reverse strand, counting down.
GGGAGACATTAAACAAACTAGGATTTCCCAAAGGGAGTCAGCTTCTTTCCTCCTATTCAATTCTGGGCCCAGTTCAACATCCATTTACAGTACTAGGGAAAGATAACACACACTTGTGGATAATCTCTACAGGTTGTCCAACAACTGTATATCACAGTTGAGCCAACAGGCAGAGTACAGATGGATGGAGAGATTAGAGGTCATAATGAGCACAAAGAGTGGGTTTAGGGAAAACAAAAGACTGTGATCAGTATATCTTCCACTTAGCTTTCAATTAGCTTTCAAATTAATCTGATCATGTTACCTACATACCCTCTCCCTCATTCAATAAACTCCAGTGGCCCCCTATTACCTCCAGGATCAAATACAAAATCTTGTTTGGCTCTTAATGCTCTTCATAACCTGGTCCTTTTCAACCTTTCCAGCCTTCTTACATCTTACACACACACACACACACCCCAATACCCTGTGATCCAGAAGCACTAGCCTCCTTGTTTTTCCTCACACAACCCTCTATCACTAGACTCGAGACATTTTCACCAGCTATCCATCATGCCTGAAATTCTCTCCCTCCTCACTTCCACTTAGGGGTTCCCTGGTTTCCTTCAAGTCTCAGCTAAAATCCTGCCTTCTACAAGAATCTTTTCCCAATTGTCCTTAGTGCTAGTACCTTTCCTCTGTTGATTATCTCCAATTTATCTTATATATTTTGTTTGTACATTGTTGTTGTTTTGGTTTTTTTTTTTAGTATGTTTTCTCCCCCATTAGACTATGAGCTTCCTGAAAGCAGGACTGGGTAGGAGTCTTTTGTTTGTTTTTGTTTTGTTTTTGTCTGTCTTTGAATTCCCAGAGCTTAGTACAGTATCTGGCACATAGTAGGTACTTAATAAACTCTTGTTGACTTGACTTTACATGATCAGATAAAGGAAATTCAGAGTTCTTAAACGCAGAAGTAGGGCCCTTGTGAGTGATGGCAAGGCTAAATGTATGATGGCAAGGCTAAAGGTATAGCCTACGTGTAGCTAACACAGAGTGGTGGTTGTTGTTGGTCAGTCATTTTAAACTCTTCGTGACTCCATTCGGGTTTTTTTGGCAATGATACTGGAGGGGTTTGCCATTTCCTTCTCCAGCCCACTTTACAGATGAGGAAACTGAGGCAAACAGTGAAGTGATTTGCCCAGGATCACCCAACTAGTAAGTGTCTGATGACAGATTTGAACTCAGGAAGACTCCAGGCCTCGATGCACTATGGCACCACCTAGCTGCCCCAACATAGAGTGGAAGAATAGTTATTTGAGGCAGCAGCAACATAAGAACATTCCCTCGAAACGAAGGCAGGAGTTAGATGCTGAGGAAGACTATGACCCAAGCACTGAACTCATTGAGAAAGGAGGGAGAGTGTCCTGGAGATTGGTGGATAACAGTTACCAGAATTTTTTAGGACCATACACACTAAAAGCCTTTCCAGCATGATAGAACCTACCAGCACTTATATTCTTCTGACACAATCTTTGATAACCCAAGGTCACCTCCATGACACAATGAGGCATTGAACTATGACTTTGTGTTCCCGTCTACCCAAAGTAAGTGTTCGTGGACTTGGATTGCTCTTCCTCTTGCCTCAAACATACCTAAAGTAAATCTCATTTTAGTTGTTATTAGCATTTATCACAAACCTCAGCTCATAATGGACCATAACCTTCCTGATACTGTTCTTATAAGACTCTACAACTCTTTCATTCATTCTCCTTACATAACCTCCTCATGATCAGAAATGTCATAGCTATCAGGAAAGATCTCAAACACACAGAAGGAAGACCGTGCTGACACTGAGAAGTACTAGAAATGAAGGAATCTTAAGAGATAATGATCATGCCATCATAAAATTTGTGAGAGATAAGGAGGGAGCTTAACACGTACCATAGACTCTAGAAAAACTGATCTTGAAGAATTCAGAAATAAGATCAGTGGGATCTCATACCCTCAGACTCTCAAAAGGCAATTAGCTCAAGAAAAAAAATCTGATGACACAGTCGCAGATGAGAAAGAGAAAGAAGAAAAGGTGGCTAAAGAAAAGAATGGGACTACACAGGGAACTCATCCATAAACTTTGATTTTAAAAAGGCGGGGAATATGTTGAAAGCAAGAAGAAGGTTAAAGAAGGGTCTGCCACTAGCACTAGACGATGAAGAGCAGAGGCAGCTATTCAAATTCTGTTCCGTTTTCTCTACCAAAGAGAATGGTCTTCAGACTGGGAATAGGACAATGATTAGTGGAGAATTCAAGCCCAGGGTAGGTGAGATGTTCATGGCACCCTCTCCTCGGTTCTGCCTTTAACCTTCATGGAAATGCAGAATGAACTCTCTGGGGGACAAGTCTTCTCCTCTCCCAATGAAGCTGTACCCCCAGCAGTCTTTGCTACCACTGCCTGATCCTCCCCAGCCCCAACTCTTTTGCCCCACAGGCATCCAATTAGTGGCAAAGCAGGTCTACTGGCCAGGCAGTTCATGAATATTTCCACCACACTGTGTTTCCTTCTAGCATTTGCTCGTGCTGCCGTCTCCACCACCACCTTCCTTCCCACCCCCAAGCAAAACAGATCCTGGGGCATTCTGCCCAACTCTCTTTGAGGTCAAGTCACACCAGTGCTTCCCTGGCTTCCAGTCAACCCAGCCTCTGAAAGGATGGATTGGTAACAGCCTCTGAACAGAGCCCTCCCTGAGCTGGAGCCAGGCTCCCTGCTCACCATGCACCATATGCAGCTTCCTGTTAAGAACACTATGGTCACAGTTCCCAAGGCATTCTGAGGACGGCAAACAGCCGCAAATTACCCTGAAGAAACTGAGCCCCTGGGCAGACGTCCTGCCACTTTAATATGGTGTCTATAGTAAATGCTGCCACTCTAACAGTGGCCTTTTAATGGACCAGATCAGGAGGGGCCATTTTTTTTCCCAGGATCCCACTAAGCATCTCTCATTTTATGCGCAAGACTCTCTTTCTTTGACTGCGTGAAGACGGGAGGGGAGGCTAATGCAAGATGAGCTCTTTATGACTGGAGGAGCTGAAGGAGAACCCCAAAGGAGGCAGGGAGCCCCTTCTCCCCGCCCCCTCGAGCTTCCAAACTGTGCTCTGAGGGATGCTAGAGCAGAAATGTATCTCAGACACAAGGAGGGACCTCAGACTGCAAAGCCTGTGTATTTACCTCAGCAAGCTCCAAACAGAATGTGATGGAGGGTAAAAATAGAAGCCTGCTTTTATCATCGTAAGTGGATGTCTTGTTATCTTTATATTGCCGGGCACGGAGGAGGGGTAACCACATGAGTCCTCCAGAGAGCCATGCCTGAGCTAGAATTCCACAGCTCTGTTTCTGGCCTTGCCTAGACCCATGGGCTAGCTCCGTGTGGTGCGGAGGCCACCTAGTGGTAGTTTAGTGCAAATGCAAGAAATGAGCGCACAACTCCACAAAATGGATAAAACCATTGCTATGTTTCAGTGGAACAGGCAGAGTCCCAGCATGGAGCAGGGAGGTAGCTAGGTTTCCTTTCTAAGCTTCAGAGATCCAAGGGTCCCTGGCCTAGGCTTCAGATCTAGTCAAATGAGGAAAAATATAGCCTTCAATCTTTATTTCATTCATTCATTCAATAATTTTTTTATTAAATGCCTGCCTTAGCCAAAGCATGGAGAAGACAAGGAGTTAAAAGAATAATATAGCTGTCTTCATAGACCTAACAAACTAATAAGGGAATCAGGCACCCACATAGATAGCTATGCACAGAAATGCATCAGTATGTCAGTTGTGCATAATAGATTTCCAGTTTCACGTACAATCATCTTTTTATTGTACTGTGTTATGGAAATGCTTGTTTTATTCCATAAATTAAAAATTTTTTTAAAGTGCTATGTAAGGTCCAAGGGGGAAGTAATTTGACAGGGAAGGAGGGCATTCCATGTATAGAGAACCTAGAGCACAGATGAACAAAGGCATAGAAGCAGCAGAGCTCATGATGCATGTGGAGGGACAAGAGTAGACCATTATTTATTTCAGGATACTCCCCATCAAGTACTCTATACTCCGAATCTTATCACATCAAGGTACCAGATTTAGAGCTGGAAGAGAGTAGAAGCCCATTTTACAGATGTGCTCTCTCCTACCTTTGTGTGATGTGGTACATTTTCCCTCATAATTAGAATAGTCTCTACCAATATCCATTAGCTAGAACTATTCCCATTGTTCAAAGATGATTCAGGTGCCACCTCTTCCATGATGCCTTCTCTAATGGCCCCTCTTTGAATCTCTCAGCTTCCTTCTGTCTGAACATTCCTATGTTCATCCTCATTTTCTAATTTAGTGTTATTTGTGTGCATGGTTCATCCATCTTCTATCTAGACTCTAAAATCCCCGAGGGCAGGGATATTGTGTCACTTCTACTTTCTATCTTCAGTACCTAGCACACCATTTTGCATATAACATAAGGAACCTGTGACTTCAATGGTGTGGGTACTCCTTCACTGACACAGATAGCGCAGGTAGCCTGTAATTTAAAGTCTTAATTGCCTGAGGCTTCTCAGAAGTTAAGTGAATTGTCCATGAACTACATAGGTAGCAAGAATTAGAGGTGGGATGGGAATCTAGGTCCTCCTGATTCAAAGTCCAGCACTTTAACCACTATACCGTACTTCCTCTCTCATATACATAGAAGGTGTTTAATAACTATTTAATGAATTAAATTAAATTGACATTAATGGCCTCATGCTAGGAGACTTTAACATACATATTGACTCCGCCTCAAAAATCAGTCATTCAGTTCGACTTCACTTTGTATGATGTACTCCTCTACCCACTTGACCACACAGAAAGATGATCATACCCTTAATCTTGCCATCATCCACAAATGTACCACCTCTATGTTCAAGAAATCCAAAATCCCCTTATCTGACCATAAGCTATTAGTTTTCCACTTCTCCCTCAGTCTTCCCTTATCAAACCCTACTCTTCCCCTATACCATGACCTCCAATTCCTTGACCCCTCAATTCTCTCTGAGACAATCTCCCTTGCCCTTGCCACTCTCTTCTTTTTTCTCCATCTTGACCCTTCGGTGAACATTCAATCCTACACTATTCTCTTTTCTAGAGTCACCATCCTCCTTATCATTTTACCAATTGTACCCTGCCAAACCTCAGGCTTGGATCACTCCTACCATCTGCTTTCATTCCTGTACACGTATCGCTGAATGAAGGTGAAGAAAATCATGCAATCATTCTGACTGGGTCCACTACAACCTCAGATGGGTACTCACTGCTGCTAGGCAATATTATTATGCCTTCCTCATCAATTCATATTCTCCACAGAAGCTCTTCCAAACATTTTCATTCCTCTTCAAATATTCCATGGCTTCCCCTTCCCTCACCCTCTCAGCTGAGAACCTTGTCTCATATTTTACAGAAAAAAAAAATGAGGTCCTTCACCATGAGCTCCCCTCTTGCTCATCTCATATCACTCATATGCCTTCTGCCACTATGTCCTCCTTTACCCAGTCTCATATGATGAGGTGACCTTACTCCTTACCAAGGCTGACTCCTTTACCTGTTCAAGTAATCCCATTCTGTCCTGTCTCCTCCAACAGATTGCCCCTTCTGTTATCCCCATTCTACCATTATTTTCAATCTATCCCTATCTACTGGCTCTTTTCCTACTGCCTAACAACTTGCCTATGTCTCTCCCATCCTCAAAAAGCCCTCACTTGATCCTTCTATCCCTCTACCCATCATCCTAATATCTTTTCTGTCCTTTGTAGCTAAAATCCTTGAAAAGGCTATCTCCAATAGATGCTTCCTCTTTCTTTCCTCTCATTCCCTTGTAATTTGGTTTGCCACCTGATCATTCCACTGAAACCACTCTTTCCAAAGCTACCACTGATCTCTTAATTGTCAAATCCAACGGTCTGTTCTCAATCCTCATTCTCCTTGATCTCTGCAGTTTGGGGCTCTTATTCACTTTCTTCTCCCTGATACTTTTTTCTCGCTAGGTTTTTCGGACACCACTCTCTTCTGGTTCTCCTCCTATTTATCAAACCACTTCTTCTCAGTCTCTTTTGCTAGATCCTCAAGATCACACCGTCTAACCAGAGAGATCCCACAGAATTTTGTCCTGGACCTTCTTCTCTTTCCCTCTATACTACTTCAACTTAGTGATGTCATCAGCTCCCATGGATTGAATTATCACGGGCAACACCATCCTCCTAGTCCCTCAGGTTCACGACCTAAGTGTCATCCTTGACTCTTCACCATCTCTCACTCTCCATATCCAATCTTTTACCAAGGGTTGTTAATTTTGCCTTTATAGTATCTCTCAAATATCTCCCCTTCTCTACTCTGGCACTGCTTCCACCCTGGTGCAAACCCTCATCTTCTCACTCGACTAGCCTATTGGTGGGTTTGCCCAGCTCAGTCTCCCCACTCCAATCCATCCTCCATTAAGCCACTGAAGTGATTTTCCTAAAACACAAGTCTGATCATGTCAGCTCCTCCTCAATAAACTACAGTGGTTCCATATCAACTCCGTGATTAAATATAAAACCCTGTTTGGCATTCAAAGCCCTTCATAACCCAGCCCCCCCCTTACCTTTCTGGTCTTCTTACACCTTACTTACCTACACATACTCTTCAGTCCAGTGACACTGGCCTCCTGACTGTTCCACAAACAAGACCCTCCATCTCTTAGTGCTGGGAATTTTTCTGGCTGTTCCCCATGCCCGGAATGCTTTCCCTCCTCATCTCCACCAACTGACTTCCTTTAGGTCTCAACTAAAATCTCATCTTTTACAGAAAGCCTTTCCCAACCCCTCTTAATACTAGTGTCTTTCATTTCTTATTTTCTATTTATCCTATATGTGGCTTGTTCGGATATATTTGTTTGCTTGTTGTCTCCCCCTTTAGAGTGTAAGTTCCTTGAAGACAGGGACTGTCTTTTCCCTCTTTTTTATGTCTCCAGTGCTTGACACAGTACCTGCCATGTGTTGTTGTTGTTCAGTTGTTTCAGTTATGTCCCACTCTTCATGACCCTATTTGGGATTTCTTGGCAAAGATACTGGAATGGTTTACCATTTCCTTCTCTAGCTCATTTTACAGTTGAGGAACTGAGGCAAACAGGGTTAAGTGACTAGCCCAGGGTCATGCAGCTAATAAGTGTCTGAGGCTAGACTTGAACTCAGGAAGATGAGTCTTCCTGACTCCAGTCCCAGCACTTGATCCACTGTGCCACCTAGCTACCCACCTGGCACATAGTAGGCACTTAATAAATGTTTATTGACTAAGTTACATGTCTACAAAAAAGGAAAAAAGCTAGCATCTATATAGTTTTTTACACATGTTATTTCATTTGATCCCCACAACAATTCCGTCAGACCTATTTTACCAATGAGGAAACTACAGCTGAATGAGGCTAAATGACTTGCCCAAGGTCACACAGCTAGGAAGTGTTTGATGCAAGATTCAAACTCAGTTCTTGCTTTATCCACCATGCCCCCTAGCTGCCTATATCCCTGGAGGCATTCTCTATAATGGGGGAAATGGTCAATGGAGAGCCAGTCCTTGAGAACATGGGGAGACACCCTCCGCCAGTTTCCAATTTAAACACAAATGAAGGCTTGGTGCACCTATTTCTGGCCATGAGAGACTGAGTGGTGCTATATGGTGATGAAAGGTTTTCTGTTTGGCTACAGAGCTAGAAGGACTGGTGATCCCTGAGCCTGCTGAGCCAGAACTAAGTGTGCGTACAAAAGGAGTGCTCTGCTCCCCGGTTGACTTTTTGGTTTCTTTTCCCTACTGGCAATGATATCTGTCTTCCTAGACAGAGCTGCCAGGTAGAGGGATGGGAAGCTGCCCTAGCTTCCAACCAGACACCATATGCCCTTGAGCATATACTGTCTCTGTTTCTTTTGTGTTTACACGTCCCTGGTCTTGGGCAAATACATACTCCAAAGGGGAAGGGTCTGGCCAAGAGGGAGATCAATCATAGCCACCACAGGTTCCACCCACAACCTGTAGCACAGTCTGCTAAAGCACTAGTGGTCAACAGCAGGGGAAGCACTCACACATAGTGGTGGAAAGATACCCTCCACTGAAGATGGAGGGAGTTTCAGAGAACATGACCCCTCATGATGAAGGGAAATGAAATTCTGGCTCTGGATTCAAGAAAGGCACCAACCTTCGGAGCCCATTAGAGAGCTAGACCTAAGGGGAACCTCCATGAAGGGAGAAAAACAGTTCCAGGGACAGGAGTCAGATGGTGGCCCTTTGGCTACATGGTTCTCCATATAGCTATCTGTGGAAGATAGCTATATGGAGAACACATCTGAATATATATGTGCATATGTATGTGTGAACACATATATGTGTATATGAGTGTATGTATACATGCATATATAGGCTTTATATATTATATACTATATGATACTATCTAGAATATAGTATTTTAATATAGCTATACACTTGCTCTATATATACGCTTTCAGTTTGAGCTCATGTGCCCCAGGGACCTTGTGTATTCAAGGAGAAAGTGTTCCCCAGTCAGAGGAAATTGTTTTGTAACTATTGTGCTTCTCATACTTTCTAGGTAAATCCCTTTTCTAAGAGCTAAAAGATGGCTTATTGATAATGAATAGTATACTAAATCGGGAGGGTCATGAGTAACAGTACTAGAAACCCCAAACTGCCAAAGTACAGAATACTGAGCACTGTCGTAGTCATTGCTTTCTGAGAACCCAAGTAGCCACTACAAGTCTGAGTTGGGGTGTTATACTCCATGGCATGGGAGTGACCCTGGGTTCACAAAAGCAGTGCCATAAATACAGTGTGATCTCTAGCAGATTCCACCATGTTGGAATGGCTTGGAGTCGTCCCAGTGACAGACTGTGTCAGATATAGAGCAGTCTAGATGAAGTTGGAGACACCAACTATCAGCAGGTTTGCTCCCAGGTGATTAAATCTTTGGTTATGGAAGCAATCCACAAAAAGAAGAAAATGTTTAAATGTCCCTCAAGCACCTACAGGCCTTCTGTTTCCACAGTAACAATGGTAGACTGTCAGAAATGGCAGCAGAAGATGATCAGAATCACATATTTTAAAATCATCTATCAACTTAACTGTTGATATTCTAAATGTAATAACTTTGCTCTAAAAGGATCAATACTGACATTCTTGCTATAAATATAACTAAAAGATATAAGGAAATTGCAGCTAAATTCAACGGTGGATCTCGGATTATCTGTGAAGAGACTGGAGCTGGTTGGATCATTGGTTTTAAATATGGATTCCCTGCCTAACTAGCCTCACTGCCCCTCAATAGAATGCAAGCATTTTGAGGGCAGGAATTGAGTTTTTACTGTTGTTATTTTGTCTTTTTGTCCTGAGCACCCCTCACATATGTGCCTTGCACACAGAGTAGTCACTTAACAAATTCTTGTTAGATTGGATGGATTTGGATCAGATCGTGCATCCAAAAGCAACAAGAAGTGTTATTTCACAGGAACAATTATCTTCCATCGCAGCGTTTCCTGCTGGTACGATGATCATGAGCACACAGATCACTAAGAAGATAATTATGGCTTATCTGCCAACATCTGTTACATGGGATGAGGAGGCAGAAAAACTCCATTAACTTGATAAGGCCCTCTAAATGTTCATGTGCATTTATCTTTTTTTATTATACTGTGTTATGGAAAGGCTTGTTTTATTCCATAAATTTTTTTTAAAAACAAAAAATATTTTTAAAAAAAGAAAAATAAATAAATGAAATCAACATATATTTTAAAGACCATATGAGATCTAGAGCTGGACGGAACCTTAGAAGTCGTCTAGCCCAAACCCTTTATTTTACAGGTAAGGAAACTGAGGCAAGTGAGAGAATACAGGAAGTGAAAGACTCCCTGCGATTCCAGATTTAGCATTTTTTCCACTGAACTACATCACGTGACTTCAATACAAAATGGTCCTAGGGGAGAAAGACTGGAAAAAAAATGTTAGACAACATGGCTCATTATTAAAAAGAGAAAGCTCTGAGTGTGTATGCAGCACAGAAGTTTCATGCTGCTTTACAATGAACACTTTTTTCAAGAAGAGAATCAGAAGGCATGTACTATAATAATATCACAAAATGAAACTGACTATATCTTAACTGACTCAAAATGAACAAAGAAAAAAGGGATCCTTGGGTACTGCTCCCTTCTTCTCTCCCACCAATCCCCCTCCTCTTCTGTGTCATCTTGGGTTTATCTTACACTTCCCCCATTGGTGCCTCAGACAAAAGGATGTATTTCCATCTTTGCCTTGGCATTTTTGCCCAGGCTTCTAAAGCATGTGCCCTTGGCTTTCAGAGGTGATGGAAGGTGGCTTCCCCAGCAAGGCCTCCTAGCCTAGACTGGATTAATGTCAGAGGCCTGATCCTTTCTGTGCACTCAGCACAAAAACGGGAAGTGTATTCGATGCTTTGGCTAAGCAGATTGGGGAAAGATAACTTTGTCAGTGGGAGAAGTCTGGTGATACAGGAGACCTGCTCTATAGAATTGGCACAGTTGGCCCTCATGCATGAACTGCTCTGCTCAATAGAGCTACCCTGCCTTGCCCTGACAACACGTCTGTGTTGGAAATCCTGTTGGAATTTACAGTCCCCAATTTTTCCTCCCTTCTCTCTCCATCCGTCCCCTCCCTACCCCACCCCCCACCACAGGCACAAGAGTCTTTGTCCTCGAGCCAAAAGGCTAGAATGAAGTCTCAAGCTCGTACCCAGTTGCAGCCCTGGGAAGAAAGGGGAAAGGAAGAGATTCTGGCCTTCCTCTGTCTCAAAGTCCTTTCCCGTCATGAAAAGCAAATAGCTTGGCCAGAAATTTGTAGCACCTGAGATAAGGATTCATCTATACCTTCCTTCTACCATATCCCAACTCCCCTAAGCTATATCCCAAGGTATGTTGCTGCCCCCACACAAGACAATGACGCAGACTCTGCTTTGAGCCAGTAGTGTTAACTGGGGCTTCCCTAACTGCCCATGTTCTAGATCATTAGTTCCTAATCGGTGGCATGAACCAATCTATATGTGCACCAAGCACATTGTCACTCTGATTTTTGTTTAACTCTAACAGAATATGCAGCAAGTTTATAATGGGTGAAAGTGGATTTTTGGCACTTATATTTAAATTAAAATGGAAAATAAATACTAAAACAAGCTGGATGTGAAGCCAGCTCTAAGGGGGAACATTTCATTGCTTCAACTAGACTTCCCGTCTCCAAAAGCTGCAAAAACAGCCCCAGCCGCTAACTCATTAAACGACTCAGTATGATAAACAAGCAAACATGCCTCCTGCAGACTGAGTAAACCATATGTTTCACACATATATGCATGACTATTTTTCAAATGCATTTTGGTGCTTTTGTAATTAGCAAAATATAAAATTATTTGAAAGTGTGACAGAATTCACAGCAGTTTTTTGTCCTCATGTTTTTTCTCAATCAATGGATACTAAAAAGTACATCTGTAATCCTCTGAGGGGTGAGGAAAGTCTGGGAATATTTTTGATGTTTAAAAAAAAAAAAAGGTTTGAAACCACTCAGACGACACGCCAAAGCTGCTGAATACAGCCACTCCTTCTGAGTTCCTAGAAGTAACAACTATAGGTATCACATAGTGTTAAAAAAAAGTTTCCTTCCAGTGTTATTTCCATTCATCGGATACAGCTCTAGAGTTAGAAGGAGTATCTGAGGTCATCTAGCCCAAGGGACTTATTTTTTTAGATGAAGAAACTGAAGCCTAGTGAAGTTAAGAGACTTATCCTAGAATACACATTTAACTGGCTGTTAGGTGGCGTAGTAGACAGAACCTGGAGTCGGGAAAACTCATCTTCCTGAGTTCAAAACTGGCCTCAGACACTTATTAGCTGTGTGACTCTGGGCAAGTCACTTAACCTTGTTTGCCTCAGTTTTTTTCATCCATCAAATGAACTGGAGAAGGAAATGGCAAACCATTCCAAGAAAACTGCAAATGTGATCATTAAGAGTCAACAATAATAACTCTTATAATAAATTATTAATTAGTTAATTGAGTTAATAAATAACTCAACAATAATAGTATACTTAATAGTGGCAGATCTGGGACCTGAATCCAGCTCCCCAGACTCCAAAGCCACTGTTTCCTCTACTATACCCTCAATTCAGTTCTATTCGTTAAACGTTTGCTGAATGTACCTACTATGTGCAACCTATCATATGACACAAAGACAAAAATAAGGAGACTGTATTCTAAGGGAGAGAGTGGGCAGGAGAGGGGAATGGGAACTTTAAGACAAGGAAATCTGAAGAAAGAACACCAACAATTGAGGAACTCAGGGAAGGCTTCAGAGGGGTGACAGACAGCAGTTACTAAAAAGGTTTTAATGACCCGGAGGTCAAAGTTCTGAAGTCCCAGTTCCTGAATCACCTTCAAGAGCAGACTCCAGAGTTCCAGTCCCTTCCAGGCTGCATGGATCCACAAGTCCAGGGTTCAAGAGATAAGTGGTTGAGCCTAAAAGAAATCCGGAGGGCAATTGAAAAGTTCATGGAAAATGGAAAATGGCACTCCCAGGACTGGTACCCTCCTTACTGCAAACTACGTTCTGATGCTCATTGCAGGCATCAGACAAAGTGTTGACAGGACACATGAGAAGAAGAAGCGGCATAAGGGGAAAAGGGCACAGGATTTGAACTTTAAATATCAGATTTGACTCTAAATACCAGATGTTCTGCCTTATGTCTCTGTGAACCTGAGCAAGTCACTTCAGTTTCCTCATCGTAAAAGGAGAATGGACTTAATGATCTATGGGGTCCCTTCTAGTCTAAAACTATGTGTCCATGAGGGTAAGTTAGGAAAATGTAGGGTGAGTTCATAGATTTTTTTTTCAGAGACCTATCTTAAAAACTACCTCTTATAGGTGTTTTTACACCAGCATGATAGCAGATTCCAAAGTGTCAGGGAGGGGATGGACTGGCCCAGACAACAATGATGTTATCCTAAAGTCCCTAGCTAGCTTTTCATGCATTATTACCCCATTAAGTCATGTGGGAATTTAACCAAACTGCTCCAGTGAGCATGAAGTGCTCACTCTCCCATGTCACAGGGAGAAAATAAAGTCTGGAAAATGATGGTGCGCACTGACCAAACTAGCCTCCTAGACAACAGTCCTTACCAGAGACTCTCTACTCCTAGGATGACTTTACACTCTTACAGGAACAGCAGAAACCATAAGCCTAGAACATACAGAGCTGAGTTATCTGTATTCTTCTTGCACTTGGAAAATGGTGACCAAGGACTCAAATGTAGCACTAGTGTGCTACATACCCCTTTCCTCTTTCTGGTTCGCCTCATCTCAACCTGAATTCAGATGCTGACTCTTTGGGTAGGTTGGTGGGATTTCAAGAGGGAGTAGCCATTGTGGTTTCCCATTGAACAAATATCTAAGAGGCTGCCTCTTTCATGTATGGAAAGTTCTGCTGATGAAAGTGAGCAGAAACAAGGAGAGTTGTGAGAGAAACACTGAAAAAAAGTTGCCTCACCAAGAAAAGACACTTAGGGAAATGTCACTTAACCCTATTTGCCTCAGTTTCCTCATCTGTAAAATGAGCTGGGGAAGGAAATGGAAAACCACTGCAGAATCTCTGCGAGAAAACCCCAAATGGAGTCACAACTCTATTACTAAACTCTGTTTAACTCTTAATCAGAAATATTTGCTAATCAGAAGGCAAAGCAAGAAGAATAATAACATAACATTCTGCCCACAAACTAAGGATATATGCTCCTACTAATGCACACAGTGTCTGGGAGGGGAGAATGGCATAAATCCGCAGACCTGCAATAGATAGGCACATCCATAGGGAATGAATGTATCCAGAGCAACTCAAAATTCTGGACTGTGTTCCTTGATGTCTTTTATCTCTCTCAGGCATAGTGTGCAATAGTTCAATTATAAACAAGGACTGCTTCTCCACCAGCTATTCTACTCCAGCCTCTCCTGTTTTGGGCCTCTCTGCTCTTCTGCTGAGCCTGACCTCTACTGATTGCTACAATAAAGTCGCTCCCTCCTCTGGATCGTTGAGACAGTATTACATTCTTTCAGGAACAGCAGAAACCCTAAGCCTAGAACATACAGAACTTTTCTAGATCTGCTCTTTTGGCTGGGCTCTGAGTTGATATTATACTCTTAGCTAAAATAGAACACCTAAACCTGGGATCTGCAGAGCTTCTCCAAGTCTGTGCCTTGCATGAGCTGTGAAGGGTTTCCAGCTCTCAGACAGCGTCAGTCAAGGAAAATGCCTTTTCTACCTCCAGTCAGCTCTTCGTCCAGGAGATGCAAAGCCAGTCAGTTACTCCAAGCAACAAATGGCAGTGCACATTTTGAGGTTTCTTCTCATATCTGACCAAGGGTTTCTTCTGAGGTCAGCTCTTGGTTTCAAACTGTGTTATAACCCTAAGCTCAGCTCAGCTCTATCCTTCTCAGCAACCTTACTGGTCTAAAGCAGAGTCTCTTCAAGGACATGACTCACCTCTATTCCATCAGATAGACTAAAATCCACATTTCTGCCATCTGCACCAAAACTAGGCAATACACATGTGCTCCATAGTCAGCAAACAGTTCTAGGAATCAGGGTTTTCCAGATATTACTTTCAAAATCTTCAGGTCAATCATATGTGAATGAGAAACTAGGAAATAGGACACTTCAACCATCATCTCCTTAAGTGCCTTTTCTTGGTGAGGCTACTCCCCCCCCCCATGTTTCTGTCACAGCTCTCACAGTTCCTCCCCATTTCCATCAGTAAAACTTTCCATATATGAAAGAGGCAGCCTCTTAGATATAGGACTATAGAATTTAGAATTGAAAGGGATCTTAGAAACTATGTGATTCAATCAGAGGCATAGGCATGGTATACGGGGAAAAAAGGCATTGGACTAGAAGTCAGGAAAAGCAGCTCTAGAAACCTGTCTTCTAAGATCCCTTCAAGCTCTAACCGTATAACTCTATACTACCAGCTGTGCCTCTAGCTAACTATATGAATTTGGACAAGTTACTTGATCTTTGCAGGCCAGTATCAGCTCTTAAATAAATATATTGACGTAATTCCAGAGGACTCATAATGAAATGTGCTATTCCTAGCAAAGAATTGATGGACTCAGAGTGCAGATTGAGACATAATTTTTTGGACATGACTAATAGGGACTTTGTTTTGCTCAATTATGCATATTTGTAACAAGGGTTTTGTTTTTATTTTGTTCTCAATGTGAAGTGGAGAGATGGGATAGAGGGTAGGTGGATTTTCATTGACTGAAATATTTTTTAAAATATTGAATGGTTGAACTAGATAATTTCTGAGGTACCGTCCTGAGATCCTATGATTCTATAATACATACTCATTAAGTTATTCATTTAAACTTATTGAAAATCTTCTGTGTGTAAACTACTGGTTAGCTGTAAATAAGGATAATATATATACATATATACACACATATACATATATGATTTATATATACATATATAATTTTTTGTGCATAAGAGACTTAAAATCTAATTTGATACAAGAAATGTACACAAATAAGTATTATACAAAGTAGAGTATAATAGGTACATAAGAGAAGGACAAAAAAAGTGCTATAACAACTTATCCCAGGACCATTTCTGTCTAAGCTTCATTGAAAAAGATGAGCAGAATTTCGATGATGATGATGATAACATTTCCATAGTGCTTCAATATTTACAAAGCACTTTATATACATTATCTCATTTCAACTTCACAACAACCCTGTGAGTTAGATACATAAAATATCTTTATCCCTATTTTACAAATGAGGACCCTGAAGCAGATGGACTAAGTGTCTTGCCCATCTGCCCACAGCTAGTAAGCATTAGAGGCAGCATTCAAACCCAGGTCTTCCTTACTCCAAGCCCAGAACTTCTAGCTAGAAAGCTAAGGCAACAGCCTGTGGCAAATGCCAAACAGGCTTTAAAGGGGAGAAGATGGGGAAAAGCATACTACTGTTACACTATTGTGTGTTGCTGTGGAGGATAGAGTTGGTTGGCTGATACTTGATCATCTCTGCTCCCTCTTCTATGCTGGATAGTGGCAGAGATGAATCCTTCCCAGAACTTGATTTACAAAGTGATGTTTTTTCCTCTAATCACTATCCTTCTCCCCCTCCCCACAACTTTCTCTTTGGAGATCTAATGAGCCACACTCAGTAATAACAATTAGCTTGCTTTTTTGTCTAAAGGCAATAAAAAGCATTCTGGTCCACATTGTCACTTTTTCTATTTTATGAACTTCATAGCAAATGAAAAGTTACAATCAACATAGCTCAGAGCCCTGTTAGGAAATTTTCTAACATTCAGACTAAGAGTTGGGTTTTTGCCCTAATTTAAATTTTTATGTATCTCTAACTAACTCATTGCCTCGTTACACTTGAGGCAAAAATCGGGATACAGGAAATGTTTAGGTAAAAGAAACAAGCAGAGTATGTTACAGGGTCTATTACTAGTAAGGCACAGGGAAAGTAAGTTGGGGGAAGAGCAGACCTTTTTTCTTTCAGAACTTCCCTCAGTTCATAAAGAGGTGGGTACAACCCATAGCTTCAGACTGAGTCTTCTCTGAGAAGTCTGTAGGACCCATATGGCCCTCCTTGATTTCTACCTTCTCTGCCTCAGCTCTGTCCTCCTTTTCCTTGTTTTCTTTCAGCTTCCTTTTTCTGTTTCTCCTGCCAGGTGCCCCTGTGCAACAAATTTTCTCTGGCTAAGCTGCCTCCCCATTGTTGCTGCTACAATTCAACTCTTGCAAATCTTCCTCGTTCAGTCAAGTCTCATAGACCGTGAGTCTTTAAGAACTTTAAAGAACTCCCATGCATGACTCAAGTCTACCTTCTGGCTTAAAGATTATGATAGCCCCAGAGAGCTCTCAGAGCTGAGAGCAAATGTTTTCCCCTTTAAACTACAAATCTCAGAATGCCCATCAGTTCTCAAAGACCTATTGCATCAGGCATAGAGAAGGACATGAGCGCTTTATTCTTCAAAGACCTGTGATTTTGGCCATGAAAGTACTTAACTCTCTGGCAAGGGTTACAAGTCCCCTGAAAGCTGGTAGACCTCATTCACGTTATGGTGATCATAATCCTGCAACCAACTTGTTGTAAGCTTTTCTTGACTTGGTTAGGCTGGTTCTCTGACACAAAACACCCAGATTGTTTCTGAACCTACACTCAAAAGCATTCTAAATTGAAGGAATTGTCAAAGCTTGTGCTTCGCTCTTATAGCCTTCAAGAACCTAGGTTTATCACTGTACAACACCTCTATATATCAGAGTAGCACTTTCGTCAGGGTCTGGGGTTGGGAATGAGATACTCAAAATATTCCAGCGGACCTATGATCTCATCAACATGGATATTCCTTACAGTGATGCAAATTATAGCTCATTTCTAATGTCCAATCTGTTGCCAAGGTCTGTGGATTTTACCTTTGCAATATCTCTTAAATACCTCCTCCTTTCTCCTCTGGCACTGCTGCTAGCCTGTGTAGGCCCTCATTTCCTCATGCCTGGGCTATTGCAATAGGCTGCTGGTTGGTTTGCCTGCCTTAAGTTTTTCTCCACTGCAATCCATTCTCCATTTAGACACCAAAGTGATTTTCCTAAAACTCAGGTCTGACCGTGTTATCCCCTCCCCGTATTCAATGAACTCCAGTAGCTGCCTGTCACCTCCAGGAATAAAATGTAAAATCCTCTGTTTGTTGTCCAAAGTCTTTCAAAATCTGGCCCCTTCTACTTTTCCAGTCTTTTAATACTTTACACACATACCCCACCACACACACACACCCAGGAACACCAATCTCTGCTGTTTCCTTCCCTTTTTTTCCCTTCCTTTCCCTGTAGTAGACACTCCATAAATGTTTATTGACTTGATTAGAATTGAGCTGAGTTAGCCAATCAATGCAGATATATTGAATATGTTGTATATTTTATAGATCTGTATGTTGTTGTTTGTCCTTCATTTTTAAAGAGGACCGATGGCTTCACTGGTGATGTCTTAACTCATGCATGAATTAGATTTAAGTGTGGCAGAGTTGCATAAAGTCATCAGTCTCAAGTCCAGTGGCAAGACAAAAGTCTGGGATACAGTGGATGACCTTGACGTCTTTGGTGTCTGACCAAGTTCTAAGTACTCCACGGAGCCTGCTTCAGCCACCTCCATGAGAACAAATTGTTCTCATTCACCCATTCCACTCATGCTTGGGGTAGACATCCCTCTAACTCACCAACAGGTTTGCGGCCCTTCAGTTGCCCTCAACCTGGTGTTGCCCTCAACCTTGTTTTGCCCATCTGGGAAGACAGTTTACCTGGGAATGGCCGATGCACATGCTACAGCTTCTTGGAGCCACAGGTGAGAAACTGAGTGCCAGGTAAACACCAAAGGTGGATGAGCAGCCCTGGAAAGGGCTCAGTAGCCCTCACACCAGAAGTACCAGCCCTCCCTGAACCCCCCATACACCCATGTGTATATATTGGATATTTGATCTGTATATCTATATAGTGAATATTTGAAGAGGACAATTTTAGGAGGGACAATTCCTATAATATAATAGGAATAGAACAACAGGTTAGATTGCATTTGAGAAACTGTTATACCAAGCTCCTCCCTAGCAGATACAAAACAAAGAAACTGTCAGATATACTTATTACTATCATTGATAGATAATAGATCCAGTTGTTTACCAATTAAGTGGTCCCCGCAGCCTCAGTATTTGTTGTGAAGTTTCTATTGTTTATGCATTCAGAGTCTCACAACAATCCTAGGGGAGTGTGGGGGGAGGTATTATTATTACCATTTTATAGAAGAGTTAGCTGAGTTTCAGAGAAGTTAAGTTATTTGACCATAGTCATACATAAATGTTAGAACTAGAATTCAAATCATCATGTAATGGGGATTTGGTACATGCAAATATTAACTAAAATGGCATCATGCCTATGGAAGATACTGGAAGACTTACTGCTGGGTAGACAGGAGAACTGCCATGTGTGGACATTTTGAGTTGGTCTAACATATGCTTGGGAACAACCTTTTTCCATAGGCTACACAATTAGAACTGACTGCATCTTTAAAACCACCTGACTGAGCCCAGTTTGGGTTTTCCTACATTTACATTTGAAGAACTCTTTGACTGACAGTAGGCCTCACCTTGTAGTAAGCAGCAGGGGAGGTCCTGAAGATCACTCCCCCTCTTCCCTTTCCCCACCTCAGTCTCCTCTTAGTCCACGTGGCTCCTAGAAACAGGCCTTGGGATTTGGTCTTTTTCCTTTACTCTTTTCAGTTCCAGGTTCAGGGAGTGGAATCTCCAGTAGAGAAGTGGAAAGATTCAAGTAGGGCTCTCTTTTCTAAGTTCTTGCCAACTCTACCCTTCATATAAGCACAGGGCATTGAGTAATCATTCTTTCTAGGAAGGAGGGGTGTGTTATACAAATGCCAACTCTAAGCCCCATGTTATACTGCATTAGACTTCATCTCAGGGTGGGTAATAACTTCTGCATGTTAAGTGGATAGAAAAGAATAGTTGAATTCATTTGTTGTTCCTTTTAACTTAAATCTAGGAAGGCAGGCTAACTTTTAAAAAAATATTTGTAAGTATATTCATCTTGTTTTTTAAGTTTTATTAATCAATCAATAAATAAAAATTTTAAGCACCTACTATGTGCCAGTCACTGGGCTAAGCTCTGGAATGTGCTTATTATTAATGATTTTATATTGGCACTAAGGGACAGCTAGGCAGCACAATGGATAGAGCATCTGGCCTGGAGTCTGGAAGACCTGAGTTCAAATCTAACTCCAGACACTTACTAGTTGTATGACCTTGGGCAAATCACTTACTCGTGTTTACCTCAGTTTTCTATCTATAAAATGAGCTGAAGAAGGAAATGACAAGCCACTCAGTATCTTTGCCAAAAAAAACCCAAATAGGATGAAGAGTCAGACAGGACTGAATAACAACAACAAAAATTTGTACTAATCTTTTCCCTATATATTTCTCTCATAATGAAGCTTCACTTCTAATAAAGAAAAACAGGTCATCAAAAGCAACCCACAGCATGCAACGCAGAGTAAGAGTAGGAGTTCCTTCACTATTTCACTTCCCTAAAAATTTTTACCTTTTTTAGATAAGAATATTTTCTGATTGAATTAATCAGTCAGAGCTGAGTGTAAGCTGAGTGAGGACTTGTACCACTTCTTAAAGCAAAGACACAGGTGATTCCTAGGAAATTTGTATAAAAGAGAGGCGTGATCTCAGAACCATAGAGGCATTTGGAGAGTCTGAAAGTGGAGAGGCAGGAGCAACATGATTCTGACATAAGCTGAGAAGCAGCCCCCATCAGGCAGCCAGAGAAGGGAGAAATAGGATAGCACTGGGCTGTGACAGAGAAGGGAGGTAACAAGAACAGCCATAGACTCTACAGGCATCTTGGAAAGGAAGACCCTGGCTGCCACCCCCCAGTGTACCTACCTACTCAAGGACTGGAGAAAAAGTCTGCTCTTTTCGCAGCTTCTTCTCCCAGTGCCTGTCTATACACAGGCACTGTGATACAACCTGCTGTTTCATAACTCAGATGTTTCCAAGAGGCACCAGGTTAACTAGAGAAATAAATAAATGCAAATGTAGGCAGGGACTGCAACCCCTGCCTAAATGTTGGGAATTTTTCTAACTGGGGTCTTGGAGAGATCGTAATTGAGCTCATAACTTTTTACCTAAAATAAACTCCCTTAAGCCACAGAAAAGGGAACCATGTAAACCTTAAAGGCCATTATATTGCCCCCAGGCCTTAAAAAAAAGCTAATTATTATACAGGGTGTTTTATTAGTATGACAACATATGTAGCATTCCACACCAATTTTTCCCATCTCTCTACTTAGAAGAAGTAAATGTGTTTTATCATCTGTTAATCACAAACAAAATCAGTCTTAGCAATTACTTGGCATTTTCTATTATGTTACTATAATGATTAGTGCCTGATATGTAGTAAGTTCTTAATAATTGCTTGTTGATTATGTATCCTTCAGTTCTACTTTCTTTTCTCTGTATCAATTCGTATGAGTCTTCCCAAGTTCCTCTGAAGTCTTCAAGTTCATCGTTTTTCATAGTGGAAGAATATTCTACTACATTCATATGCACAATTTGTTCAGCCATTTTCCAATCGATGGGCACTCACTCTGTTTCTAGTGTCTTGCTACAACAAAAAAAAAAAATATGCTGGTATTTTTGATTTATATGAGACTGTTCTTTCTATCTTTGTCCTCCTTGGAGTTCATACCCTGTAGGCAGGATCGCAGGTTCAACAATTTAGTAACTTTTCTCACATATTTAGTTATATTATTTATAAGACTAATTAATTAATAGCCCACTGGGAATTGTTACAAAAAATAATAAAAGGAAGACTAGTTTGTTCCTGGCGTCTTCTCCTTTTCCCTTTCAGGAATCATGGAAGATGTGAATTCTGGTCCTAGTTCTACCAATAATGGGTGGTGTGACCCTTTATTCTTGCCAGGCTGTAAAAAAGAATGCCCACGTCTTCAGAGAATTGTACGCATAATCCAAATTCAGGTGAGGGTGGAATGAACTTCATCCTATTTCGTTTGCAATAACTTCTTGAACTGGTCCTTCATTTAGGGAAGGGATAATAGAATTAAAATATCTGAAAAAGAATAAGTTATCTTTCTCTCTCTTTCTCTCTCTCTCTCTCTCTCTCTCTCTCCATATATATATATATATATATACATACATGTATGTATGTATATGTATGTATGTATATGTGTTGACGATTTCCCCCACCCTCAGCCTATGTGTAAAAAAACTGCAGCTTAAAATATTTAGTGATGTGTCAGCCAAAACTTACCCTGACAACAATGAGAGCTAAGAGTCTGCAGCCCAAACAGGGAAGGTTTTTTCTTAAATCTATTTTCTTTATCAGCAATATTCAGGCTTCTTCTGCTGAAGGGAAGATGGTGAGAATGTTCTGAGACTATGTATGCAAACTTTGCCAAATAACTTAACAGTCTGAACTTTAGTTTTTTATTTGTAAAGTGAGGTTCAACCAAACCAGATGGTGTCTAAAGCCCCTTCCAACTATAGAAGAATTTGACAAATTAAGAGAGGCCATGCAATCCCCTTTTCTAGATCTCTTCATGAAATAACTAAGCCAACTTCTTTCTAAAATGGTTATGGATAAAAAAGGGAGGAAAATGGACTGAACAGCCTCATTTGATTCTTGCCAGCCCTGGAAATGTGATTCTTTAAATGGATGACATTGGCCCTAGAGAGATTCTACCAAGGCCATTACCCTTTGGAGAAAGTTAAGATAATTGTTTGGGATTTGGTTTTGTTTTTCCCAGGTCTTTTCTGATGTGGAAGAGAAGCCTAAAGCTAAAATAAACTTTTCTGAGTTAGGTGAACATCATCCATTCTTTCACAGACTGATTTTCAGGCAACGGGTTTTCACCCAACTCTCCTTCATCATACGCTCTCTGCTCTCTCCCATTCTATCACCCCTTTGTTCTCCAAATGCCCCTCCTTTATAGAAGCTGTCTGACTGGGAGCTTAAAATATTGCTGGACAATAAAACCCACCCATCAGAGCCAATCCAGTCATATCTGCTCAGTCGTGCAATGCAGCAAGGGTGGGGTGGAGTGGGGGGAGCTTTTAGGTGGCAAAGGAAAGAGAGCAGGGTGCCCATTTCACTGCTGAGTGGCCAAGAGAAGAGGAACACACTTTTCCAGGGGGACCCTGTTCATAGTGGCAAGTTGTCCTTCAGGTGGTATTGGTATTTAACCTTTCCCCTTAAGGTTTTTTTCTCCTAGCTCAATCTGAGAGGTATCATGGGCAGGGAATTCCCAGAAGCTTTTCCAAAAGCAAAGCAGCTGCTGAAAAAAGGGCTGTATCTCAGGTTTGGGATGGCTGGGCTTGGAGTTTCAGTTTGAGAGAACATTTAAGGGCTGGTCTGAGAGCTTGAGTAGTTAGCAAGTGAAGGGAGATCAGTATAAGACGGGTAAAGCTAGCAAAGCTCCAATGGCAATCTGTAACTCAGAGAATCTCTTTCAAGAACTTTGCTAGTAAGAGTTACCTGACATGGTGAACTCCAGGAATCCAGAGTAAACAGAGCAGCTAGTGAATGAAATAGTCAAAATACAAGTCATATGAAACATTTTTAAAAAAACAACATAGGAATCAAAATTAATCTAATTTTCTAATGATAATAAAAGCTCTTAGATGGAGTGGCTAAGGCAAGAGTAGGTAGTGCCAGCCATGGGGAACAGGGAAACAGATTTGCCAAAGGACTGGAAAGTCCGTGGAGGGAGTTGGCTTTGCATTGTTGGCATGGGGTGAGAGCTTCTGACCTAAGTGTTGAATTGAGGGGGAAGTGGCTATTCTAGAAATGTGCGTGGACTGACATTTTTTACCTATGGCCAACCCAGAGGGTAAGTGATCATTTAATACCTCAGTTTGTCTGTTAGACTGGATGTATATGTGCTGACCTTCCACCAAAACTCAGGGGAAAAGGATACTTGGAAAGACATATCTTGGGTGCAGGGAACAGACCTTTTTTAATTGAGCCTGCTACTGTGATTTTTTAAAAGGTGTTTATAGGTCTGGTTTGGCAGGGCTGGGGCTGGGAGGTCTTTTCAGACCTAAAAATGCTTCTTTAGAGAGAATAGGGACTTGTAATTTCATTGATTGTAAGGAACTCCCAGATGAAGATATTCTTCAACCAATAGGGTTTAGCACTTTCCAAGCAACTAAGAGGTTTAGATCATGGGTCAGCAAACTACTGCTTGCAATGCCAAATCTGGCCCACTGTCTGTTTTCATAAATGAGCTAAGAATAGTTTTTACATTTTTAAATACAATAAAAAATTGATTTAAAAATGTAAAAACATTTTTAACTAGTGGGCCACATCTGGCCCTCAAGCTGCAGTTTGCTGCCCTTGCTTTAGATAATTGCCTAGAATACGGAGAGATTAAGTAAAGTGCCCAAGGTCACACAATAGATGTGTTTCAGAGGCAGAACAGGAATCCTGCTCTTCCTGGCTCTGAACATGGTTCTCATCATGCTCCCTCTTTAGAGAAGAAAAAAAGGAAATAAATGAGCATGCTCTTCTTCCAGGTTCAGTCCTGCTTCCCCAGGACACTTTGCTTGGTCTTTTTGCTTTGGCTTATTATATAGTTGACAGGATGAAGTCCACAACAAATTCCTGACTTGTGTCAATGACACTGGAGTTTCTCTCCTGGGAAACACTGTTACCTTTTTTCCTTCATGCGGGAATGGAAAAACTTTGTCTTTAACTTTGATCTCTCTCTTCCTGGTATTATGAAAAGCTTTATGAATGAGTTTAAAGACCACCTAAGCCACCCTACCTTTGCTAGAAAGGGCACAAAATGAGGAGGATGCTTTTGGTGTTAGTTAGAAACTAATAGAGGTTAATGTGGCTTGTAAGATGTGGCACAGTGTAGTAAATTATCATCCCAGCCTTGGATTTAGGAAATTCTGGGTTTATGTCCTGCCTTTGACACTTACTGGGTGAGTGACCATGAGTGAGTTACCTAACATCTCCCTCAGTGCCCCTAGGAAATCCTCAAAAACCATAAATTACAAAAAACTTGCTTGATTGGAAAGAGTTCCTGCACCAGGAGTCCTCTATACCAATGAAATCCTGGATCCAGACCCAAAATAAAAGTGGAGAAGAAGAAATTGCTCAGGGGAGATGAAGCGAAACTTAGGCTACCAACCTCAAAGTTGATATACCGACCTTATCCAAACTCACTTCTCAAAACAGTTAGTTCTGTATTTATTTATTATGTCTATAGTTGACATTCTTTTGCAAGGTCTTATTGGATATAAGACCAACTATATGGAAGAGAGTGTTGGTGTTTATAAAGGACAGTGAATTGACACTGGAACAGAGCATTTGGGAGGGAAATTCATTTTTCAAAATAAACAATACCACTATCAATGACCTGAGTTTTCTGTAGTACCTCCTTTGTAAGGGGCTTTGTGCTAAGCATTTTGGGAGATTACAAAGGGTGAGGAATAAATGAATTGCTCACAGTTTTAAAAGAGAGATAAGACAGATAGATATATGTGTAGCATTAAGAACTCATACATGTTCATGCACATGTCTTTCCACACAAATACTTGCGTACAGATGCACATATATAAGCATGAACCCACATCCATGCATTCAGAGATAAGTAGATTGTGTCGGTGTTCATGTTACAAGGGGTTAATCCAATTGAGCACAGCTCGAACTTTTAAAACTATGTGTATGTAACCCTAGAGAGAATATTAACGGTGCTGCACAGAGATTTACAGTTGAGTGAAGCAGAGATTGATGCTGCAGGAGTAAATTATAGAAGCTATTGATTTTATGTGGGGTTTAGATGGAATTGGTTAATTGGAAACCTGGTCCTCCTACCTACATCACACTATGTGAATTTGATCCAGCAAGTATCTGGGGTTTTTTGCCTGTCAAGGGGAGGATACAGTATTTCTCACCTACCTTCAGTGATGTAACAGAACCTCATGGTAAATCAACTGAAGGATTGAGTTTGGAGTCAGAGCACTTGGCTTAAACTCCTGGCTCTTTAACCTACCACTTGGGTGATCTTGAGCATTCCATCTACCCTTTATGACTTCAGTCTTCTCATCTGTCAGTCAGTCAACAGGCATTAATTAAGCATGTTCTATGTGCTTGGGCAGCTAGTGGCACAGTGGATAGAGTGCCAGGCCTGGAGTCAGGAAGACTCATCTTCCAGGGTTCAAATCTAGCCTCTGATACTTACTAGCTATATGACCCCAGGCAAGTCACTTAAACTTGCTTGTCTCAGTCTCTTCATCTGCAAAATAAACTGGAGAAGGAAATGGCAAACCACTCTAGCATCTTTGCCAAGGAAACCCCAAATGGGGTCATGAAGAGTTGGACGCTACTAAAAAAAAAAAAACTAAACAACATGTGCTGGGAAGTGTAATAAGCACTGGGGACAGAAGGCAAATACATGGTGTCCACCTTTTAGGAGTTCAAATTCTAACGGGAGACACAGCATGTAAACAGCTATGTGATAATCTGTCTCTGTGTGTGTATGTGTATGCTGTTGTTCAGTCATTTCAGTCATGTCGGACTCTTTGTGATCCCATTTTGGATTGGCAAAGACTCTGAAGTCATTTACCATTTCCTTCTCCAGCTCATTTTACAAATGAGGAAACTGAGGCAAATAGGATTAAATTACTTGCCTGGGGTCACACAGCTAATAAGTATCTGAGGCTGGATCTGAACTCAGGTCTTCCTGACTCAAGGTGCAGTGCTGTATCTGCTAAGTCACCTATTTGTCCCATAAGTAGATGGAAGGTGATCTCAGAGGGAAATCATTAGAAGCAGAGGAGACCAAGAAAGACCTCTTACAAAAGATGAGATTTAAGCCAAGTCTTGAAGGAAGTCAGGGAAGCCAAGAGGTGGAAATAAGGAGGGAGAGAATTGCAGGCATAGGAAACAGCAAGCCCAAAACTCACAGGTCATGTGCAAAGAACAGCAAAAAGGCCCATGTCACTGGATCATAGAATATTTATTTGGAGGGCAGTAAAGTGTAAGAAGACTGGAAAGTAGGGAGGGGTTCATTGTAAAAGGCTTTGAATGACCACCAAGGATTTTATATCTGATCCTTGAGATTATAGGGAACAACTGGAGTTTACTGATTAGGGGAAGGAGAAGAAGGGGGGAGAAGGGTAAAATGATAAGATCTGAATTTTAGGAAACACACTTTGATAGCTGAATAAAGGATAGCTTTGAATGAAGAGAGAACCAAGGCAAAGAAACCAATCTGAAGGTGACTGCAACATTCCAGGCATGAGGCGATGAGCCTGTAACGAGGTGGTGTTGGTATGAGTGGAGAGAAGAGAACATACACGAGATGTTGTGAAAGGAGAAACGATAAAATTTTGCAACAAATTAGATATGTGGAGCCTGGGTGTTTGGGAGCATATGGTGGTGCTAGGCGAGTTTGGAAGATGGGAGGGTTTGGAGGAGGAAAGATAATGAGTTCTGTTTTGGACAACGTGAGTATGATATGTCTATGTGACATCCAGTTCAAGATATCCAAAAAACAGTCAGTGATGTAGAACTGAAGGTCAGAAGGCAATTTGAGCTGAGAATTTAGATCTGAGAATCATCACTAAGTGAGGTAGTAGGGGAGAAGAAAGAGAAAGGGACCCAGCACACAGCCTTGAGGGATACTTGTGGCTAATGGGTATTACCCAGATGAAGGTCCAGCCAAGGATAAATAAAGCAGGAAGCCAGGACCTCAGGTAAGAGAGAGGAGAGCAAGTGCAATGATAGATGGGAACCTAAGGAAGGATGAAAAGGTTTGGGATAGCCAGTGTACTGAATGGGAGAGGGCATTGATTGGTGAAGTTAAAAGGATTACCTTGCTTCACTGACTTGAGATTATGTTAGATAAATGCATCAAACAACATCTAAGTTCAATCCACCTCTAAATTCTCTGAATTTATTCCTGTGATCTTCCCTATAACAACTAACTCATAAGACCCAATCACTGCCCCTGTATAGAGACTAAGTGGTAAAATCACAGGACATAGAACTGAGCTAGATCAGAGCTTCTCAAACTTTTTCCACTTCTGACCCTTTTTCCAGCCTCAGCAGTGTTTGTTGGCATTGTGTGGCCTGAGGGCATGTGCAGTGCAAAGTGCACATGTTTTGTGTTCAGAACCAAGGCTGCAGTGATGTTACACGATACCAGGGACACCTAAGGTTCATTATGTGTTTGATTTTTAATTAATCTTTGGTCATTGCATGCTCAGAAATCTTTTGCTGTTGCCAAATTTTTCTGTGCTGATCTAGATGAGACAACTCAGCCCAGAGAGACTTAGTAATGTGCCCAAAGTCACACAGCTAGTAAATAGTGTATCAAGGCTTCAAATCCAAATCTGACTATAAATCATGTGTTATAACTAAATCATAGTTTGTTGTTCAGTCATACTGGACTCTTTGTGACCTTATTTAGGGTTTTCTTGGCAAAGATACCAGAGTAATTTACCATGTCCTTCTCCAACTCATTTTACAGATGAGGAAACTGAGGCAAACAAGGTTAAGTGACTTGCCCAAAGTCACACCACTAGTAAATGTCTGAGGCCATATTTGAACTCACAAAGATGAGTCTTCCTGACTCCAGGCATGGCACCAATTAGCTGCCCCAAAAATCACAGCAAGAAAAGCACTATAAATAAAGGTCTAACTAGGTTGTTGCATCCGGTGCCTAAATAACTGGACTGGTTCTTTAAAAAAAAAAATAGACTGCCACCAGTTCAATTAAACAATTTGTAGGCTCACAGGTTTAAAGCAAGAAGGAACCTTGAAGTCCATTTAGTCAAACCCCTGATTTTATGGATGAGAAAACTGAGGCTCCAAAAAGTGAAGTGACTTGCCCCAGGTCACATAGGTGGTAAATGACAAAGATAGTGCTCTGAGACTAGAGATATGGAAATCCCCTGTTGTTTCTAATGCCCCATATCCCTGGAACACCCTTCCTAGCCCAGAAATTGGGATTCTGTGATGTTATCAATGCTTCAGCATCCAGGGAGAATAGAAGTCCAGCAGATTCTTCTGAGCATCTAGAGACCCAAGACCCAAGAGACCCCAAAGAAGTGACCTCCTTTCCTCCTCATCAAGAAACAGCACGTAGGGGAATGAGTTCAGAAGTCACCACTGAACCCAAGACTTATCTCCATGCTTTATGGACAGCTAGCCCTCCACATGCACTGAATAACCAACCCCTCTAATCTTTGTGACCCAGTTTTTGTCAGATATTTGAGGCAAGATGTAACATAAAACTCTTCTATCCTTTCATTAGAATACTTTATTAAGCATTTAAGGGCAGAATAGCTCACATTTATATGGTGCTTTAGAGTATACAAAGCACTTTTCCACAACAACCCTCTGAAGTAAGTAGTACAAATGTTATCCACATTCTGCCATTTAGAAAACTGAGGCTCAACCTTTCCCACAGCTCTAAGTATCAGAACCAAGATTTAAAGCTAAATCTTCTAAACACCAGGGCTAGCGCTCTTTTCAGTAACAGCATAAAGCTAAATATGTTGGGGTGTTTTTTTTTAAATAAACTCCAGGCCTTCTTAAGCAGAGAATTGTTCTTTCTCTAGTCCTACCTCAATTGAATTAAGAGGAAGAAAGGTTGGAGGCAGGAGAACTTGGGGGAATCAAGGTGCACCAGACACCAGACAGGTCCTGGTGGTAACAAAGACACCAGCAGCTGGGGGTCACTGCCACCCAATAGATCTACTAGAGTTCAGGCTTGTTTGGGAAGGCTGAGAAGGTGGCACAGAAGCTAGGCAGTCAAAAGCATTTTATTAAACACCTGCTATATGTCAGGCAATGTGCTAAATGCTGAGGCTACAAAGAAAAGCAAAATAAACAAAGAAAACAGTCTCAAATTGTTCACAATCTGATGATGGAGACAATATGCAAACAATCAGATACAAATAAGATGCAGACAGGATAAACTGGAGATGATCAACAGAGCTGAGGCATTGGCAGTAAGGAAGTGCGAGAAAGGCCAAGGAGGCAGAGAGGAGAATTTCCAGCATGGAGGAAAGCCAGTGAAAATGCCTGGACTTGGGAGAGGGAATGTCTTGTTTGAGCATGGAGGCCAGTGTCACTGGATGAGAGAGTACGTGGAGTGAGGGGGGCCAAGTTATGAAGGATTAAACACCAAACAGGAGATTTTCTATTTGATCCTGAAGGTGATAAGGACCCACTGGAGTTTATTGGTGACATAATCAGGCCTGTGCTTTAGGAAGATGAAGAGTTGGGTCTGGGGTTCACTCATGAGTATTCCCTTTCCACTTGAGTTTCTTTCTAAATGTTGTTGTTCAGACTTTTTTTTTTTAGTCATTTCCAACTCTTCATGACCCCATTTGGGGTTTTCTCGGCAGATACTAGAGTGGCTTGCCATTTCCTTCTCCAGCTCATTTTACAGAAGAGGAAACTGAGGCAAACTGGGTAAAATGACTTGCCCAGGGTCACACAGCTAGTAAATGTCTGAGGTCAGATTTGAACTCAGAAAGATGAGTCTTCCTGACTCCAAGCCTGGCACTCTATCCACTGCACCATCTAGCTTCCCTTCCCAAGTGTTACAAGGATAAAATAATTTGGGGGCATGACCTACTTCAGAGATAGAGGGGGGGAAAAACCCTACCCTAGCTAGAATTGGATCTAGGTGTAGGCACAGAAAATGAGAACTAATCCTCTTTCCTCCCTCTTCTACAAACACACACACACACACACACACACACACACACACACATTTCCCCAATTAGCTGGCAGCAGCTCTCTCTCTGTGTTGGCATCAGTCAGTGGTACATCAGCATTGGCTGCGAGTGTGCCCAGATTCACCACAGCGCATAAATGGGATTTCTTGCTGCTGCCGTTTGGACACCTAGGCAAAGGGAAACTGGAGAGCCTATGGCACCACTAGCCTCGGTTGTACCCTATTCCTATGCCTATATAGAATCTTCTTCCAGCAGTAAGCTTCACGACTTGGCTCATGAGCGCCCCCTCCAGGTTTCCCACTCTAACTATCTTCTTATCCTGAGAATAGGGTGTGACTCTAGCCCCAGCTCCCAGACATCAGCACACAGCCCTTCTTTAGACTTTTCAAATGTTTTCATTGTTATCGCTATAAGGAAACATGTAGGGCTACAAAATAGCAACTAAGAGGGCGAAATAAGGAGTCTCCCAGGTCTTTTTCAGCTCCCTCTGTCCCTGACCAAATTCCCTTTCTTCTGTACAGACCAGAAGTTCATTATTTTTGTGCTTTGACTCCTCTGGCAGTCTGGTAAAGCCTGTGGACCGCTCTCAAGACAATTTAAAAAAAAAATAATTGAAGGAAATGCTAAATTTCAGTTTGAGGTTAGTGAGAATAAAGATCATTTTTTTCCATCGAAGTTTGCAGACTCCTTGTGCCCTGAAATCTGTCCTAATATGCCAGGTTAAAACTCTAGATCTGGTCTGAAAATAGCCAGCCTAAACTCACACTTACATGGCACTTTATGTTTTGCAAATCACTTTACTAATATAATAACAATAGCTAACATCTGTATAGTATGTGCTATATGCTGAGCACTATGTTAAGTGCTTTACAAATATTGCCTCATTTGAGCCTCACAACAACTCTAGAGGTACGTGATATTATTCTCTCTGTTTTACATATGAGGAAACTGAGGCAAACAGAGGTTAAATGACTCACCCAAGTACACACAGTTAGTAAGTGTGTGAGACCAGATTTGAACTCAGGTCTTCTGGACTTCTGGCTCAGGGTCACACCGCTAGCAGGGATTTGAACTCACATCTTCCTGGCTCCAACTCTAAAGTTTATCTGCCTTCCTAAAAGCTCTTGGCTTCCTAGCCAAGATAAATTTAGCTTGGGAACAGGCTATTAGGATCTTCAGCTGCCTTTAGAATCAGAGAGAGAATTGTATCTCTGGGCTTGGGTTCTCCTGGCTTCAGGAAGGCACTTCTCTGACTACTCCTCCAAAGATTTCTCCCCTGGGTTTCTGGACATCCTGCAAAAATGTTATAGATATAGCCTTCATCTGACCCAAAGATTTCTGGGCCCTCCTGAAGGATGCCTTCACCCTGGTTCCCTGGATTTAAAAAAAAAAAGTTCTTCCCTAGTATAGACAATCAGGGTTAAGTGATTTGCCTCGGGTCACACAGCTAGAAGTGTCAAATGTCTGAGACCAGATTTGACTCCTCCTGACTCCAGGGCCAGTGCTCTATCCATTGTACCACCTGGCTGTCCCACCCCCAATTAAACTTTTAAAGATTCTTCTGGTTCAGGTTTTCCTGAACTAACTAGGATTCCTTCATCAGAGCTCCTCATACACACATACACCCAATTCATTCTCCCTGCCTCCCACAAGCCCACTCCAAATGTCCCCAGCCACATTAATAATAATAGCTTGTATTTATATAGTACTTTAAGTGATTTTGGATATCTCCAGAGAAGAGAGTCTTTAATAATCTCTAACAATGCTCACTGCTAAGCCATTTTTCCATGGATGTAACTTAAATCCTTCTTGCTACAATGAAATTCTGTTTCCTTTCCTTGAGAGTCCAACAAAACAAAACCAACAACAACAAAAATAAATAAATAAACAAACAAACAAACAAATAAATAAATACACCGAACAGTGGCCCATAATAGGAAAGTGTTTAGGAGGTCTAGTAAGAGATTAGCAGGGACAAGCATAGGTGGATTACCAGTCTTTATATCAATGGCTTTCTAGCATTTAGAACTGTCCTACAGACCAGCCCACCTTTGCTTCTACTCATACGATCTCAGACAGAAATTGTTTAACCATTCTGGGCCACAGTGGCTCTCATCTATAAAACTAGATTTGACCAGATGGCCTCTAAGGTCCTTTTCGGCACTAAATCTATTACCATTTGTATTTATCTATAATCATTTCATCTTTCACCATCACACCATGAATGGGCTGCCTCAGAGGGTAAAACTTTTCCGTCACCAGAGATATACCAACAGAAGCTTGATCCGTTAGAAAGTCTTGCCTTGGGGTAGGAAATTGGACCAAATGACCACTAAGTGACCACTTCCAGACATGGCAAAAAGTGTGAGCAAAAACATTAAGGTAAGAGAAAGGGGTATATGTTCAAAGAGCATTGCACGGGCACCATCAGGGAGTAATATCTTAATGTATTTTACGCTTCAACTGAACTCCCCTATTTTCTGTTCCACTTCAATCTCCCAGCTCCGTGCCTTTGTCTGAGATGCACTCCATGTTCAGCTCTGCCTCTTGGAATCCCTCACTTCCTTTGAGACCCAGCCCAAATGCCACCTCCCATGCAAAGCCCTACTCAATGGCCCCGGTAATAATAGTCTCTCGTTCCAAAGTTGCCTTGTGTCTACTCATCTGTTGCATATCATATCCCCTCAATAGAAGATGCTGTTTCATTACTGTCTTTGTTTTACCAGCACCTAGAATTGAGCTAGCCAACCAAGACACTAGCCAATATTCAATAGTCATCAATAAATGTTGACTAAGCATCTACCATGAAATCAAATATGCTTGAGGTGCTGGGGGGAGATGAATAAATGAATGATTAGCATTCATTTATCAAGCACTGCACTGAATATTGGAGATACAAATACAAAAGTGGACCAGCCCTTGCCCTCAATGAGCTGTGGTAATTGGATATGTGAAAGCACATATAAAAACAGAGGGCAATTAATGTCAAAAGAGCACTACTATAAATGGGAGATATACTCCTAGAAGGGAGTTAGAGGAGGCAGGCGCCAGAACAGTGTTAAGCCAATGTGATCCAGCATAAGTCCAGAGCTGACTGTACCAAGGTAGGAAGTTCACTTCACCAGGGTAGGAAGCTTAAACAGGATGACCAGAGAAAAGCTGGCACTAGCATGGGGTGGGGCGGAGGGGGGGTGGACAGTGGGAGTCAGGCAGATTGGTGTGATGGGGCTGAGCCAACATAAACTAGGCTAAGGCAAGGAACACTAGGGAGGTCTGAGTTGATATCAACCAATTGGTCAAAAGGATGTAATTTGTTGAAGTAAACTTTTATAACGTTAAGGTTTGGGTTTAGCAATGATACATCAATGTCATTAGTTTAAGAACAGAGTTGGCTGGAGTAACCTCATGTTCTATATCCCTGAACCCCAGTGTGGCTGGGTTCAAATACAGAAAAAACACATGCTCAAAATCAGAACAGTGAGCCAAGAAATAGATCAGGCCATTCACCCATGTCTGCAAAGCGTAGTGTGGGACCAAGAGCCAAACTATAGACTAATTGTTATGTCAAGCTTTTATTGTTTATAGTCGTTCTATTTATTTATCTCTCTCTTTCTCTCTCTCTCTCTCTCTCTCTCGATATATATATATATATAAAACCTATATATCTATTATATTAAATATATCTATATTGTTTATAGCTGTTGTATTTATCTATATCCATATATAATCTATACATCTATTATATTAAATATATCTACATTTATTGTTTATAGCTGTTTTATTTGTTTATCTATATCTATCTATATGTAATCTATATATCTATTATATTAAATATATCTACATTTATTGTTTATAGGTGTTCTATGTATCTATATCTATATATAATCTATATCTCTATTATATTAAATATACCTACATTTATTGTTTATAGTTGTTCTATTTATTGATATATATCTATTATCTATGTATCTATTATATTAAATATGTTTGCATTTATTGTTTATAGTTATTCTATTTATCTATATATCTATATCTATTATATTGAATATATCTATATTCATTGTTTATAGTTCTATTTCAAAGGAGATGAACTTATTTGTGGCATATATTCAAATCCATGTAATAATCTTCCATGTTATAAAAACAATTTCCATTTCTTTGTGTCAAACGCATTTTTAATAGACTTGTGTCATTAAATATCATCCCATTCACACTCACAGAGATGGACTATGATGTCATGGATGGAGAGCAGGCCTCCAAGTCAGAAAGACCACCATTCAAGTCCTGCCTCTGACACACACTGACTGTGCAGTCCTGGGCACTCATAGGGTTCTAGGCAACCCTTCCAAATGAGAAGTTACAGAGGAGGTGCTGAGCTGCATCGGTAGAGAGGGTCCTCGTCACCTCTTATCTTCATGGCATTCCCATAAAGCAAAAGGCCATGGGTAGGATGATCCTCATTTCAGAAATGAAAAGGCTGCCTAGGAGTCTTTCATTTCCTTCCTCTTCTTTGTCCTTTGCCGCCACCCTAATCCAGTAAAACCTGCTCTCCACCCAGTGAACATACTTATGGTAAACCATCTGATAACTGACTGACAAACACACTGAGAATTAGGGCTAAAGGTGAATCTAGAAGCTGGGCTTCCTGCCTTGGTCAAAGGCTCATGCAACCCTACATATTGGCATTGTTTTGTGGACAGTGGTAGGGGAGGGAAAGGGAGATGCTTTCAATAATATAAAAAATATAATAGGCTTAGAGCTATGGAGCCTTAGAACTCATCAAGTCCAACTGTTGTCCAGAGCCCATTTGGGGTTTTCTTGGCAGAGATACTGGAGGGGTGTTGCCATTTCCTTCTCTAGCTCATTTTACAGATGAGGAAACTGAGGCAGAGTTAAGTGACTTGCCCAGGGTCACACAGCTAGTGTCTGAGGCCAGATTTGAACTCAGGGAGAGGAATCTTCCCGACTCTAGGCCCAAACCTCTATGCACTAAGACGCCACCTAGCTGCCCCTCATCAAGTCCAAACCCTCCCATTTTAGAGACGAACAGGAGAGGTTAAGTGATTTTCTCATGGCCATACAACTAGCGAGTGTCAGAGATGAGGTTTGAATTCAGGTGACTAAATCCAGTGTCCTCGCCGCTAAGTTGTGCTGCCTCAGCAAAAAGGCAAATGGTTCATGCTTCGTCCACTCACTCTTTTTGTACTCTTCCTCCCCTAGGGGGTGAAAAATGGGTGATTGGAGTTTCCTGGGGAACATCTTGGAGGAGGTGAATGAGCACTCCACCGTCATCGGCAGGGTCTGGCTCACTGTCCTCTTCATCTTCCGGATCCTCATCCTGGGCACGGCGGCAGAATTTGTGTGGGGAGACGAGCAGTCGGACTTCGTATGTAACACCCAACAACCAGGTTGTGAGAATGTCTGCTATGACGAGGCTTTCCCCATCTCCCACATCCGCCTCTGGGTGTTACAGATCATCTTCGTTTCCACCCCATCCCTAGTGTACGTGGGCCATGCTGTGCATCACGTCCGGATGGAAGAAAAGCGGAAGGAGAGGGAAGCTGAGGAGATGTGCCAGCAGTCTGGGGGCAATGGGGAGAGGCTACCGTTGGCCCTGGATCAAGGCAGTACCAAGAAGAGCAGTAACAGTACCAAGGGCACCAAAAAGTTCCGGCTGGAAGGGACCCTCTTGAGGACCTACATCTGCCACATCATCTTTAAGACTCTCTTTGAGGTGGGCTTCATCGTGGGACATTACTTCTTGTACGGTTTCCGAATCCTGCCCTTGTATCAGTGTAGCCGATGGCCCTGCCCCAACGTGGTGGACTGCTTCGTGTCAAGACCCACCGAGAAAACCATTTTCATCCTTTTCATGCTGTCTGTGGCCTCCGTATCCCTCTTCCTCAACATCATGGAAATCAGCCACCTGGGCATGAAGAGAATCCGATCTGCTTTCAACAGGCCCGCTGAACAACCCCTGGGGGAAATCCCTGAGAAATCCCTCCACTCCATCGCTGTCTCCTCCATCCAAAAGGCCAAGGGCTACCAGCTCCTAGAAGAAGAGAAAATCGTGTCCCACTATTTCCCCCTGACTGAGGTCGGGGTGGTGGAGACAAGACCTCTTGCTGCTACCCCTTTCAGCCGTTTCGAAGAAAAGATTGGCACTGGACCTCTGGGAGATCTGTCCCGAGCTTACACGGAAACGCTCCCTTCCTATGCTCAAGTGGGAGAACAAGAAGTAGAGGCAGAGCGCGAAGAGGAGGAGGCAAAGGCGCCGCCAGAGGAGGAAGAGAAGAGGCAGGAACCGGAGGCAGTGACCCCGGAGGCGCCGGAGGCCACTGTGGGGCTGGAGGAAGAGGAGGAGAAGGAGAAGGCGGGGACCCCAATAGAAAGGAAGGCAGGAGATAAGCCAGAGCTGCCGGAGCTGCCAGTGGAGAAGGCGCCACTGTGCCCAGAGCTGGCAGCGGATGACACCAGACCCCTCAGCCGGCTAAGCAAAGCCAGCAGCCGGGCAAGGTCGGATGATTTGACTGTATGAGAAGGAACCAAACAAACACGAAGCAAAGAAAGAAGGCAAGAGAAGAAAAGATTTTTTAAATGATTTGAATGTTATCTCTCATTCTTTTATCCCTCACTTGGAACGGTCCTCTAGTGTAATGGTAGATGAAGCCTGTTATGAAATGACCCCTTTCTAGAAACTCTTTCCTTTCCCCAGAGGCCATCAAAGCAGACCCATTACCTTGAGGCCAATAGATAGCATCCCCAAGTGTCAGAAGTTTTCCACACTCCTTCACCCCCAAAGTCCTTCTTGGCCCCATTTTATCTCAGGAGCCCATTTGACCAGAGTCTTGGAGTGGCTACAAGTCTTAGCCTTCTCACTGACCCAGTCCATGTACCTCCCACCCATAGGAGCCATGACAGGTAGTGATTTTATGTGTTCCTCATGGAGATGTCTCATTGCTTTGTAGTCTCATCTTGTCAACCTTGTAGCCAAGCCACAGCTGTTTTACAGTTTAGAGAATAGAATAGAGCCCACCAGGTTCTGTACAATTTCAAGGCATCAAGCTAGGAACTCCCTGGGTTCTCATTGGCCAGTGTTGGAGACCCCTTTGGCTTCAGGTCCCACCCTAAGCTAGAGCTCCTTCAGAGGAAGAGAAGTGTCATACCCTAAACTCTCCCCTCAGTCTACAAAACAACCTTTCTCAGTCAACATAGTCTTAGGGGCATCTTCACACTTTCCCTTCCCTTCCCTTCTCTTCCCTCATTATTTTCTGATCCCTTTGTTCTCTCTTCAAAGATCAGTAGTTTAGCCAGATATCTGAACTTTCATCAAAGCCTGAGATCAGACTCAGTCCCTGGAGGGGAAGCACCAGCTGGAGGTGACTCCCAGACAGAGTTGGCCCTTAGAGCAGGCAACATGTCCCTCTGAACAGACCCATCAGAAAAGGGAGTCCCACACCAGGTGGTATAGATAGCCTTCTTAGACTGTTCCCAGGCATTGTATATGCAGTTGTATATGCAGAAGCAAACAGAATCAGTGTCATAAGTGAAAATTTGGAAGCACATTGTCTAAAGGCAAACATTTAGACAAGGGCTGACCTGTTCCCTGAGAAGAAGCAGACATAAGGAAACCAAGAATTTCCCACTTAAGCCAAACCATAAGTCAACTTCAACCTTGTCTGGAAAGTAGACCTGGCACAGTGGATAGAGTACTGAGCATGGAGTCTGGAAGACTCAAGTTCAAATCTGGCCTCAGACAGTTACTAGCTGTGTGACCCTGGGCAAGTCACTTAACCCTATTTGCCTCAGTTTCCTCATCTATAAAATGAGCTGGAGACAGAAATGGCAAACCACTCCAGTATCTTTGCCTAGAAAACCCCAAATGGGGTCATGAAGAGTCGGACAAGACTGAAAAACAACAAAGTACTAGGGGAACTGCCTTGCGAAAATTTGTGAAGTAGTTAAAAGTTGTCTTCCAGGGTTCCCTTTCTGCTCCCATTTCCCTCCATCTTTGTTCCTCCCCACCTCTACCTGCCTATGATTTCTCTCACTGTTGTCCTACCCAAGCCTGTCTTCCAAGTGGACAATGCCCTCACACTCTTCCTTTACATCAAAATCTCTATTCCCTTTGTGCCTCCATTCTCTCAGCTGCCACAGAGGAAGAGGATCTGAAACGATCCACACTAAGATCCCTTTATGTGTTGGGGTGGAGAGTAGAATATTTGCTTTCTTTTTTTCTTTTTTTGGAAAGGACAATGCCTTAGAACAATTTAGGCATGTCAGAAAGTGTGGCAGAGGGTCAGGAAAGATATATTCTGACAGAAGGTCTTTTCTGATGCGCTGGAATCTCACCACATCAGCAATACTTACTTCACCAAACTCCCCAAATAATAATTCCAATGGACTTGACCCAATGATTCCATCTGTAAACGGCTAAGTCAGGATCACTAGACTTCCCTGTCCAGGGAGGTGAGAAAGCTCCTTTGGTAGGGCTGGGCTGCAACTTTGTTCCTGAAAGCCCATTTTCATGGGGGGAAAAATTAATGACAGCCAAATCAGTGCCAGAAAATGCTGCTGTCCATCTCCTAACTAGTTAAAAAGGAAAAGGAAGCAAATCATATCCTCTTCCAAGGGAATGTGCTTCATGCCATGTGGACCCATTCATGCATGTCTAAGCTACTGGCGTTTTGCTGCTGCTGCTGCTGCTGTTGTTAGGTTTGTTCGTATTTGTGAACACTTGCCGTTCAGTGTCTAAGACAACTTGTCTTAAAGTTTATGGCCCTAAAGAGAATGTCGGGTTAACCAACTCTCCGTCTATACTCATCGGGAGAAACAGACCGGTTTGTGTAACAAGAGAAACGGGCGCTTAAGTCAAGAAACCCGGATTCTCCTAATTCCATCTCTCGCTGTGTAACTTCTGTCCAGTCACTTCGTCCCTCTGTGCCTGTTTTCTGTCTGCAAAAAGGATAAGACTTGTTGCTTCTCTGCCTCACAGGGATATCGTGAGGATTACTCAGTCGGCTGCCGGAAGCTCGAAGTAAACCAGTGTCTGGGGACCACGGTGTGTTCATTGTGAGGGCTAGAGGTAGGGAGAGATACTGACGGAATGGTCCAGCAGGGAATCTACTTGAACCTCACAGACGGCTTTGCGGTAGCCTTAGGGTGCGTTCGGTTTTCATTGGGAGGTAGAAACTCTCCCGATAACTTCTCTTTGAAGAGCGTTATCCTGACCCGAGGGAATAGACGTCGTCAGCTTTGAACCTGAAGTCAGAGGACCTGATTTGAATCTCAGCTTCGCAACTCGCAGCCTGTGTAACAGCTGCCAAGTAGCCTAACTTTTTTGAAACTCCCGTTTCCTCGTCTATAAAATGCTGGGGCTGGAATGGAGGACTTCTTAGGTGTCTTCTCACTCGCCTGTGAGCCTGTAAAACGGTAGCCCTCAGCACGCATATCCACTCAAGAACTTACAGCTTTTTCCCTTAGAGAAGAGTGGAAACAGAATGGTAAGTGCTTTTCTCCCCCCAGAAAACGCCCTTCATGCCACATCTTTCCAAAAAAGCTACTGCAGAGCTGTGGTCTGATTCCCATGTCAATAGTGACTCGAGCCCCAGAGGGGGTCCCAGGCCAGGGACTTCTGAAGCGGATGGCATTTGATAAACATAAACCAGCATGACCCCAGATTATCACCTCCCAGGGTTCCCTTTGGTATAAGTGTTATGCTTTCCCCAGCTCCTGGGTCATGTCCCTTGTTAGATAAATGACCAAAGAACAAGGCAAGGGGACTGAGCAAGAAATGGACATTTCGGGGGGGGGGGGGGGATTGCCCTCTGAAGCCTATTCCATACTGAAAATAGCAAAAGGGTCCTTCACTCTAAAAGAAAGTCCACTTCTCAAAATCAATCGGGGGAAACCAATGATGAAGAGAATGAGAACTAGGTTACAGCCAAACTGGAAATGTCAGTAAGCAACCAGGAGCTGCAACACTGAAACAATCCTCAAAGACACAAC
The DNA here is from genome assembly GCF_900497805.2 of Vombatus ursinus. Classification (NCBI taxonomy): domain Eukaryota; kingdom Metazoa; phylum Chordata; class Mammalia; order Diprotodontia; family Vombatidae; genus Vombatus; species Vombatus ursinus. The sequence continues at coordinate 7,385,890 of NW_020954546.1, read as the reverse complement.
TTCTCAAGAGCCAAGCTGGGATGAGGCAGGGTGGTCTGGAGTCAGAGGATCTCAGTTCAAATCCTGCCTCTGATATGTAATACGTGTGCCATTTGGGGCAAATCACATAATTTCCACAGGCCCAGTTTCCTCATCTGTAAAATGAGAGTTTTGGACCAGAGGGTCTCTGAGATCCCTTCCAGTTCAAGATTTATGGTCCTATGGGCCTACATTATAGAAAAACCACTCTGCCTACCTCTTGTGAGGATGAAATGAGAAAGCCACTGAAATTGGTCAAGTGCTTTACACATGTAATTTACTATTAAGAAGGCCTACTCCCTGTGTTTCCAATAGGGCCCCTCTGCTCCTAGTACATGGCAGAGGCAGCCAGGCAGCTCTGGGCAAGAACTAAGTCTTGGCTAATGTGGGCCCAGAAAATCAAGCTATTCCTTACCCCGACCCCAACTTGGAAACATAGCAGGGGTAAGAGTCAGAAGAGGTCACTCTACCTGGCTTGAACTGAAGAATATCAAGCAAATCATTTATCTGCTCTAAGCTTTGATCTCCCTTTAAATAAGTTAAGGGTGATACCAACCTTTTTCCAGTCTCACAAGGTTGTCAAGAGGGCGTGATGCTTACTTGAATCTAATTGAATTCCTTGGAAGAAAATTACAATTGTGAATGAAAGAAAAAAAGAAAACCTCACTAATTCAGAGTTAAAGTGAGTGGGAGGAAGGGGAGTAAGATGTATTCATATTAAGGAGCAGTCCAAATCACATACTGGAGAGTCATTCCTTTCAAGTTGTGTGCATATTATAAACAATGGTTCTTGTACTTATATTGTAGTGAATCTGTGGTCATATCCATGATAACTCTGGTACAGAACACAAGCCATCCATCCACCCCTAGTCATCCTATGCAGCTACTTCCCATATCCCTCCATTAATCCTTCATAGTGCAACTACCCACTGCAATGGAGAACTTCCTTTGGTATTTTTTTCCTATTTTTGAAAATACATGTGCTACACTTAACTGCCTGTTACCTCTGTCCTTGCTACATGACAGACCAACCTCTTTTTAGGGTTGTATACATCTTCAATTGGCAGCTATGTGGTGCAGTGGATAGAGTGCCAGGCCTCAAGTAGGTAAGATTCTTCTTCCTGAGTTCAAGTCTGGCCTCAGACACTTACTAGCTGTGTGACCCTGGGCAAGTCACTTAACCCTATTTGCCTCAGTTTCTTCATCTGTAAAATGAGCTGGAGATGGAAATGGCAGACCTCTCCAGAATCTCTGCCAAGAAAACCCCAAATGGGATCATGAAGAGTTGGACACAAATGAACAACAAAAATGTCTTCAATGATGTATTTTATGCTATTTCTTACATTTATGTCATACAGAGGCCTACTTTCACTCACAATGGGCCTTTCCATTGTCCTGTGGGTCACCTGAAATTGTAGTTTTTCTGAGATCATAGCACCCTTTGCTTCAAGAGAATACTTATTTTTGAAAGATAAGCTTCTATAGAAGGAAACATTGAAATTCCTATACACTTCATAAATTCAATGTAGGCTTATCCTCTTCTACTGAATGCTGGGTTCAGTTCATTGTTCATCTTTGCACCTGTCCAAGATGTATGTATTGATAGAATAATTCAATGGATTGATTGCCCAACTACATGTCATAATCTCCACAGCATTCATTCTTCATCCACTTTGTTTTTCCTATTTAAATGGCTAGGCCAATCTCTTTCAAGTTATTATGGGCCACTTTGAGAGGTTCTCATAATGTCCCAGGGTTCAGTGCAATCAGCACAATGTCATTTGCAAACAGAAGAATCAGTATAACCTCTATATTGATGGAGAAATCTAACTTCTATTTGGACTATGTGCAGGACATCCTCTACCCACTATTCTGATAATTATCTTTAACAAGCTTAATGTTGTCCTTTCTTTTTGGTTATCTATTTTATGCAGATTCAAAACTCAATGTTAACAAAGCCGTTTTTTTTTTTTTGGTTTTTTTTTTTTTTTTGAGACTGGGTCTCCCTATGTCACTTAGGTGGGAAGGGCAGTGGCCACTCACAGGCCTAATCCCACTACTTAGATCAGGTGTCTTAACCTGCTCTCTTTCCAACCCAGGTCAATTAGCCCCTCTTTAGGCAATCTATTGACCCCATGCTCCTGGGGGCTCACCATATTGGTGCTGAACTTAGAAACTCAAATGGCTTTGGATCTATTGCAGTTCAGAATTACTGAGCTCAAACTATCCATTTGCCTCAACCTCCCCTAATAGAAGGGATTACAGTTATAATGGTGTATGGGGCCCACATTTACTAGAGCTTGGTTTTTGCCCAGCCCTGGCTGCTCAAACTGCATTGACTTTTTCTGCAGTATACCAGAAGCAGAGAGGTGCTTTTGGTATATGCCACCACCCCTGACAAGAAAATATTTTTCTATAAAATGTTACTGCTAAGACTCATCTTGGCAAAGAGATAACCCTGGATTCTCAAAGACCTTAAGATGGAAAGGCGTTGTGCGTGCTTCCAGGAAAATACTCTGTTGTGTGAGTGCAAGCCTAGCAGACAGCAAAAAGATTCATCACCAAAAGGTTAGTCACTATAAACTGAATCTTTTGGCCATAGTAACTCATGAAACAGAATAAAAATATAAAACTTTGCTATTGATGGAATGGTGGAAAATGGAAACATTAAAATGTAATTCTTCCTACTCTAAAAGTGCTGTCTTTGTCCAGTGCTGGATACACTACTGAAGGAACTGAAACATTAACTTTAGTATTTGCGCTATAATGAAATCAGAACACATAAAGAAGGTGCAGCCAAATGGAATGAAAGTTTACAGGTTATCCATAGAAAAGTAGAGAAAATTGGGAGTATTGGTTTCACTATGTGTCTAAAGACAAGAGGAAATAGCATTTCATAAGACTCTTGGTGCTATTGCCTTGAAGTACTTACAGTGTATATAAGCAAGAACATTACCATGCAGATAATTACAACTTTGAGCTGCTATTTTTTTTAAAGGATTAAGCATAGATTGATCATATGAAGGACTTGACAAGATTTTCCAAACAAGACAATTTATACCTTGATATTCAATAACTTCAATATAAAAGTAAGAAAGGGATAAGAAAGAGAAAACTATTGTAAAAACTTTTTTTTAGGATAAATAAAGTTAAATGGTCAAAGACTACTTAGAAGCCTCCCCCCTGTGTATTATGAATACTTTCTTCAAAAAGACAGTTAAAAGGCATTGGATGCAGAAAACAAACAAAAACCAGGAAATTATTATGAGAAATATTTTAGAATCAGTTATCTGTCTGCATTGCTATAGAACAAAAGGCAAAAATGAATGCCAAGTCAGAAGAAAAGATGAAAAATTATGTAGAATCACAGCTACTTTATCCTGTTTTTAAAAGCTGTTAACCAATAAACGGGAAATGGACAAAGGAAAAGATACTGACACTGATATCACCATATCTTAGAGAAAGTAAACTCTCTTCATTACACATAGATACATAACACATTTAATACAAAAGAATTACTACAGTGAAGAGGCAAAAGGACTCAGAAGCCACTTCAGGCAACAAATCTTTATTTCCCTTCCAAGAAGAGTAACATAGCAGGGAAGGGCAATTCCAGGATTTTGTTTTGTTTTCAATTTTTTATACAAGTTCATTTACAAAACATTATGGAATAGGATGATGGAAGATTACAAGTATCATGAATCGATAAAAAGTAGTTGAGGTGAGAAAAATCTGCAAAGGGTCTAGTATGATATCCATTTAAGGCAGATCACTGAAAGAGCAGAGAAGAACAACAAATATATGTAAATGGGCCAGATCTGCCACCATTTCTGTGGTAATCTGGCCTCACCAGTAACAATGACTGAACCAGAGCATGTGGACTCTACGATGGAACTTAAGATCATTAAGTTAGAAAAAGTAACAAAATATGATGAAATATAAATAGAAGAAATCAATTCTAGAGGTACCACAATTTTAAATGTAATCAAGGATTGATTTTCAGGATATCTTAGACCATGGAAGATTACAAAAAAGTTGTAGATAGTATTATTACTATTAAGTATAATTACTAACTCATATACCTACTTTCTCTTCTTTAAGAAATCTTTCTGAAAAATGATCTATGCTGATACTGAAAGTATCCTTGATGAAAATATGGTATGACAAAAAGTAGGGTTTCTCAGACAATTTTTTACGTCAGACTCCATCTTTGGAGTAATGTAACTGACTTAGAGTACTGGAGAATTTAAGATTTCATAGTGACCATGTCTATTGTGTGCTGATCATCCAAAAAAGCATTTGATTCAGTAGAGGAAAATTCAATGCTAAATGTATTGAACCATGTATCTCCCAAGTATGTATTAATGTAATACAAGATCCCATTATAAGATATGACAAGGCAAATAACTTGGTTCAAAATATGCTGAGTATTAAAAGGTACATACATATATGTATGTATGTATGTATGTATGTATATATGTATGTATGTGTGTATATCTATATGGGGAGGGGGAGAGGGAGAGAGAGATGCTCAGCAAAATGAAAGAGGTTAATCTAAAAAAATACATGATTCACAATAGACCCTTTTAAGAATATACTACAACTGTGCAATCCCTCGTATGTACAAGAATTAGTTGTTGAAACCAGTACTAACGTGATTTTTAGTATATTAAGACTTCAGTTTCTAAAATACCCTTTAGCTTGTGGGACAAGGGAACAAGTGGGTATGAAAAGGTCATCAGTGACTCTTATCAGTTATAAATCTTATTAGTTCCATACTCACTTTTAATCCTGAGAAAGTTGCAGTCATTGCCATAGGTGTTATGATGTCAGCATGCTTTCTTGTTTCCCAGCAAGAACTACCCATGAGGTATGTGTGGGGTGAGGTAGGTACCATCATTCCCCACTCTTCACCCTACACTCTTCTCTCTCACACCATCCTGTATTATAAGTATATTGTGCTTTAGTTATCGCTATTAGTGAAGTTCAGATAAAAGAGGCTAAAGGAAACATTCCTCTAATTCTAAATGCAGACCCTATAAAGTATAAGGAATAAATGCTCAATATGATAATGACTCAAGAACAGGAGTTTTCCCTGCCTGTGATCAAATACATATTAACTGAACAGGAAAAGGGCAAGAAAATGAAGAAAAGAGAAAAGCCATAACTAGGGTAGGATGAACAAGGTTCTGACCAGGAATGCTGAAATTTAGAAGATACAAAAATGCAAAATACTTATTGTAAAAAATTGTGCAATTTTAAAATTTGTTACTTTTATATTGAAATCGCCTTTCATTTAATGGGGGGGGGGGGGGGGAACCTGAGCTTAGCATCTAGTTATTAAGGCTAACTCATTTAAATAGGAATATGCCAGATGATTTCTTACTCCCTGAGATGGCCACACCCAAGGTGTGCTTCTCCTCAGCAGTGACCTTATGTTGTGTTAGGATCTCTACCTCACAGGGCTGGAGCTGAAATTCTCTCCCCTCATGAGGAGCAGTGTCCCAGAGTTTCTCCCTACCACCATTGGACCAGTGTCACAGGGGTTCTCCCTATACAGCTGTTTCCTGGGCTCTTGTGAATTCCTAAGTTGATCTCAAGGTATACTTTTGTAGCTTGCCCAGGGTGTCAAAAATTTTGGTTACAGCTCTAGAAAAGAGGAACAGCACAGTTGTTTATGAGGTAGACAACATCCTTAGTGGTAAGCACTCACTCTGCAACTCTGAGTGAAAGGCTATTTAAGCCGGGGGTGAAGGAGATGTGGTATTAAGTCATGAAAGTGGACACCAAGTGAGCAGAGTTCCTATAATCCTAGGCTTAGACCCAGAGTGTTCTAGAAGGGAAAGAAGAGTTCCCTTGAGGAGTCACTTGATTTGCCTCAGTTTTTCCACCTATGACATCAGTGAAGACCCAAGTACAAAGCACATTGAGAGTCTCAAATAAATGTTCTAAGAAGATTTGGGGCAAAGGAGAAAGGCAACATGGGGGTTGTAGTCCTAGATTGTCCAAATCCCCCAAATCCTTTCACCTGTACTGCTAAGTCATGTGTAGTAGCATTTAAAAAACAAAAATAAATATAATTGACCTGACTTTTCACTATCTTTGACTTTTTTTTGATGTCCCATCAAAACCAAACTGATTAGTGCCTGCTGTGGTTCCCAATTGTTATGCTCAAACACAAGAATGCTTCTAATAATAGTAGCTAACATTTATATTGTTTGTCCTTCATTTCAAAGAGGAACAATGACATCACGGGGTGATGTCTTGACTCAAGTGTAAGATGGATTTAAGTGAGGCAGATCTTCACAAAGTTATCAACCTCATTCTCTCTTCCATAGTCATCGAAGTCTAGACAAAAGTCAGGATGTTTGGTAATTGCCTGGGTTGCATTGGATGACCTTGGCATCTTCAGTGGCTGACCAAGTTCTAAGTACTCCACAGCATCTACTTCAGCCACCTTCTTAGCTGTTGGAACAAATTGTCCTCATCTGCCCATGCCCCCAGGGGACATCTTTCCATGCTTGGGTTAGACATCACCCTAACTCACTGATGGGTTTGGGTCCTATTGGCTGCCCTCAACCTGGTTTAGCCCATCTACTGAGAGGGTTTACCGAGGTGTGGTTGCTTTGTATACTATGGCTTCTTGGAGCCACAGGTGAGAGTTGGGTGACAGGGGGACACCAAAGGTGGATGAGCAGCCCTGAAAAGGGCTCCACAAGCCCTCACACCAGAGGTGCTAGTCCTCCCTAAACAGACTATACACTCCAACTAACATTTATATAGCACTTACTACATACACCTCAGCTAACATTTATATAGCACTTACTACATACACCTCAGCTAACATTTATATAGCACTTCTTAAGTGCCAGGCACTGTGCTAAATGCTTACAATTAGTATTTCACTTGATCCTCACACAGGTGATGTTATCATTCCCATTTTACTGATGAAGAAACTGAAGACAACAGAGGTTAAGTAACTTGCCCAGGGTCACAATCTAGTAAATATCTGAGACCATTGAGCATAGGTCTTCCTGATTCCAGGTCCAGCTCTCTATACACTATGGCGCCACCTAGTGGCCAGATCTTCTAGAGCTGAATTTTCAACATGCAACTCTTGCTGCCTCTAACATTCCATAATTCTATGACTGAAGTCAGAATGAACACGTCTAAGGCCCGCTGTTCTGACATAACAGTTCTTGATAGATCTACACTGCTCTTACTCTTTTCCTACTCATACACAGTCCAAACTAATAAAAAGTATTATTACTTATTAATAATAATAGGTCCAAAAGTCACACATTTCATAGGTGTCGGCAGGCAGTGTGAGAAGCCAAGAGACCTAGATATCAGCTCCCATTCTGTCACTTAGAATTGTAATAAGTACAAATGTTACCCCCCCCATACCAAGAGCCAGAAGGTATTCCACTAAAATAAATATACACAGTTAAATAAATAGTAATTAAAAAAAAAAACACTGTCAGAGATTCTAGGGTTTTCACATCACCACCACCCAGCCACTTTGTTCTCAGATTATTTTGAGAAATGGAAGGCATACTGAAGCCCTAGGACAATAAGGAGTTAACAGGGCAGACACTGTATGGTAGCAGAATAACAAAAAATAACTCACATTTATATAGTACATTAGCTAAGAAAATCAGGTATTGATATCCCCAGTTACCAATGAGGCTACTGAAACTCAGACAAGTTAATCACTCAGTAAATGTCAGAACTAGACCTTCTGACGCCAAGTCCACTAGACTTTTGACAATCTCCCTAACATTAGCCCATATCTGAATTCAAACCTCCCTAAAAGTACTAGGGGTCCCAAGACTTAACAGCCAGACCTGCCCCTTCCCAGCTGAAGGAAGTGCTTTGAGAAAGACTAAGGGTCCCCACTCACTTTCCCACCCATAATCCACAGTTTTCCAAACCATGGGGCATCTTACCCAGGATCTCCCCAAGAACCTTGGAATTGGGGAGGTGATGAAGAAAGGGATAAAATTATGGCATATTTTAGTATGTCTATGACATAAATATATCCATTTGTCAATGAAAACAAAGTTCAAATCAGAGTTCACAAAAGTAAGACTGACACAATGAATTCCCTCCAACTCACAGTGAATATGACAAGCAAGTATTACTATGGTACACACAAACTAGGTCAAACTTGAAAAGACTAGTGTCAGACCTTGACATTGGTGTATTCAGCACAAACAGAGACATAGCACAGCACAGACATAGGTGTATTCAGCACATATTTTAAGATGAAATGTGTAAAATCAAAGTTAAACAGTCTTTGTGTGAAAGTTAAAAATACCCCAATATCTGTTATTATTATTATATTATTCCTTAATATTATTCATTTTGGTAAGTAAAACATGATAGACTGGTTTCAAAAAAAACCTGCAACTTTTAAAAAACTGAAACAACTTGAGGGCAGTCATATATAATCATTTCAGATTTTCCAAAAAAAATTGAAATTTATCTTATATTTTTAATGTCTCCAACTTTTAGAAGTGAAATCATATTCCTTTGTGATAGATAAACAGTTTGAAGAGAAAATCCATTGGAGCAGCTGCAACTAATATAAGCATAAACAATAGAGAGAAAAAAAGTTCAAGGAATAGAAATATAGACATACAAAATAAAGGCCCATATCAAGAAATTCAATCCACTACATTTGTCACTGACACTTAAAAGTACTGTAAATTAACTTATAACTCTTATTATGCTCTCCCAGGAGTTTGAAGCTTAAATTTCAGAACAGGAAGCAGTATGCAGGATTGCTAAATAGATATTTCACTTTTCACCTTGGTTCTACACAGTACAACTTCATCTAGGTCCATGTCTTCTGGCGAGCCAGGGTATATGCCTGGTTCCTTCTCCTGTTGGTAGTTAATTATCCTCTCTGATATGGAAACTCCTACTGCCAAGCATCTCTGACTGAGGGACCCAGGAGTTCCGACCTCATATTCATGTCATAGCTTCCAAGACTGGAAATGTCTATCTCAGTATCATCATTTGGTCATCTGCACTCAAAAAAGAAACACGATGCAGAAAATGTATTCAGTGGCTGAGATTACCTAGCCAGTCTCCTTCATTAGCTACCATATACTTGCAGATGCCATTCTGCCTAGATAAGTGGAAGGGTGACGCACCCCAAGGAAAGTGAGCCAGAAACTATTGATACTTTTCTAGCATTCTACAACCTGCCACTCTCATGGAGTGAGGAAGAACCAGGAATTAATTAGCCAGGATTGCTTAGTCACACTGCAGCACTAAGTTCTTTTAGCACTGAGCCATATGTTTCCCTGGAAGTGGCCTGGGCTCAGGACCTGATGGGGTGTGCATTAGCCAGAGAAGATTAGAAAGGCTCGCTATTTATCCTTCATTACATGAGTTTAAGGCTTTGGTTTTTCACAAAAGACCAATAACCCAAGAAGGCATAAGCATAAGTTTTTATGGGGGAAGAAGAACAGTTCTAGAGGCTTTGAACCTCTGAGATGTGAGAGAGACAAACTGACAGAAAGACTAAGAGAGACACAGTCCCGGAGAGAGAAACAGATAGACAGACAGACAGACAGACAGAGTTCCCATTGAGGAAGGCAAAAAGCACATAGGTAACTTAGGAGCCCCAAAGACAAACGCCCCACGGCGAAGGAGGGAAACTACCTTTGGAGTCAGAGGACTTGAATTCAAATCTGCCTCTGACACTTACTATCTATATAACATCAGGCATCTCATTAAATCTTCTGGGCCTCAGTTTCTTAATCTGTAAAATGAGTGAGTTGGATTACAGGGCCTCTTAGATACTTCCAGCTCTAAATCACCCTTTTGCCTCAGGGAGACACGAACTCAATCCCACTTTCCTCATATATATCATGAGAGAAGTCTTTAAATTCTAAAAGTTATAACTTCAATATCAAATGTGACCATCCCTTCAAAGTTTAAGTAATTGAGAAGAATGTTCCATCTTTTTTTTTTTAACTCAACCAAGCATGGCTTTGACATCTTCTTAAAGAACATTTTTTATTTGGTGCCAGTAATTGCCTTGAATCTGTAATAGCTCTCCCTAGCCGTGAAGATAGCATTCCCATAAATAATTGATGACACTAATTCAGAAACCATTGATGAAAATAAAGTGCAAAGTTCCATTTGGAACCGTGGTAAAGGCAAGAAAATCTGCTTAATGGTAAGGGGGGCACAGTTATTATTAGAAAGTATGCTTAGAGAGTCAAGAAGAAAACAAGATTCCTGGATTTTAACCAAACCCTTCAGGATAAGGCAGAATTCTCAGTGAATTGTTTATGATACTGTCTAGGAAGACCTTAGCCATGAAAACTAAGGATGAAGGATTCATGACTCCCATTCCATTGTCTCCAGAAGATTTCCTGTTCCACATATGTAGCCAAAAAATTCAAAGACAAACTAAACAACCCACACTGAAGTGGTCCAAAAGTAAATCTCTACCTAGGTCATGTGAGAATTCCAAAGATCAGCTTCTCTAAATACAAGTGTTAAGTAACCAAACTCTTTGCAGCCTCTACTATATAAGGCATCCTTATCCCTCGGATAATAAAGAGGAATTATGGGCCAAAAGTTACAAAGAGGCCAATTCTGGCCTTATATAAGGAAGAACTTCCTAACAATTTGAGCTTCCCCTAAATGGAATGAGCTGCCTTATAAGGTAGTGAGTTCCCCATTACAGAAGGCATGCTAGCAGAGTGAGGGCAATCACTTGTCAGGGATGTGGTACTGGGAAATCAACTATCTGTGGCCAGTTTGAACTAGATGACTTCTGGAGTCTTTCCATGTTGAGATTGTGAGTCCAGAAGTAATTTTCTATCATACCACATATAACTTGAGAGTTTATAAGTCAATCCCTAATTTAAAACACACACATTCTCTGTACGATTATTTGGAACATTCTAAAAGCCATTCCCAGACCACTGCTTCACCATTAGGGTTCTATACACACACACACACACACACACACACACACACACACCAATTAACATGGGAGCTACCAAACTCACACCACTTCACCCACCACTGAATCCCAAGCAGACTTTAGACTTCAAAGGTACAAGCCTACATATGGCTCAATGGAATTAAAGGTTCAGAAGGACTCAAATGTCTGATTACAACCATTTTTGTATTATAGGTAAAACAGGCTCTTCGGAGATAGGGTGTGTAAAGTGTCTTGCCGACCTTAAACGGTTACCAAAATGTTATCAGGGCAGCTGAGTGGTACAGTGGATAGTGTGCTGGACCTGGAGTCAGGAAGACCTGAGTTCAAATCTGGCCTCACACACTTATTAGCTATGTGACCCTGGGAAGTCATCTAACCTGTTTGCCTTAGTTTCCTCATCTGTGAAAATGGGGATAATAGTATCACCTACCTCTCAGGGTTGTTGTGAGTATCAAATTAGATAACAATTATAAAGCATTTAGCACATTGCCTGGCACAGAGTAAGCACTATACAAATGTTAGCTATTACTATCAATTACTCTAACATTATTATTATAGAGTCATCCTGGTGGTCAGTACCAGCTAGAATATTAGTAGATTCAGGAAGACCTAGGTTCAAATTCTGCTTTTGACACTTAACCAGTTTGGTGAGGATAGGAAAGCCACCACCTCAATCAGCCTCAGGATTTATCTGCCCATACTGGAAATTTCCCATGTGGCAAAAATCAAAAGGTATAATAACACTTCTCATGTATACTACTCACTTGGCAGTAAACACACACTCCTTTGTATTCTAAGTTATTGCCATGTGGAGGCTTTGTCTCCCCAACTTGGTTGTAATGTCCTTAAAAGCAAGGACTATGGCTGTAAGTCTTTGGGTGTCCCCACCTCATTTCACACATAGTTGGAATTCAATAAATATTTGTTGATTGATTTAAATGACTTTAGCACCAGCTATGTGTTTTTTTTTTTCCTGACAGCCCATAAAAAGAGCACCAAATATCACAAATTACTTATAAGAGGATTTGAAACAACAATATTTTTTCAAGTCTGGCAGGCTTTAGATATGAATGAACTATTGCAGAACTAGGCTCTCTTTGTCTTTGGAATGGGGAGAGGAAAAAATAACCTACAATTCCTTAAACAGCAGATTTCATTTAACAATTTTATTCACATCATAACATCTTAGCACTAGAAAGGATTTCAGGAGTCTTCCAGTCCAAGCCATGCCTAAAGCATGAACTCACTTCTAAAAGGTTCTGGACATTATTCCTCTCCTACTAGGAAGTTAACTTTTGGGACTTCCATGTCCCACCACTGACTTACATTTAACTTGGCCATTCTCTTTGTCTATGCCCTAGGGGACAGCTAGAAAATATCAAGCAAATTGAGACTGGAGTTATTCTAGGCAGCCGTGGGTCAAAGGGCCGCACTTGAGGACCTAGTGAACCACATGTGGCCTTGAGACCACGGATTCCCCAGCTCTGTGAGGTTTAAACAAGTATGGGGTTTCAACACAACCTCTGAGAAGTGACAGTTTGGGAGAGGAGGGAGAAGGAGAAGACTTGGGCCAAGACTGAAGCCAAAGAGAACCTTGAGAGCCTCAAGGTACTGGAAGGATTTGGGACTTCCCATCTTCCTATTGGTGTCCTAACAGCATCCCCGGACCAGTCAATGGCAATGTCTGCATTGATGAGATAAAGATTCAGGCTCGGACGCCATCAAAGAAACTAAACAATGCCTACGAGGAACTTCTTGAGCATCCCATGAAGTTGAGAAAAGAATGTCCATCAAGCAAGAATTATGAGTTTCTCCTTTGCCACATTTCCCTTGAATTCTGTATGGACTTATGGGAGAGTGGGACACAGACTTTGGTGGGGGAGGATGTTTGGTGCCAACTGTTCTCACTATGCCACTTTAATAAATAACCCTTTATTTAAAAAAAAAAAACCAACTACTTAAGGATAGAAAGACTAAAATGATAACCAGCTGACAATCTTGGGAGAGGATACACACCAGTGGGGGCTTGTGAACTAAAATACTAGAAAAGATAACCTCTAGCCTTCAGGGATACCCCAAAGAGCCCTGAAGGGATATAAGAGCCAGGTTCTGAGCCCTGACTCAAAACAGAATTTATTATCTTCCCCACCCCCAAACCTATCCCTCTTCGGAACTTTCCCATTTCTGTCAAAGGCATCACCATCTTTCCAGCACTCAGATTCACAACCATAATATACTGTCAATTCCTCACTCATCCCACATTTCAAATCTTGTTTTTATGTCTGCAGCATATATCTCATCTGTGCCCTTCATTCAACTCATACTACCATAGTTAAGGTCCTCATCACTTCGCACCCGGACAATTGCCTTCTGATTTGTTTCCCTGCCACACATCTTGCCCCGCTCTATTTCATCTTCCATACAGATGCCAAAGTGGTTTTCCTAAAACACATGACCCTCTCCTGTTGAAAACTCTATAGAGGGTCCCAGTTGCCTCTAGAAGCAAATACAAACTCATCTGTTGGACATTTTAAACCCTTCACAATCTGTCTCCAGCCTACCTTTCCAGATTTATTACCTATTACTCCCCTTTACTCACGTTACATTCCGGGCAAACTGGTCTACTTCATGCAACATTCCATTTACTGACTTCATGCTTTTGAACAGACTATCCCTTATGGTACATATTCTCTCCCCACCTCAGCCTCCTAGAATTCCTCACTTTCTTCAAATCCAAGTCCTTGAGTCCTCAAGTCCAGCTTGAAATGCCCAGAGCTCTTGTGGGAGGTCTTTTCTTATCCACTCAGCTACTAGTGCTTTCTCTGAATATTACCTTGTATTTGCCTTGTATTTAGCTTGTGTTTACTTAATGTATCTGTGTTTTTTCTTGGGAGCAAATCTAAGTTCCCATGTTGCCACTGAAAGTACATTGTATTTATTTTGTAATGTTTACTTAAATGTATGTGTGTTTTTCTTTCCCTAAGAGAATATAAGTTCCTTGAGGGCAGCCACAATATCATTTTTGGCTTTGTACCCCACTAACCCTCAGTGCCTAGCATAGTAACTGAAATATGTGCTTTACAAGTGCATGTTGATTCATGGATTCATTGATTGATGAAGAATTATCTAGATTGCCCGTTTCCAAGCTTAAGATGAAATTTCTTAGTCCCAGCAGCCTTTGTTTGTAATGCAACTAGTCTACTGTATGCCCAAGTTCCCTTGAGATTCTACAAATCAAAAATGTCATTTCTCATTGACTAAGTCACAAATCTTTCACTTTTTTTCCAGTCAATGAAGTTAGATGAAATCAATTTCAAGTTTTCCTTAATGGCATAAAAAACTGATCACTCAGCTTACAGATTTTTTTACATGTGATTGTAAATTAAATGTGATTTTTCGCTAACTTTCAAAATAGACTAGTGCCAATTTCCCTCCTCCCCCAAAGCACTGAAGGAATTTGAGTGGGGAATGATTAACTCAATGGCATTCTGCTCCTGGAGCAAGCTGGACATCATGTCTTAGGGACAGCTTTGTCACCTTTCAGAGAAAAGCTAACCTAACCCATCTTGGAGGGGAGAGTCCTAGCATGAGATATTTAAGACAAAGAAGATTTTACGTCGTAGACTGGGGAAATAACTCAGTATTCCTTCGCTTGGATGAAAAGTGAAATGTTGAGTTCAGTAAGAGAAATTACTGCTCTTTATACCCTTTGAATTTAATACAATAGAAATTCAAGTGTGGATTGGATCACATGAACTTGAAGGATCTTTCAACTTTGAAATACTAGATCCATTTCCCTAGTGGACAGTTCTTTCCCTTTTATTGTCAAGTCACATTATTCCTACTTGCACATTCTTTGTAGAGGTTCACTCCTATAGCCACAAACCTGATAGAGGCTCTCATTACCTCATGGCTGGACTAGCCCTCTGGCTGGTCTCCCTACCCCAAGTCTCTCTCTGTTCCAATCCATTCTGCTGCCAAAGAGGTTTTCCTAAAGCACAGACCTGCCCACGTCGCCCTTTCCTTACTCAATAAGCTCCTAAAATGTGATGTGATATCCTCTATTTGGCATTTAAAACCCTTCTCAACCTGAATCCTTCCTACCTTTCCAGGCTTCTGACATTTTACTTTCCTGTACACACTTTATGAGTCAGTGATATTGGCATATTTTCTGTTCCTCAGATGCGGTACTCCATCTTCTGATTAGGTATCTTTTCATTTGCTGTTCCCCATGCCTGGAATCCTCTCCCTTCTCATCTCTGATTTCTAGCTTCCCTCAAGACTCAGCCCAAATCCCCATCTTCTGCAGAAGACTTTTCCTGGTTCCTGTTCTGCTAATGCCTTCCCTCTGAGATGAAACTTATACCTTAAACTTACATATACCTCCCACTGCAAACTTTTCACGCCTCAGTTTGCAGACTCTCCTTTAACCCCCAGCATTCACCCCTCAAAACATCTCAGCAGCAACCTTCTTATGTCGGAGCAAGAAGTGTTCATGTTGCTTATTAAGGTTATTAAAGTTACCTGTGCCCTTGATAAGACACCCCACATACACACACCTCCTCTAAGATCCTGCTAAGGTGCATCACCTCATCTCTCTTTTGCATCTTCAGTCTTCCGCTTTTCACTGGCTTTATATTTGCCTACAAATACACTTCAGTATCCCCAATACTGGGGGGGAGGGTCCTTCATCTCACCTTTCTACTCCATCCAGTTACCAGTCCATCTTTCTTCTCCCTTTCACTGCCAAATTGGCAAAAAGTTATATCTGTATACTTCCCACCTCTCTGACCTCAGGCAAGTCACTTCATTTCCTGTATCTCAGTTTCCTCACCTGTGAAAAGAACTTTTTGACTTGCCTCAGCAATAATTTTATCCTCAAAAAGTGGAATAACCAAGAAGGAAAAATTCTATTCCAGTTCTGATTCTTACTAACAAGGAAGATTTTTTTTCTGAAGTGGAAATGATGGGAATGTCAAAGGAAGGACCACTCATTTCTAGAGTTTGTGATAAGGAAAGAAGAAATCTGGGCATAGTCTGATATACATCTCAGATATAGGGAAAGCAGATTTCAAATGGTTCAGAAGAAAGATGGACAGGATTCCATAGAGTAAAAAAGTACAATATTTTTCAACATTTTAAAGTATTTCAGGGAAACACAGACTAGGAAGGATGGGAGATGCTCAAGAATGACATTCGGAAGTTATAAACAAACCATTCTAATGAGGATTTTAAAAGTGAGATTTGTCTGATGAAACCAATGTAGATGTGCAAAGAACTCACTGACCACTTAGATTATTTTTTTTTAATTTGTAGAAAATGAATAAAAAAGCATAGACCAGCCTATAAAGATAGTATGGGAAATGCTAATACTCAGATTGAGCTGAGACAAGCAAAGGAAACTAAGGTCAAAAAAAAGGAAAGGGGTTGTTCATTTTTTAAAGGAAAAAGTTACATTATGAGAAAAAAGATAATCAAAAAAGGGATATGACTTCTGCTAATGGGGGATGGACCATTGATAGCTGACAACAGAGTGAAAACAAATCTGTGCAATTTTTATTTTGTTCTGCTTTCTCTGCAAGGAAGAATTACCTTTAACATGAAAATGACAGAACAAAAATAACTAATAGGAAGTTGATAACCAAGCTATGTAAGGAATTAGAGAGAGAGCACCTAGCTGCCCTTTATGAATGCAAGTCACTTAGCCCAGGTGAACTACATCCTGGGATCTTGAAAGAACTGGTAAATGTGATTGCTGGGCTATTGTCAGTGATGTTCGAAAGATCATGGAAAATGAAAGAACTACTACAGAATTAGAAAAGGGTAAATGTTCCAATTTAAAAATAAAAAAGGAAAGAAAACAGATTCTGCAAACTATAGACCATTGAGCTTGACTTCAATTCCAGGGAAAACTCTAGAATACATCATTAAAGAGATAATTATAAAGAAGCAATATGGTTTCATTAAGAATAGGTCATGCCAAACTCACCTCATTTTCTTTTTTTAATAGAATTACTAAGCTTGTACAAGAGGGCCTTCTGTGGATGTAGTTTACCTAGATTTTAGCAAAGATTTTGATAAAGTATCCCATACTATTTTTGTGGAAAAGATGGAGAGATGTAGATTAGACAAGAATACCATCAGAGGGATTTGGGACTTGTTGGATGGCCAGATTCAGAGAGTAATTGTTGACAGTTCAATGTCATCATATCAGGAGTTCTCCAGTGGAGTACCCCAATGATCTATGCTTGGCCGTGTGCTATTTACATTTTTCTCAATGACTTGAATAAAGACATGAATGATATGCTCATTAAGTTTGCAAATGACCCAAAGTTGGGAGGGATAATTAACAGATTGGGTGGCAGAATCAGGAACTAAAAGGAGTTTGACAAACTACAGCATTGGGTTCAATCTAAAATGAATTTCTGTAAGGACAAATGTAAAGCCTTTTATTTGGGTCTGTAAAATCAACCTCACAAGTATAAGATGGAGGGACATGTTTAGATAGTTGTTGTTCCACTAAATCTGAGGGGTTTGGTGGATTTTACAAGCTCAGTATGAGTCAGCAATGTGGTGTGGAAGTCAAAAAAGTGAGTGCCATACTGGATGAATCACATTAAGGGAGGGCATGACTTCCAAGAATAGACAAGTGTCCCACTGAAAATGGATGACTGAAAAAGATTACCAATCCATTGACAGTGGTAAAAACAAAACAAAACAAAACAAAACAGAAACAAGAGAAGCAAAGCAAAGCCAAAAAGAGGAAAAAAAGGTATGGTTCCTGGAGGGGAATTAAAGGCTACAATGAAAGATGATCTTCCAGACTATGATGTCTGTGGTGGATACGTGCGAGACTTCACGTGACATTTCATCCTCTTCCCATTATCTTCTTCTGTTGTCCACAGACCCTTCAGCATGTAGCATACCTTCCCTTTCTTTCAGTTCTGCCAAATACTGCAACCAAAAGTGCAGTATCTCTGTGCTGATTACTTAACCCCTTGACATTTAGGTGGGAATACAGTGGGGAACTTTGTTCTTGTTGCCAAGGGATTAATCAGGAGACACTCTGCATAATTTGTCCTTTTTCTCTCTTATTTTTTTTTTGTTATATTTTGAGTTTCAAATTGTTTCTCTCTCTCCCCACCAACCCCGAATTAGAGAAGGCCAACATCTGTGTGGAACCATACAATGATACATTTTTTTCCTCCAGAGGTGGAAAGCATTTTCCTTCGTAAGTCCTTGGTAGTTGATTTTAATGATCATAGTACTCAAAATAGCTTAGTCATTCACAGTTACTCTTCCACATTCTCTTGGTTCTGCTTGCTTCACTTTGCATTATGTCATGCAAGTCTTTCCATGGTTTTTTTTGTGGGGGGGGCCTAGGCATTGGGGTTAAGTGACTTGCCCAGGGTCACACAGCTAGTAAGTGTCAAGTGTCTGAGGTTGGATTTGAACTCAGGCCCTCCTGAGGTGATCTATCCACTGCGCCACCTAGTTGCCCCCTCCACGTTTTTCTAAAACCAATCCTGCATATATCTTTTCTCCTCTCCTAGTACCTCCTCCCCTCTCCCAGCACCGCCCCTCCTCCTCGCCCCGCCCCTTTCCTGTCTTTCCGCTTCTCTCCCAGGCCTCCCGCCCCGTCCCGCCCACTCGTAGTCTTTCTCCGCCCCCAGGGAGGGAGGGGGCGGGCATTATCGTCGCCTTTACAGCCGCTGATTGGCTGGCGGCGGACGCCGCTCGATGGCGTGGGGCTGGCGAGTGGCTGACTGTGCTGGAGCAATGGCGCCGGCCTTTGGGGCCACTGGCCCGAGCGTGTAAGTGGCTTCCGAGGCCGGAGAGCGGGAAGCTGCGGGCAGCAGCCGTGACGGACGGGGTCCGAGTTCCCCAAGAGCTTCATCATGAGTTTCTTAATCGACTCCAGCATCATGGTCACTTCCCAGGTGAGGAGGCGGCCCCCCCTCCCGTCTCCCAGGACAACCGCCCCTCCCCCTTACCTACACCGCCCCCTCCCCCCCTCATCCCCAGGTCAAGGGCAGGGGTGGGGGGGAGGGTCAACACCCGCCCCCTGGACCTCCCTCCTTCCCTCTCTCTCCTCCCTCCCCCTGCTATCCTCCTCTCCCTCCCTCGCCCCTCCCCTTCATCCTTCCCCCATCTGAGAGCATCGGTCCCGGGGAGGACCAGAGGCAGAGCGCTGGACCCAGGGGTGGTCGAATCCCGAGTTTGAGTCCTGCCCTTGACGCTTATTAGCTGGGGGCTGAGGGCAAGTGACTCCGAGCCTCAGTTTCCCCATCTATAAGACGAAGCTAATTTTAGTGTCTACTCCTCGGGGTGGCTGTCGGGATTTAAACGAGAGCTAAAGTGGATGGAAACCCTTTGCAACCCTTAAAGATCCCTATCAGCGTTGGTATCAATTCCCCAACTTCCCCTCAGCTAATATGACTTCAGACCTCCAGCAACTGGGCTTGCAGACCCTTCCCCGACTGGCATTTATAAGATACACTGTGATTTGGGGAGTTGGCAGGGAGAGCTGCTGTCCAAAAACGAGCGCTGCGGCTGTTGATTGGCATCCCAGGAGTCGGGTTTTTGTTGTTTGTTTTTTGTTTTTTAAAGTCACGAACAGGGAGTAAACACTGTTGCCTAATAGAAGAGGATGAAATGCCATTTCTGGAGCCCTGCATCCCACTCATCCACACTTCCTTAGGGACAAATGAGCAATTTCCATCCTCACTAATGAGGTGGTGCTGAAAGAATGATTCTTTTCGAAGGCCTTAGGAGCATAAGGTTTTGTTTATGTCCCGAACCCCTCCTCCTACCTTGTTGTTCATTCTTTTCAGTGGCGTCCATTTTGTGACCTCATTTGGGGTTTTCTTGGAAAAGACACTGGGGTGGTTTTCCATTTCCTTCTCCAGCTTATTTTACAGATGAGGAAACTGAGGCAAACAGGGGTAAGTGACTTGCCCAAGGTCACTCACCTAGCAAGTGTCAGAGGAAAGGTTTAGAACTCAGGTCTTCCTGACTCCAGGCCCAGCACTCTGTCCACTGCACCATCTACCTGCATCCTGCCTTCTACCTGTATGCTAATAGTTAACTCCGTTCTAATCCTGTTCTGATTCATTGTGAATGCCCTTCCACCACCTATGCTTTGACAATCTCAATGACCCCTTGAGTGTGATACATAGTCCACCTCTGTGAATGTTCATTCCAATCTTTCCCACCTGATTCTTTTATTTTATCATTATGGTACCTGGAGAAAATGGTGGGTGATTTGTTGTTGGAGGGGGAGAGATAGCCATGGGTGCCAGGAGAGTGGGATACAGTTCCTGCTTTCTAGACAACTTTCCTTCATGCCTTTCTTAGGTGGACTCTCTAGGTGGTATATAATAATAATAATACTAGCATTTATATAGCCCTTGCAAAGCACCTGCAGAGGCTCTTCCACTTCTAAATCTGTGAGCTTATTCCTGTTTTAAAACCAATGACGTATTGTTGCTTATTTTGGTTGGAAGCTGCATGCGCCTCATAACCTACAGTGTGGTACAGTGAGAAAAGCTCCCGCAGACTCGAGTTTTAATCCTGGCTCTGTCACCAAATGCCTAAACCCTCATCCAAGCTCTCCTCTTTTCTTGTCAATAAAATGCCCTTCCTCAGCAAGCTATTGTTAAGATATTACTTCATTATAGTAATTGTTAAGTGCCAACATAAAACTAGGCTCTTTCCGAAATATATTATTATATGAAATTCTTGTGTAAGTGTATGCCGAATCAAATAATAACACAGGGAAAGGTTTGCAGCAAAAGATAAGTGTATTTTCCAGTCATCCTTATTTTTGCCCTAGGACCGGTCATCTTTTCTGCTTCCCCTTGCTAACTTTCAACCTGGAGATCTCATCTGTAGCAGAAGTTCATACTTCACTCATGCCCTTCATTACTTCCAGCCATTTGTGACTTTCATTAGTTCCAGAGTACAGTATAATTTTCCACTCTTTCCAAGGGCAAAGTTCTACCAACTCCATTTCTTTGACTGCTCTTAAGCGTCCACATTCCAACGTCCATTTGATTTACAGCACTAACAGAGGGATTACTTTTTCCTTCTGCATTACCCACTTGTTGGCCTCTCTAGGCTTGTCAGAATTCATACTTACTTTGGTTCTACTCTGAATCAAATCCTCAGTTATTTATCATTCATCACTTCTGGAGCTCTCCAAAACTCCCTCCCTCAATATTAAAAGAACCTGGAATGAGATGAGCAAGCAATCTGTTCTTTGTTTTCTTCCCTGCCTCTGTTCCCTTTCTGTCCATTTGCCCTTTCTCATAGCCTTGTGGCCTTCAATTTCTTTTTTGTGTCCAAAGTTTTATTTTGTATTCTTATTATGTCATCTGGCTAGCATTTCTTTAACTTTCTCAGCCTGAACTTCTGCCCCAACTTTGTATACTACTCATAATTCCTCCCACCTGATTTCTCTAACCCTAGTCATCTTCCTTTTGTAAGTTAGACATAGTCTCTATTATTTAGGGATATATCTGCATTTCTTTAGAGTAGCTATAATCAAAGTCCATAAAAGCCTTCCTGGTGGCCAGTGATTAATCCAGAATGGAGGGATGATTTGTATACCAGTGTTAGAATGAGGTTCCTAGTCTACATAGGGTGAAAAAGTGAGTGAGTATGTGTTTGTGTAGGGGGTAAGGGAACCATTTATTGTTGAAAGTTGAACCAGCTTGACATTGAGCATAGCTTTCATAGTATTATTACACTGCCAGCCCATATAAGAGCTCTAGTGGTTCTACACAGAGAAGAGAGAGACCACAAAAAGGCCCAGGGAAGGAAGGAGGAGACACCTGGTCCTCCATGCAGAGAGAATGTTATAAAGATGACCCTATACTCGATTCCAAAGACTGGTGTCTCAAAGACTTATTAAAGAGTTTGAAGTGCACCATTTCAATTCTTGCAAGAACCAGGCGCACCTCCTTGGAAGGGGAGAAAATGCGCCCAATAAAAGAAGCCAGAGCAATCTTTATAGTTAGTAATTGCCTAACTCCTCCCTTCTGGATCAGGATTGGTCTTAATCCTTCTGGGTTACAATCTTCCTTATATGCCCCACCCCTAAAATACATTATTTGCCTAGAATTGTGTTATCACTACCCCCCTTGGACGGAGAAGTTAGCCTGTCTGTGTTGATTTCTTATCTGCTTATGTGGAAACTTAACTCTTTCATTTCTCACAATTCCTACTTTTTTTTTTTTAAGTAAAGATTTGGTTTCCACACCTTCCCAATTTCCTTATCCTCTAATCTCCTTAACATGATTTCAAATTCTCCATCACTGGGGAAAGTCTCATTGATACATAAGGTATCATCATCCTTATATTGCCAGAGCCTGCCCTCTGAACTCCCACTGTGGGTCCTACTGGGTTAATCTTTAGTGAGGGATGTCTCTATCAATTGTTGTACCACTCCCCTAGTGCATGAAATCATACAACATCCTACAGCAATTAATACTCCTGAATGGATACAACCATTCCTTTCCATTTGCCAAACCTGGATTCTAACTATCCCTTTAATCAGTTATCTATCCAAGAGTTCTCTGCCAACTCCTCAGCTAAAGTGGTTAAACCTTGCAATGCCTTAATGATGGTTCTATCTGGGGCTGTATTGCTGGGCAACATTTCATCAGGGGATTTTGAGGACTTAAAACAATATGGGAGAAGGAAGGGAGGAATTGACTGACGCATTGACGAAGTAAAAAGGGGGCAGTCCCCTTATTAAGTACAGATACAGAGACCCAAAAGTAACGATAAATTGTCCATTTAAAGCTTCAGAAGTCTCTTCTCATACAGCTCTCTGACACTCTGGACATCATCTGGTGAAGTCCTCTGGTCCAAGTGCTGTTCAGACAGTGTCCAGCAGACTCTCTTCTTGTAGAGATCCTCCTTCTTGGGTCCACTTTCCTACAAGATTGGTCTCAACACAGTTTTTAAATTACTTTGCCAATAACCAGGGCAAATAATGAAAGTTTACTCAACCCCCATGTCTCCACTATTACAAGGTTAAAATTAGAACCTTGGCCAATTATCATATTTTAAGAAACTCAGTTTAGAAAAGTTAGAACCTAGCCTTACACTCTACATTACTTCTAGTTTTATGCCTTGCATTAATTCAGGATTCATTCCTATTCATATTCCTCCATCAGGAGGATGAGATTCCACTAAGGAATTAATAAGACTCCAATACATAGTAGTTAATTTAAAACCAGTACACATCAGATACTAAAACAATCCCAACTTCTAGTCATGTACAAATAAATAATCCTTAATTAAAATGGATGCTTCTTTCAAGGCATTTACAATATAAGTCACAAGCTATTCTTCTTTTAACATTAATTAATTGTATCAAACTGAGACAATTTAAAACTTTAACATTAACTAAGTATTAACTAATTAGCAGAATAATATCCTAGTTCCACAGTCTCCTGGCCTAATTATCCTCATACCACTATGAGAAATTAAAGGATCCTGACTTACACAGGAATATACTAGTAATATATCAAGACTGAATACTTAATTCTGAAGTTCTAGGCCAAATAACTCAATCTTATACTTGCATCTTACTATAATAACCTTAGAGGTTCCTGCATCAATCTAGTTTTTTTTAATAGATTCAATATTTATGCTTACAAAACTTATGATTACAGGAATTTGCCATGAAAGAACAGGGACCAAGTAAAGAACATGAATCCCTAGATTCATGTCAATTCCAGGCAGAAGTTATATATAATGAGCAACTGCATTGAACCAGGCTTAAAGCCTGCCAGGTGTCACAGTGGGGAAATTAAGTCAGGACAATCCTACCTCAGCCATGCAGAAAAGCCGTTCTCCCGACCTTCCCATGAGAACACCGTCCTGCATCTCATAGATGCAACTCACAAACCTCTTTGCAGATTGCTGTTGTCAAGGGTCAGTAGCTCAATCAGTTGCTCGTTAACCATACCTGGAGTTAGACGCAGAACAACAGTTCATTAACAGTCCCCAAGATTTTGGATAGCAAATTCTCCTCATCAGGATTTCAGGTGTGACTATAATTTCACATTAATTAGGGGACATCTCCAAAGTGAGCTCTAAGTCGTTTGCACAACTTCCTACACATGTTCTGGTTCCTAATAACATCCTGAGTAAAATCAAACTTCCATTAAGATCGTAAGTTGCTACTCTAAATAGATTTGCCTTTCTGTTTCTCAAGCTTATTTATCCTTCTCTAACCATTCTTAATCTGAAAGAATGAGACACTTTCAGAGCTTGAATCCTATCCATATGATAAGTTCAAACAGTGATTTTAACTCTTGCTAGGCCATGGAATGAATTCAGATCAAAATAGTAAGATCTTTCCTTCTTACAACTTATTACAGAAATTTAGATGCTTTAGTATTAATCACTAGCCTTAGATCTCTGATGTTGCTTCCATTGAGACTATTTCTCTAAGAGCACCCTGTTAAGTCCAATCCAAGGACACAACAAACCCAGGAATGAAACTCTTAAAAGTTCATAGTAGGTTTGGACATAATTTTCTTACAAATAGAAATTTAATAGGCCCTCTAAAAGAATATCGAAGATTTCATCAAAACTTTTTTTTTATAAAAGTTATCTTCCCTTTCTTAAAAACAGCTTACAATTTCCTAATTACCATAAAATTCCTAGTTGCCTAAATTCTCTAGTCAAAAAGTATCTGTATAAGAATTATGAGATTTTATGAAATCTTTTTTTTGCATAATTACCAAGTTTCTTTTCACACATACACACAAAATATTTTTACCAGTACTTAACTCAAACAATAACTCCAAATAGCTTAATTAACAATTTTAAACTTCACAAGAGCCAAATAATCCCAGCTAAAACTTCCCCTTTAAACATAGACAAAACTTGGAAGTTCTCATTTCTTAAATTACAGTGCTTAAAAGGAAATGTTACAAAATGGGATTATAAAGAATGCCCCAACAGCCCCACTCATTCCTTTTTCTCTTTTGTCTGAAGGCACAGTTCTTAATCTGACATTCCAGATCATAATATAAATTGCCCTTCCAACAACATAACTAATACAGTCGCTTACCATATTACATCATATAAGAAAATTCAGAACTATGTAAGCAGTATATTAAAAACTTGAAACACCCAATTAATTATTATCAGAAATTTTAAAAAAAACCCTTTCTTTCTTTCTGAACCCCTTCCACTAGGTCAACAGTCTCCTGGGGCCACTCCCATCCCAACCGACTGGCTTTTTTTTTCCTATTATCTATGCTAGCCCATCATTGTCTTTTTACTGGTCTGATAGCCTGGGGCCACATCCAAGTTTCAACCTCAATGACACTCCCAATCAAGAAATTTGGTGGATGGGGGCCTAGATTTCCCAGGCCCGCCGGTCCCCTGCCTTAAGAGCCTGGCCCATACGGCCCACCCCCAGCAAACCCAGTCTTTTGTCTAAAGAAGGCCTGGGTTAAATTTTTTTTTTTAATTTCTAATTGAGGCCCTGATATATGAGAGAACATATCAATAAGTGTTTCACAATAAAATATGTTTGTGCCACAGGGCATACATTGTAAAATTATTTCCACAATTGTAATAAACTTTGAAACAACCCATTATCACTTTAGATGAATGTACTCCCAAATCACTTTGCACAGAGAATCATTCATTTCATCATTAATATATTGGAACTATAACCTTAAACCACCACATATTTTTATAATAGTCAAGATTTCAAATGAAAAGCTATCAAATTAAGTATCAATATAATTATTGCTTATAACCAAATATACTTCACTAGGTATTTAACAGTTTCAAATTATCTCATTTTTATCACTAAAAGACCCATTCCAGGTCAAGAGTTACTTTAACACCATTTCTACCTCACAGTGGTCCCTCAAATTTTACAACCTAAGAGTTTTAGAAATACAATACAATTTAGAAATACAGTAATAACTTAAACAATAAACTTCAGATAACATCAATTGCATTTCCTTATAATCACATATAGAAATGAGATCACTCATTACTCTTAGTACTTTTAACAATTACATTAGCTAATAATGCCACATCTCATGACAACCATTATTTTTTTTAATAGAATAATGAACTTAAATCCAATCAGATCCGAATTTATAATCACTAATGATAAACATTTAAAAACATTTTTGTTTTAAATCCAATACTCTTGGCCCTTTAAAAGGAAATATTCTCCACACATGTATGTATTCCCTTAAAAAGACACGTGGTGACAATTCCTGCTGTAAATAATTCTCTCTCCTTTTCTTTCCTACTTCCTTAAGGGAACAAAGAAAAAGTCCCCTTCTTCTTAGAAGCTTATCAGATGGAGCCACCCTCCTGAAAATGTCAGGCTTCAGCAATTTGAATGGGGTGTAACCCTCTATCACTTTATTGGTTTTCAAATCAAGCTACAAAATTTTCATTTTTCAGTCCTTCTACTTAAAACAGACCACTTCCTCACACCTTCTCAACCTAAACTATCTAAAGCTATCCAGAGGATATCCCTACCCAAGGGTGGGGATTTTAAGACCCCCACCCAAATTACACTCACCAAGATTAGGCAGCTTTCTTTTGCAAATCTGAAGGGAGATAAGAATTGAATAGGACTCCCCCTCTCCCCATCTCTCTCATCCCAAACTGCTTTTACAACTTTACTATGCATTCTAAACACTTCACTGAAATCTTATCACATTAAAAGAAAGAAAAACCCTTATTTTTTTTTTTCAGCTCTAAACACATTGCCCCAGACCGAATATATTGGTGGGAGGGACACAAAGACAATAACTCAAATTCTTAGTCTTGGGATTCTATTAAACCTGAATTCAAATTCTTGTCAGCCCCACCCCCTTTTTTTTCTTTTCTTTTTCTCTCAGCCCTAGCCATCTTGGACGGCATGCTCCAAATCCTTATCAGCAAAGGCCGCCAGCTGCACCTTCCACTAACTTCTGAGAGATTCTTCCTGCCTTTTTGACCCTAATCTCAATCTCCCTCTGAAAGCCTGAGAGGGAGCTCTTTCCCACTGTTCCTTCTCCAATCTCAGACCTCAGAAGTTACCCAAAAATTTCTCTGGCATACACAAAACATCCACAGACAGATAGCATGTGCGCGCAACTCCAATCCTAAACTTGACCGGTCAAAAAAACTTTTTGTCCCAAGGGCCCCTTTGAATGGGTTCCTTCAGTAGGAAAAGTTTTTCCTGAGTAATCCCACTACCTCAATTTGCTAGCTAGCGTTCTCCCCAGCGGGCTACTTTGGGGTATCTCTGGAAGGGGTTCCTCGAGTCCCTTCCCTGGCGCCTTTTCCTTTGAATTCTTCCCTCCCATCTCCAAGTCGAGTCTATTAACCAAGGCTTAGTTAATCCAGACAAAATGCCTCCCAGAGATAAGGGATTCCCAGATCAACAAAGCCTGAATTTTGCCACTGATTTCTTCCTACTTTTGTTGGATATATATCAACTTGAGTGATCCTCAGCCGTTTTCCTTTTTTTTTTTTGCCGCTGTTCAACCTGTCTCTGCAGCAATAGCTGCGGTCTACGGGATTTCACGAGGCGCAAGGAAAGCGAAATCGAAGTACTGGGACCGTTAAAATCAAGGGGCACGCTCTTCCCAGCCCACTTAGATTTCGCCTTTCTCGGTGGTCTCTTGGATCCCGGGCCGATCCCCCAAATTGTTATAAAGATGACCCCAGACTCGGTTCCGAAGACTGGTGTCTCAAAGGTTGAAGTGCGCCATTTCGATTCTCAAGAAACCCGGGCGCACAGAAAACGTGCCCAGTAAAAGAAGCCAGAGCAATCTTTATAGTTAGTAATTGCCTAACTCCTCCCTTCTGGATCAGGATTGGTCCTAATCCTTCTGGGTTACAATCTTTCTTATAGGCCCCACCCCTAACATACACTATGTGCCTAGAATTGTGTTATCACTCCCCCCTTGGACGAAGAAGTTGGCCTGTCTGCGCTGATTTCTTATCTATTTATGTGGAAACTTAACTCTTTCATTTCTCACAGAGATCACACCTGGCACTGATCTGACTCCCCTTCACCTCCTTATAGTCCACCTGCTATCTGCCCCTGAATTGTTTTTCTTTTTAACAGTGACAAATAGAAGCCAGGGCTCTGTGAGATCTTCTGCCCCAGCAAAGTGGTCTCAGCAAAGTTTAAGAGCCATTACTATTGAGGGACATCATTTCAGGGTTTTTAATAAGGGGCCCGGTGACCTCCTAATTGCCAAATCCAAAGTTGATTTTTTTCAGTCTTTATTTTCCTTGGCCCTTGGTTTCCAAAGTACACACTCTCCTGATTTACCTCCTACCTCTTTAACTGCTGGTTCTCATTTTCCTTCATAAGCCTTTTTTTCTCTTTGTGACTTCTGAAGGTAAATGTTTCCCAAGGTTTTGGGGTTTTTTTCCGCCTTCAACCTTTTTCTGTCAAGATACTCTCTCCTTGGCATTTCTTATTCATTCCTCCTACTTTACCTATGAGCTCCATGCAAATGACTCAGCTTCCTCACCCTTGACCTCCTTGCAGAGCTCTTGGACTTAATTCTCTTAACTACCTGCAAGCTAAATGTTCATCATATTGTCCAACTGGCTATTCATACTCAACATGTCCAAAGCCAAGTTTTTTTCTTTTCCCCCAAAACTTGTTCCTCCTGCTATTTCAGCTCATTTCACCACCATTCTCCTAGTCTGCTATCCTTGTCTCCTCCCTCTTCTCCCTCCTTGGATTCATATAGGTCCAAAATCGGATTGATTCTCCCTCACCATCTCTCCCCTCTGTCTCCTTTCTGTTCCCACCGCCACCACCCTGGCAGCTCACCTTATTGCCAGAGCAGCCTCCTGTGGTCTTCCTGCCTTCACTCTCTCCACAGTCTGATCCATTCGTGGCACATAGGCAGACTCACCTTCCTTGTGCACAGATCCTGGTCATATTGAACCATAACAAGTATTTGAAAGGCCATCATGTGGAAGAGTCTTTAGACAGCTCTGTTTGGCCTAAGAAGGCAGAACTGGGAAGAAGTGAATTTGGGGCTTCCTATAAGAAAAGGCTTCCTAGGAATTCAATCTACTGGATTTAAAAGAGGAATCAACTGCCTCAGGAGGAAGCTTCCTCCTCACTAAGATATTCAAACAAAGGTCATCAGGCTGTTATAAATGGCTAACTAACGATGAAGTTCTGGGCTGTGAGAGACTTGCGCACAATGGTGGTTGTCAAACTCTTTGGTCCCAGGACTTGTGTAGTCTTAAAAATTATTGAAGGCCCCAAAGAGTTTTTGTTTATGTGGGTTATATCTACTGATATATGTAGTTTTAGAAATTAAAACATTTTAAGCATGTATTCATTTAAAAATAAAGTTATTACATGTTAGTATAATAAACATAAAGTATAATAAACATAAAATGTTAATGAAAAAAATTTTATGAAATTTTATGAAAAAAATCACTGATATCTTTTAGATATTAATTCATTTATAATAGCAACAATCCGTTATATGTTGATATAAATAATGTTTTTTATAAAAAATTATTTTCCCAAAAATTTAAGTGAGAAAATGATATTGTTTCACATATTTTTACAAATCCCTTTAATATCTGGCATAATAGAAGATAACCTGATTTTCATATCTGCTTATACATTCAATATGTTGCAATATGTTGTTTTGGTCAATATGTATGAAGAAAATTCAGCTTCACGGAGATCAGTATTTGGAAAAGGGAGGAATATTTGACTATGCAAATAGCATCTTAGTATTTATAACTGTGAACATAGTAGACTCCTTTTTTTTTTCTCCTTTTAGGCAATTGGGGTTAAGTGACTTGCCCAGGGTCACGCAGCTATTAAGTGTCAAGTGTTTGGTCTGAAGCCGGATTTGAACTCAGCTCCTCCTAACTTCAGGGCCAGTGCTCTATCCACTGCGCCACCTAGCTGCCCCATAGTAGACTCCTTGAAAGGCTCTTGCTCAGGGGTTGGCAGACCACACTTTTAGAATTGCTGGCCCTATTGAATAAAGTTCTAATTCCTTCCCATAGTGTTCAGGTCCTCCAGTATCAGGACCTTTCCTGCCTTACCTGTACAGTTCCCCATACACACCTGGCCTTTGCTCACATTTTCCCCTCTACCCAGAATGCCTTCCTAACCCTGTTGAGTTTGTACCCCTCCTTTAAGGCCCAACTTCTTTTCCTTCTTTTCACTTCCTATGTCCCAGCCATCTTTTTAACAATGGCACCAAATGCCATAGATCCCTCCTATCCCTTCTCTTCAGGTCTGGAACCATCAACCCTGCCATTGTCCCTGAAAAGGATGTGTCAGACTTTTCCTCCATGACTTCACACACTATCCCCTATAAGTTTCTAATGTGCCTGGCCACCAATCCCCCATGTGTGTTATCTTCTCCTTTTAGAATATAAGTTCCTTGAGATCAGGCACTGTGTTTGCTTTTGTATTTGTATCCCCAACTTAGCACGAAGCGAACACTTAATACATGCTTACTATGCTTTTTTTAATTGTTCATTCATTCTTCCAGCTCAAATGCTGTCTCCTTCCTGAGTTTCCCCCAATGCATCCCTTGCTCATTATGACTTTGTTGCCTTCTCTCTTAACGTAGTATTTTGCATTAGTTATTTGTATATGTATAATACTCCCAAACAAACCTACAAGGTTCCATAAAGGTAGGAACCATATATGTTTGAAATCGTCCGCTATACCCAGCATCTAACACAAAGTAGGTGCCTATTAAGTGATTTTTTGAATTGGATTGAATTAAGAGTCTTTTAAAGTTTCTGTTCCCATCTACAGGAAGTTTCTGGTGAATGCAAGTTTCACTCACTCCTTTATTACCATATTATTACAAAACTAACTTCATGATTCTGTTTTGGCCTAAAAATAAAATATAATAATACATGCCTTAGAACAGTTCTTAACCTGGAGTCTATGAACTTTAAATATATATATATATATATGTGGATGGATGGATACACGCACAAATATATATGTATATATGTGTCTATATGTATATGTGTACACATATACATATATAAAAACTACATTTCAATATAATTGGTTTTCTTTGTAATCTTATGTATTTTAAGCATTTAAAAATTTATCCTGAGAAGGGGTCCGTGGGCTTCACCAGACTGCCAGAGGAATCTGTGGGACAAAAAGGCTAAGAACCCCTTCCCAGGAAGAATGCAATTTCCAAAGTTCAGAGCCATTTGAACCTCCTCTCCCTTTGCTGTGAGTTTTCATTGATGTGCTATGTGTAGGTGGCAAAATCCAGGGGATGTTGTGAACCTCCTATCCATGAAAAAGTTTCATTATTTCAGCCATGTAAACATTAGATCCTTGAACATAGAGTGTGCCAGTAAGGTCTTCTGCCTACGAGCCCATGCATCTGGCCTCAGCCACTTTGAGCAGCTCCTCATGCCAGCCTTGATCGTTTTTCCCATCTGCAGGTGCTCTTCTTTGGCTTCGGATGGTTATTCTTCATGCGACAGCTGTTCAAGGACTATGAGGTAAGAAGGGATCCATTTTCCTGCCAGGATTTGAATCTGAAACAGCTTTAGGGTATAACAATAAAAATGTCAATTTTAGCACAGACATCTCACGTTAAGGCTACGAGTGGTATTTTATTACTTACACATCCAGTTTAAATAATATGGCTTTAATGCCAGTGTAGGCCATGTGTCTCAGATCTCAACAGATGACTGAATTCTGCTGGCAAGAGAGAAGGAATACAAGTTGTGAATTGTTCAGAAGCCAGGGACGAGGAAAGTGATCTCATGGTCATATTTCTTAACCAAAATGTGACACAAGAAAGAATCTTTAGCATAATGCAGCCTTGTAATTACAGCATCTCATTTACTGACCTGGCCTTCCGGGTAATTACCAGGCCACCTGACCTCACTCAGTGTTGTACACCAGGGCAGGCATTCTTAACCATTTTATGTGTCATCTACCCCTCTGGTGGTCTGGGGAAGCCTTTAGACCCCTTCTCAGAATGTTTTTCAATTTATGAAACAAAATACGTACTACTACAAAAGAAAACAATAATATTGTAATAAAGTTATCAAAATATGTTTAAAAACAGGTTCACAGTCCCTGCAGTAGAGGTTGGTGTTGTTCGTTTTGTTTTCAGTCTGGTTCTGGCCTAGTATCTTGGGTTCAAGTTTAGACGTGTTGAGATGGTCTTTTCTCCATTGATTTTTTTTCTTTCAGCAATATGCACCACATACTACCTGAGTCCTATCCTGGCTCCATACAAAAAATTGACTTACCTTGAGATAGCAGAACAAAAAGTCCTTGGTCTTTCAAATAACAACCCAAACTCCTTTGGAAAGTCTTGGAACTTACCTGTGGTCTCCCCAGTCTTAGGGTAGATAAGGAGACCCTTCCTGTATTAACTAGATATCCTCTTTGCTTGCATGTGTCCAAAATGGGGATTTCTTGATATTCTGATATTTCCTGAATTCCTGATAGCTTCAGGATTTGTGCTTTAAGCTCTCCATCCACAAGGAGTTGCATAGTAAGTCACCTGCCCTACAAATGTAATGCAAATTAAGTAATAATAATCAGATCAAGACTTTCTTGCCTATTTCCTTTTATTCTTTCAAACTCGTAGTAAGATGTGAATGCCATCCTATTCCCATAACTTTAGGGCTTCTGGTGCATGTGGGCTGAGGAGGCCTTTCCTTTGGCCATCTTTTAGCTGAAACTGAAAGTAGTCCCTTACCTTCCCTGATAGGTGCGCCAGTATGTTGTACAAGTGATCTTTTCTGTGACCTTTGCCTTCTCCTGTACCATGTTTGAGCTCATCATCTTCGAAATCTTGGGAGTGCTTAATAGTAGGTGAGTTTTGTGCACCAATTGGCCTTATTCATGGAGAGTCCAGTGTTACATTTTTTCTGTGGTACAGAAAGTTTTATCGTTGAAAAAGTGCTCCCTTTCGGAAAAATCATCTCAGTCTCCTTTGTGGAGCAATGAGGACAGTGATGTAAGTGCATCTCAAATGTCTAGCTGTATTAAGAGATTAAAACTGTAAAAACATTCTGAATCTTTATGGTATATATGATTGATTCTCTTTTCATTCATATATTGGGATAGAACTCCCAGTGACAAAGGTCAAGGTCAGCTGACCTTACATAGCAGAGATTGCCTTTGATATTTAAAGTTGTGGCAATATAACCGAAGCAATAGTGTCCCAAACAACTGATTGATGTTTTTAGGAGCATCTGATGTTAAAAAATACATGATTATTGTTAACCAAGCCGAGCGGGTAGAGCTGCTTCCTGGCAGTCTGCCAGCTGTTGAGTTTGACTATCGTGAAGCCAGAGGTAGGAGGCGGTGAATTGGGGGAGAAATTAGACTAGAATGTGTAATCCTCGCAGTGACCCTTTCCAAATTTCATTTCAGTTCCCGTTATTTTCACTGGAAGTTGAATCTGTGTGTAATTCTGCTGATCCTTGTTTTTATGGTGCCTTTCTACATCGGTTATTTTATTGTGAGCAACATCCGACTCTGTGAGTGTTTGAGCCCCCAAAGGTGTGGATTGGGACAAGCGTGTTTGGGGACTGAGGACATCCAAGAGCTGCGTTTTTCTTCCTTACTTTCAGGAACCATTGCCTCCCTTGTTTTTGCAGGGTGGGGGAGTAAGGGAGGGTGCCTGGTACAGCACCTTACACGTAGTAGGTGCTCAATAAATATTGAAATAAATGAATTTAGTGTGTTGTATCACATCCTTCCATCTTCCAACATTATTTCTATCTCTCCCTAAGTGCAATCCTATTCTTTGTTTCACCCAAACTTCCCTTCTCCTTTTTTCCCTATATACTTTCAAATGTTGGTAAGGAGTCTTCCATGAAAAAGTAGATTGTCCTACTTGAATAGCAAACTTATATGGATGGGAGAGGAAAAGGTCATTGGTTTCGAAGTAGGATAAGCTCCTAACTTTTGTGTATTTTGTGCCTGCTTCCCCCTCCAACCCCAACCCACATCCTTTATCTCAGTGCATCGACAACGACTGCTTTTTTCCTGTGGCCTGTGGTTGACCTTCATGTACTTCTTCTGGAAATTAGGAGATCCGTTTCCCATACTCAGCCCAAAACATGGTGAGTTATTTTGCTTTATGCTACTACTTCCCTTTTTTTAGTTTGGTTTTGTTTTCCCCCCTAGAGAAAGGCAGTTTCTCTAACATTTTCCTCATCTTACATCCTAGCACTGAACTCAGTTAAGACTTCCTGTTTTAGGACTAAGTTAACACTTTGCCCCCTAGATGATATAAAAATGCTGATTCCAGGACTGAACTATTATCTGTTACCATAGAAATTACAATATTATCTCAGTGGATGAGTCTGTGTTGAGAAAGATATAAACATTACTACTCATGGATTAAAAAAACTTCACAGAAATCACTGCTTCTTCTATGGTGTCAGCTTCATTTTATAAAAACTATTTATCATGAACAATATTAAACGTGAACCAATTAAACTTTCTTTGTAATTATTCACATTTAATTTTTTTTTCCTTTTTTCATTTAAGTTTTAAAGATGTGTTTTGTTTTTAGATTTCAAACATTTATAGATTACTTCTACTTTCTGAGATGTCTCTTGTGAAGTAAAACAAAAATACTTCATCTGAGAGTATACACAACATTACATATCAGTAGCACTCCCCTCCTTTAAAAAAAAACAATGAACAGAAACCTATTTTCTCTCCCTTCGATCCTCCACCTCTTGAAAAAAAGAAAAGCAAATTTCTTGTTGCAAATATGCATAATCAAGCAAAACAAATTCTTTCAATGACTGAATACAAAAATATATGTCTCATTTTGCACCCTAAGCCCATTACTACTCTCTAATGGATTGAACATCTTTGAAACAAATGGAATTTCAACCTATGATATATCATAACCACTTTTTAGTTATTCCATATACATCTTAGGATTTTTTTGTCCATTAGTTCCCATTCATTTTTCCTCTTACGTGGTCATAAGATGTATTCTATACTTCTAGTTTGGTTTTGTTTTTCTCTTTTCAAAAAGGTCCTTCCCTATTTTTTTATATTTTCTCATACTTGCTGTTCTTTTATTTAACCCTTCCCCTAATATTTAATGTTGAGGTTGCTTTCAATTTTTGCAATTACAAATGATTCTGCAATGAAAATATTTAATAGCTAGTCCTTTTTTTTTTTGTTTTTGATAATACTTTTAGGGTATATTCCCAACAATGGAATTGAGTCAAAGGGTATGATTATTTTTGTCACTTTTACTGCATGCTGCAAGATTGCTGTCCAAAAAAGATTCCATTATGCAATTCTTCCTATAATAAATGAATGTACCCGTTTCCCTACAACCCTGCCAGCATTGAGTTTTGTTGCTTTTAATTATTTTTGCCAATTTGATGAGTGGTACTTCAGTCTTTGAGTTTGCATCTTTTATATTATTAGTGAAATTGATCACTTTTCATTGATTACTAACAACAGTTTGTGTTTCCTCTTTTGAAAATAGCCTTTCCTTATCTTTTGTCCATTTATCCAAATACAAAAATGAATCGTGGACAAAACCTTGAATCAAGAACCGGGTGTGTGCGTGTGTATTTGTATTTGTATGTGTGTGTGTGCTGAAGAATATGAATCAGCCAATAGGGCTGTCTTCTAGAGTAATCTGAAGTAAAAATGAAGATATTAGAACTATGTTTGATAAACCACATAATAGAGTCAAGTAAAATATATATATGTAAATATGTGGATATATATGTGTATATGCATACATATGGAGAGCAAGAGATTGTAACACCAGATAGTCCAAAAATTATTTGGCTTTGGTGAATAAATATTGGATATGATTGTTTTCTGCAACAGATTTATCTTCATAATTTTTTACAATTTTTTCTACTAAGATTTTAAAAAAATAATTGGCATTCCCAGAATACCAGTTGATAGTGGAAAGAAATAACCTTAAAGCTTATTGGACAGAGAAACCAGACAGATTAAAAATTAACCATGGCAAATACCTTACACATAGGTAATTGAGAGTAGACATTCTGAGTTGACTGTGGTGTAATGGAAAGAACCCTGGTCTTAGAGTCCAGAGAAGCCTGAGTTTGAATCCTGCTTCTGACATTTACCAGCTGTGTGACCTTGGGCAAGTTATATAACTCAGTGAGCCTCAGTTTCCTTATCTGAAAAATGAGGAGAGTAATGCCTGCACTACTTA
Source organism: Vombatus ursinus (assembly GCF_900497805.2). Lineage (NCBI taxonomy): Eukaryota > Metazoa > Chordata > Mammalia > Diprotodontia > Vombatidae > Vombatus > Vombatus ursinus. The sequence continues at coordinate 7,349,662 of NW_020954546.1, read as the reverse complement.
TCTTACAGGATTATTGTGAGAGTCAAATCAGCTCATCAACTTAAAATGCATTGCAGACTTTCATGGGCTACATAAACGTCACGTGTTGGGTTTAAGAATCCTAGGTGAATTTTTCCATTTACGGTAAAGGGGAAATCAGTTGCTGTGTCACTAATGTGACTTCATTTTTTCAGGGATCTTGTCCATTGAACAACTCATCAGTCGGGTGGGTGTGATTGGGGTCACCCTCATGGCCCTGCTCTCTGGATTTGGAGCTGTTAACTGCCCATACACCTACATGTCCTACTTTCTCAGGTAACTCGGTTTTTGTTCTTTTTCACCCTTTTCTGCCACTTTCAGAAGTTCATGTGTCCTCTGCACGACTGTCTGTCCTCACACCACCATCAACAGAGCTTAAATATTCTATATCCAGTCCTTCTTTTCATTCATATTGGCTTGTCCAAAGTTTGTCCAAAGGCTAATCCACCTTTTTTTTTTTTCCAAAAAAGGAAAATAATTCCTTTCAGGACACGACTTTCAAAACAAAGCACATCAATTTGAGCAACAATTCAATTCAACAAGCATTTATTAAGCGCTTACTCCCATCTACCATTTCAGTTACCAAAAGGGATCCAAAGATAACACAGGACAGAGTCCCTGTTTTTAAGGAGCTTACCATCTAGTAGGGGATCTATTAAATGTGTACATAATCACTATTCATTTATTAAGCACATACTATGCGTCAGGCCTTGTACTAAGGGCTGGGCATCCAAAGAAAGACAAAAGCAAAAGGCAAAACTCTCTGCCCACGAGGAGCTCCCAATCTAAAGGAGGAAACAACATGCAAATAACTATGTACAGACAAGACATAAAAATCAGAGATAATCCACAGAGGAAAGGCTTCTTGTAGAAGGTGGGATTCACAGAGCTAGAAGAGGCCTAGGAGGTCACCTGTTCCAACCCCTACATAAACAGGAATAGCCTTCTGCAACATTGGTGGCATGTGATAAGCCAGTCTCTGGCGATAGGGAGCTCCCTGTCTGCTGAGGCAGCCCATGGAATCTGTTCTACCACATCCCTGATGAGGGGTCAGCTGACTTTCACTTAAACACTCCCGTGAGGAGGAGCCAGCCCTACCCAGAGGCAGGCCAGTCAGCAGTGGGGCATTTCCAATTGTTAGGACGTTTGTGGAGCTGAAATCTATTTGGCTGCCTGTTGCTGTTTCTGTTTTCTAGGGTCAGTCAGAACAAATCTAATCCCATGTCCACGTGACAGTCCTCCAAATATGTGGAGGTTTTAGTTATGTCTCCGTTAAGTTTTTTCAAGACTAAAACACCCCCAAGCTTCATTGATAGATTCTGTGGCCTGACTTTGAAGCTCTTTGCCTTTCTGGCTTCCCTCATCCCAATGTTCTGCTAATCAACATCTTTCCTAAGATGTGTTGCCCAGAACTAAACACAACACTCCAGCTACAGCCAGGCTAGGAGAGAGTAAAGAGAAAGACTGTCACTTCCCTCATTCTGAGCTCTTACCTCTGTGAATGCAGCTTGAGGTTGCATTAGCTTTCTTGGCTAGGTATCATATTATTGACTGATAACAAGCTTCAAGTCCACTGAAACCCCCGGATCTTTGTCAGGCGAACTGCTTTTCAGCTGTATGTCCCCTACGTTCTGCTTGGGAAGTTGATTTTTTGAACCTGGCTTTAAAATTTTCCATCCATCCTTATTGCATTTCATTGTATTAGATTGAATCCAGTGTTCTAGCCTCTCCTAATAGTATTTTGGATTCTGACTTTCATTCAGCTGTCCCTCCTGGCTTCGTCTCATCTGCAGATTTAGTAAGCATGCCATTTAGGCATTTATCTGAGTCGGTGATAAAGATATTCAGTAACACAGGACCAAGGAAGATTCCTGGGCCACTCTACTGGAGTTTGACCTCCTTCCAGGATACCATCAAACCATTAATGATTACTATCTGGACCCAGCTATTCAACCAGCTATTATGAACTCATCTAACTTAGGGGGTCTTAACTTGGGGCCCAAACACTCTCATGGATGGAATTTAGGGAGTCTGTGGACTTGGAAGGAAAAAAAATGGCATCTTTATTTTCACTAACCTCTGGCTAAAATTTATTATTTCCTTCAGTTATGACTGTAGGAAACACATTATTCTGAGAAGGAGTCCATAGGCTTTACCAAATTGCCAAAGGAGTCCATGGTACAAAAAGAGAGTTAAAACTCCTGTTCTAACTGCACTAACATATACCTCACACCTTTGCATCTTGTCCAGAATAGTAGGAGAGACCTTGTCAAACATTTTACTAAGGTCTAGGTAAATTATAAACACAGTATTCCTCTGATTTACAAATAAAGGAGATGTGGCTTATGCCTCAAGACCAGGCCCAGGGTTGACCCTTCCCATTACCCAGTCTAAAGGTTCTTTTTGGGGGCCCTTTAGAGATGACAGAAGGACCTAAGAGTTTGTTAGTTCTGCCTTCTTTCCTTTCTCCCCTATTTATCTACTCCAGGCGGTGAAACCTTTGATCGTCTTCTTGCCTACCAGTATGATGCAGCCTTGTTTGTCACTTTCACTTTGCGTTCATCGCTAGGCTCCTGAAGCCATATTTTTTTTTTTAGGCAGTTGGGGTTAAGTGACTTGCCCAGGGTCACACAGCTAGTAAGTGTCAGGTGTTTGGTCTGAGGCCAGATTTGAACTCAGGTCCTCCTGACTTCAGGGCCTGTGCTCCATCCACTGCACCACCTAGCTGCCCCCTGAAACCATATTTTAGAGAGCCATTCCGTTCATTATGAGGCAGGAGACCCGAATTTAAAGGCCTCCTCAGCCATTTACTTGCTTTGTGATCACTGGAATAACATTTAACCTCTTAGAACCTCAATTTTCTTATCTTGAAAATGGGGGTAATTATACTTTCACTACTTACCTGAAAGGGTTGTTGTGAAGAAGGCCCCTCACAAATCTTAAAGCTCTAAAGAACATGATAAGTTATATTATCTGATACACGAAAGTGCTTAATAAATGCTTATTGATTGATCATCAAAGACAGCAAAGGCAATATAATAATAATAGCTAGTACTTATATAAAACTTTAAAGTTTGCAAAGTGCTTTGACTATATTATCTTAATTGATCCTCACAACAGCCCCCATGAGGTAGGTGCTTTTATTATCCCTATTTTATAGATAAGGATACTGAGGCAGTATTTGAACTCATGTCTTCCTGGCATCAAATACAACACTTTATTCACTATGCCACTTGGTATAGTGGAAAGAACACTGGAGTCGGAGTTGGGAGAGACCTGGGTTCAAATGCCACCCTTAAAGTTTACTAATCATGTGACCATGATAAGTCACGAAGGTTCTCTGAGCATCAGTTTCTTGGGAGAACAGGGTGAGATCAAGGAATAGCAAATAGTCCATTTTGTCCATAGTGTGTGAAGTATGAGATCAACCTGAAGAGGTAGCTAGACCGTGGAGCAACTTGAAGGCCAAGCTCAGGAGTGTGCATTTGATTTGGTAAGTGGGGTGACATTATTAGACCTATGAATTAGGAACGGTGATTAGGAACATTCTGCAGCTGTGGGGAAAGTGGATTGGAAAAGGAAGAGATTAGAGGTAGATGGACATTACAGTCATCTGGACAGAAGTGAGAAGCCCCAGAACTAAGGTGATTCCCATGGAAATAGAAATAGAAAGTACTATTGAAATGTGAGAGCTGTTTCAGAAGCAGGATTGATTGGCAACCAGTTGTACATGGAGAGTGAAATAGATGAATGAGTCCAAGATGACTGAGCTTTCAAGTCTAGAAAACCAGAAGAATAATAAGAGGACAGGTTTAGGGAGAAAGATGATGAGTTCAGCTTTGGACCTACTGAGTTTCACACGTCAAGGCGGAATTCTCCAAGAGGCAGTTATAAATTCAGGACTGGAGTTCCAGGCAAATTTCAGAGCTGGAGATATACATTTGGGAGTCATCTCTCTACAGGTGATGATAATCGAAACCATGGGAGTGGAGGAGATTGCCAAGCAGGAGAAAGTGGAGGAATAAGGGGAAACCAAAGGAAGGGGCTGGGGGTAGGAGGACCCTTTATTTTGGTGGAGGGAGTGAAAAGAAGAAAGGTTAAGGAGGCCTCAAGGAGAACTAGGGAAATGCAGGGTCAATGAGTCCAAGAAAGAAGATCATCAAGAAGAGGGCAGTCAACTCCGTATGGAGAATAAGCTGTAAGTGCTAAAAGGCCGTTGGCTTTGGAAATAAGGAAGGAGATTATGAGTGACCTTGGAATCAGCACTCTCCATAGGTTGGGAGATTACAGAGGAGTGAAGAAGCAGAGGCAGCAAATGGCAAACTGTTCTTTCTAATTTCAAAGTGAAGGAGAATGGAAAGAAGACAGTGGTTTAAAGAGTCAAGGGAAGGCTTTTTTTTTTTTGTTTTGATAAAGGAACTCAGAATTAGTTTGTAGGTAATGGAGAAGTGGCGAAAGGGCTTGTGGAGCTCAATGAAACTGAGCTGTGCCATGCAAGATTACCCAAGATGGACAGGTCATAGTAGAGAGTTCTGACAAAAGGTGATCCACTCAAGAAGGCAATGGCAAACCACTCCAGTATCTTGCTAAGAAAAGCCCATGGACAGCATTAAGATGATAAAAGAGATGATCCCAGAAGATAAGCCCCTCAGGTTGGAAGGTGTCCAGCATGCTACTGGGGAAGAGCAGAGCACAACTACAAATAGCTTCAGTGCTAATGAAGCAGCTGGCCCAAAGCTAAAAGGAAGCTTAGCTAAGGATGTGTCTCTGGTGATGAAAGGAAAGTCCAATGCTGTAAAGAATAATATTGTATAGGAACTGGAATATAAGCTTTGTGAACCAAGCTGGATATGGTCAAACAGGGGATAGAAAGATTAAACATTGACATCTTTGGTGCTGGTGAACTTAAATGGATGGGAATGGGTGAATAAAGTTCAGGTAGTCACTACATATACCTATTGGCAAGAATCCCTTAGAAGAAATGGAGTAGCCCTTAGAGGGAGAGAAAAGCAGTACTGGGGTATAATCTCAAAAATGACGAAATGATACCTCTTCAAGTCCAAGGCAAATCATTCAACATCAGAGTAATACAAGTCTGTACTCCAACCACTGATACTAGAAAAGCCAAAGTAGATCAGTTCTATGAAGACACCTGATCTAAGTAGTGGGATTAGGCCTATGAGTGGCCACTGCCCTTCCCACCTAGGTGACATAGGGAGACCCAGTCTCAAAAAAAAAAAAGCCTTTGTTAACATTGAGTTTTGAATCTGCATAAAATAGATAACCAAAAAGAAAGGACAACATTAAGCTTAAATTAATTTAAATAAATTTAAAAACTTTGCTTAAAAACACATGTTAAAAAATTGTTTTCACATACAACTGGGAAATAAGAAATACAGGCAATGGGGTATAGAAATCTATCCTGCCCTACAGGAAAATAGAAGGGGAAGGGGATAAAAGAAGGGAGGGGGAGATAGAAGGGAGGGCAGATTAGAGGAAGGGGTATACAGAATGCATGCCATCTTGGGGTGGGAGGAGGGATGAGATGGGGAGAAAATTTGGAACTCAAAATCTTGTGGAAGTGAATGTTGAAAACTAAAAATAAATAATTTTTTTAAATGGTTAAACAAAAAAGAAAGAAAGAGAAGGTGGTGCTAAAGTGAGAGGTTTGAGCAGAATGGAACTTTGTAAGAGCCCCTTTGGTGAATTTCTTAAGTGTCCGTGAAATGAATGAAGAATACTGTGCAAAGGGAGGGTCTAGTTGAGTCAGAAGGCATCCGTTTATAGTGACCCCATTCAGTAAGACTGTATGACTTCTAGTAGTACTGGACAGTTGGAAAGTAGAAGCAGAGAAAGATGTTGGATGTTGAAGCTTAACAGGTAGAAACATGATCTAATCCCAACATCTACCCGCACACCAGGGCTCTCTGTACATGGGACAGTAAGAGACAGTGCTAAGTTAAGGAGATGCCTTGGCAATATATCCTGCCTGTCACTGGACCAGACCTAAGGAAGAATGTACAAGAGATGAGATGCTAAGAGCCCTCTACTGTTCTTTAATCAGGATCCCAAGAAATGAAAGCACCATTATTCTCATTTAATGTGGCTGTTTTAAAGTTCTTGAGGGAAAGGCATGGGCTTGAATTAATTCACTGTACTGGATGATGACTGATGACTTTAATTATACCTGACAGTGATGGTGGCACCTCCCTTATGAGCCTAATACAGTGCAAACAGTATGGATGTGTATTTTATTGCAGGAATGTGACAGACACGGATATTCTAGCCCTGGAACGCCGACTGCTTCAAACCATGGACATGATCATCAGCAAAAAGAAAAGGTCAGATTCTGAAACATTCACAATGATTTTCATTCCTTTGGAGCTTCCTAGACAGTATTAACCGTAAGAACTGCTGTCAGCAAGGAACTTTCGTCTTGCCCATTTCTGAGTGGCATCTTCTATCTAAGGTATCTTATATCTAAGCTGGCACAAAAATATTTTGAAAAACGCAGTCACTAAGTGCTTGAAAATTTTGCTTTACAATAATAACAATTTCCACTTATTATCATCCTCCATTGGACTATTAGAAGTATGGGAGGATACATTTTTCCATGCTAGCGGTGAATCTTTTCCATTTCTTTTCTCTAGATGCCTTAAAAAATCCTTCAAACATTCTAATGGTCATTATTGTGATTGTTAATATCAAAGCTCTTTGAAAATATACATTTCAAGCAAAGTATTTCACAGAAGTTTATATACATTCAGAGTATTTTATGGTGGTCAAACCTTATTCTCCACTGAATTCCTATTTATAGTAAGTACTTCATTTTGGTGAAGAGGTGACCTTGAATTCTTAAACATCTATACCAGTGGACCAAAAATTCTAGAAGGTCTTAGCAAACTGGAAGGGTCCTATCATGGATATATGTCTCTTTTGCAAGAATCAGCCTAGCTTATTTTGATAACTATATTTCAATATGACTGGCTTCCTTTATAATTCCATATATTATATTTTATGCATTTTAAAATCATTTTTCCAAGAATAGGCTTCCTAGACTGCCAAGCCCCTGCTTTGGGGGCAGCTAGGTGGTGCAGTGGATAGAGCACCAGCCCTGCAGTCAGGAGAACCTGAGTTCAAATCCACCCTCAGACCAAGCATTCAACACTTACTAACTGTGTGACCCTGGGCAAGTCACTTAACCCCAATTGCCTAAAAAAAAAAAAAAGAGAGAGTGAGAGAGAACCCCTGCTTTGGGGGTTTATATTAGTGGAGAGTCCACACCAACTAAATAACAACTTGAAATATGACAATACCACAGCTAACGTCACCAAGATTTCACTGGGAAGATTGCTCAGGAAATGTCCAAATAAAATAATTTTATCCTGTTTTCCATGCACTATAATAAGTTTTTTTAGAACCTAAAATGTTCTGCCTTCACTAAAGCCATTAACATTCATATATAAATAGGGATGTGCTGGTCTTTAACAGCCAACTTTCCAGGAAGAAAAATATAACCATGATACTTTTTTTAAGTTTAATTTGCATTATTAACATTTTTTCAATCAATCTCTTAAGTTTAGACAGTCACCAAAGCAATAAATCTAGCCCTGATTCAAAGCATTTGCCAGTTTCTGAAGTGTAAATGCTCACACTCAAAATTTAATGACCAGCTCTTGCAAACTGCTTTGAGCTGGCTCTAGCACAGTTCTAGGTTTTTAAATGTCAATGAAAGAAGCTCCATAGCATGTTGGAGAGAGTGCTGGTTTTGGAAACATGAAGAACTGAGTTCAGATCCAGTCTCTGATACTTAGTAAGCTATATGACCTAATCAACAAGCTTTTATTAAGCACCTACTGTGTGCTAGCTGCTGGGATACAATGACAAAAAAATGAAACAGTCCCTGCTTTTTAAAAAGTTATATTATCTCAGAGGAAATGACATTATAGATATAATTATATGCAAAATGCATACAAGATAACTTTATGCTAGGAAGGCACTAGAAGCCGAGATCCAGGAAAGGTCTCAGTAGAAAGTAAGGCTGATCTTTGAAGAAGCGAGGGGTTCTAAGACGAGGAAGACAGGAAGCTGTACATTCTGGGCATGGAGGACAGTCAAGTCAAAAACTGTTGAGGACTCATATCAATAAGATGCGTTTGTAGGTTTTTGTCATTTCATCACCAACAGTGATAATGGGTTTGGGCGGAGCCATCCAGACTCCAGCCTAGTTATCTCTATAACCCACAACATTCGTAGCTGGCCAGGATTTTGAGATAGGTTCTTTTCCTTGTGAAATACCTTAGCTCATCATTACAAGGATCAACCTTAACCTCTTTAACACAGGCTTTTAAGACTTGCTTTTTAGAGGCAAGTCTATACCATTCTTTTAGAATTGACCCAATATTTTGATTGTTTGTTAGAGCTTGGAAAACCACTTTGCAAAGTGTAGCTGCTCAGAATGGAGTAGGAAGTGAAAAGCACCCTCAGGTTTACCAGCAGAGGGCGTCCGGAGGAGGAACAAGTTTACTAGACTAGCGTATGTAACACATGCATGAGCCATTGGGAGGAGGAGGAGGAAGACTGAAAAGGCACAGGATGGCTTCTCAGTTGGAACACTGTTTAGGAGATGGGGCTTGGAGGAGTCGGGGAGCCTTGTTTTACTAAAAACAATGATATTCATGCAGGGTCCATGATCAAAGGCTGTCTGCTGCTGTCTCATCAGATGGTCTCCATCTGAGCGTCTGATGTGACGTGTTATTTGGGTTATTTGTTCTGCTGCTGTAGCAAGCAAAGCCTTTGTTCTTGCTGTATTGTGAAACGGGCTTAAATGTAATTTCTACAGCCAAAGCAAATATGTATAAGCCTAAAAACTCCTATTTCAAAAAGGTCACATTAATCCAGTATTGAAATTACAGTTATGTGGTAATCAGGAAATGCCAAGCGAAACTGCCCCAGATTGGTGTTCTTTCCACAGATGTTGTTTCCTACATAGCTTTTGATATAAAAACCTAGATTAATATGATAAGCAAAGTCAAGCAGTGCAAATGTCTTCCCAGAAACTAATTTTTTTCAACATTGCAAACACTGTATATAAAGCAATATACTTTAAAGGTTAAGAATTTGTATCACCCTGAAGCCTCTTCTTTTTGCCCCACGTATTTCAGAGGAGGAAATAGAGCCCTCTGTGTGTGCATCAGGCATGAATTACCATCACTAATGGACAAGCTTTGTCCTTTTGGATTTCTTTACCCTAGTCATTAAGTCACTACAGGTTGCTCCGGGGCACTCTGGTCTCTCTTTTTTAAAGATGTGTCGGCATCAGGGAAGATAGATTTATTAGTGAAATTTTGAACCAAACTACAGGTTTTTGCCAGCGTACATTATCTTTACAGAATTTTCTGGCCAAATCTTTGCTAAATGCAAAACTCATTCTATGTTCTTTAAGGTCTTTTGTTTTTCCCAGATTACGACTTTTGCCATAATTCTACTCATATCCAAGAGCTCACTGCTTGAGGTGGGCCTCTAATGTGGGCCCAGTCAGAAAAAGATTTGCGATACTAAGAGCAAACATTCTCGACTTCTTTAAAACCACGTTTTGCTAGCATCTTTTATTTGGGCTTTTTTACCCCTTACCTCACCCTGTGGAATTGGATGTAACTCTCCTAACTCAGCTCTTTTTTTTTTCTCAGCTTTATCTACCACAGAAGTAGCAGAATAGGTTTGTAAGTCAGTAGAAAATTACAGACCAAATGGAAAGGGAACTGTTAAGATGGGATTATGCAGCTCATCCCCAGTGTGAGCCGCACATTCAGTGAGCTTCTGCTAGAAGCTGTTAGCAGCTTTCATAGACGTCCCCTCCCCCATTTGGAAGCCAGGCAGTGATGGGAGCACTTTGCAGTCATTGAGATGGAGGAAAATAGGCATGCATTTCTATACCTTTTCCATTTTTATCTCTTATCCTATTGCCCCAGTACCATAAGTGACTGGAGGCTCTGTGTGAATAGGGTAAGGACCCCTTCCTCCTCCTCAGTCCCCATCACATACCTGTCTAAGAATACCCACATCTAAAAGCAGAAAGGCGGATACCTACATCACAAGCCATGGGGTCTGCTTAAGTCGTTTGCCTCTTCCTGAGTAGTTTCAGTTTCCTGAGATGCTAAAGCCCACAGTCAAAGAGAATGAGGCAGAAAAATCCAAACCTTGGGACTCTGGCCAATTGATTGAAATCTTCTTTCATTCACATACTAGCCAGATGCTGACCTGAGGCTGTTACTGAATTAATAAAATGATTTGGGATGAGGAAGTACATGAGTTAACATGGCTGGCACTTTCTGGGATCCCTTATTGTACCAATCTTGCAGATAGTTTCCAAGAACCATTTGGCCTACAGAAATTGTATTGGAGTTGCAGCATTTGAATTGATCCCTGCAACATTCTCCACTGCTATGTCTCACTATTCCTGCCCCTTGTTTCTCAGACCAAAGTAATCAGAATTTCCTTTATAGACACAGATTCCAATGAAAATTTACCCAAAAGACAGTGGAAGGGAGATGCCACATATCCGTTTCCATGGTCCCACCTTCCTAATTTTCAGGTGCTTGTTCTAATTTCTTTTAAACCTGTAGGCAGATGGCACAGTATGAATTTCCATGGTTGATGTGATTTTGTTTGTCTAACTACATACTACTAAGCCATTAGTAGGAAGTTCGAATCCGGTTGTATCTCTTCCTGAACTGACTCAAAGCTCCTTTTGCTTTGGAGGAGGCAAAAAAAGAAACTACCTAGTCCTCTCTGTAGGATCCTGGGTACTATGTACTATGGGTACTATGGCGTGTCCTTGTTTCTTTTCCAGGGCTTTGAATTCTCTTTCTTTCCAGGATAGCCATGGCCCGGAGAAACCTGTTCCAGAAAGGAGAGGTGAACAACAAACCGTCGGGCTTCTGGGGAATGATTAAGAGTGTGACCGCTTCAGCCCCAGGAAGCGAGAGTATCCTTTGTCTCAGTGTGAGCCTCATCCTCAGCCCCAGGTGAAGAGCAGATGGGAAGAGAGGAGCAGAAGCAGCTGCTTCCGAGGTCTGTGTGCGAGGCAGCCTGTGTCCGAACTGGGCAAAGTGCATCGGAGAGAAGCACATGTTTGTGATCTTTGCCATTCCACAGTGTGACCTAAGCTCTTCCGTCAATGATTGTTGATTTTAACAATGATATTTCTCACTTGAGGCACACGGGCATAGTGGGTACAGAGCTGGTTTGCAGTCAGGAAGGCCGGGGTCAAGTCCTACCCCCGACATTGACCAACTGGGCAAGTCGCCCTGCCGCCGTTGCTCCAAGCACATCTTTGAGACTATAAGTTGCAGGGAAGGTGTTGATCTGTGTTGGTAGAGAGAGCTTTCTCATCCAGGAGGTCCCTATCCCAGTGAAGTCCCGGGTCTGGTCCCTAAGCCTATTCCTATTTCTGCCTTTCACTTGCACAGCTCTGCGTGGAGCCAAAGCATTTCCACAAGAAGGCTTATTTGAGCCATACAACAACCTTTTTGCTAGTGCGTGGGTGGTGGGCTAGAACAGGGTACCCCTGGGCTAGAATATGGCTGTGACAGCCATGGTTGTTGTGGTATATGAGTTGTTCCGCAGATTCATTGAGAGGGAAAGGGCAAGGTGGCTCAGAGGGTCATTTGCAAAATCAAATAACAGTAGGGCAAAATGCAGCAAGGTGAGGAAGATTGAGTGAGATTAGAGATAGAGGTGTTTTGGAAGGAGTCAGACTTCCCTCCTTAGACACGTCATCTTCCAAAACCTGGAGTGGCCAAGACAGTAATGGTTTAAACCGTTTCAGTGAAAAGGGGGATAAGAATAATAGCCAACAACAGAATAATCAGGTAACCCTTTATGATCTAGCCTAATTAATAAATATGGACTACACATTAAACCCTCTGTACAGCGAGCACCTGAGGATGAGGGAGAAGCCAAGTGGTGAGTGTTCTTTTCTTGAGAAGCATCACCAGCCTTCTTTGGGCGTTGGTAAAACGACTGTGCTCTGGAGCACAGCTTTCACCTGCGCTTTGAGGAACCCATCCTCCATTTGGAGGTTTACTGTTAGACATCTCTGAGCCAGGAGAAAAGCAGCAGAGCCCCTGAAAGCTGAGCTGTTCTGGGGACCTAGGAGAGGGACAGACTAAAAGTAAGGCTTCGCTCTTTCTCCAGACTTGACAAGAATATAAACCTTGACTCCACACTGCTCCAGATCTTACTCTCATTCAGCAGGAGGTGGATGCTTTGGAAGAGCTAAGTAGACAGCTTTTTCTGGAAACAGTTGATCTCTATGCTACAAAGGTACAGAGTGGAAAGCTGCTGGATTATCTCCAACCATGTAGGGAAGAAAGGCCGAGCCATCTCTTGGGCCTGTCTAACCAGGCAACATAAGGGCTAGCTCCTTAGATAGTTAAGCATGAAAATGTGGGACCTTTGAGAGTGGGGAGCCCACGCAAGTCATGAAGTGGCCGCTCCCACTCTCCTAAGACAGAGCTCTCCTTGCCCTGCTGCTGCAGTAGCATTGCTCAGCCTGGAGCATCACGGTTATCCCACTATCCCCACTGGTAGCCCCTTCTGCCCTCTTCTGTTCCCTTCCAAATTTGTCCTACTGCTCCTGTGACGCACCTCTTCCACTTTGTCTAGCTGTATTCTAAATAGCCAGGACAGGTCACGAAGCCATCTAACTGAAGAAAGCAGCTTGCCACGGCTCCATTTAAACTGATCTATCCCAAGTAAATGTGTCCCGCTCCCTATTCCTAAACTGGGGGCGGGGGGAGGAAGCCAGCCAATGTAGTAGAAAGAGTATCGGATTTAGAATCAGAAAAGCTGGGTTTGGATCCAAGCTTTTCAACATTCTCTATGACCAGAGTGAAGAGAATTCACCTCCCTGAACTTCAGTTTCCATTTTGGTAAAATGAGGCAGTCAGACTAAATAGATCTCTAAGATCCTTTCTACCTCTGCAAATTCCCCATTCTATACAGGCTGGGAGCTGGCTGATTTAAATAAGCAAAACTCAGCAGGTGGAGGGTGAGAGTTATCTTGATTTTTTGTTAGGAAAACAATACCATGTTTGGAAGTTCAAGAATTATTCTTATGCTCTAGAACTTGAATTCATGTGATTTTTGGCCTCGGTTGGCTAACCTGGGTGTGGCTCACAAAAGGAATTGTGGTTTTTAGTGGAGATTGGATTTTGATTTCATATGAACCTAACATGTTACATGTTTGTTTTTTTCTCCCCTCAGGAGAGAATAGAATATTCTAAAACTTTCAAAGGAAAATACTTTAATTTTTTAGGTTATTTTTTCTCTATTTACTGTGTTTGGAAAATTTTCATGGTAAGTGTGCTGTTTGTTGTTTTGGGGTTCTTGTAAATCTAATGAGAAAGAAGGGTTGGTTTAATCAATACCTTTAACTTAACTTGCTTATAAAACATTGTTCCAACCAGGTCAAACCTTGAAACTTTTGCTAATTTCCATCCTTTTCATTTTTGTCTGTCTAAAGGCACTGAGACATGAAGCATGTAAAATAAATACAATTATTCATTATTAATTGTTTCAAACTGCTTTCCACTCAATATAATGCTCTAGTTTAAATGAGGCAGTATACTCAACTTCTGGTGGCCATTTAGAAGACAAACCACCCACGTGCTTTTTGTTTAATCATCTTCATCTTTAAAATTAATGACAAAGTAGTTAAGAATCTTTAGATGAGTTTACCTCTTGTATTTACTGATATAATTTCTTTGTAGCTATTGTATATCATATCCTATAGTACCAATTCCAACATACATGTTTTCTAACTATCGGCTGCCTTTTGTCGTATTCTTACCTATGGTCATCAGTAGTTTGATTTGATTTTCCCAGTAGGACTATATCTAGACTAAGAGATGATTTGGTACTGATGGATTAATTTGGACTGTGCCAGTTGTTACCAAATGTGTATTTCATTTTGTACCAAATATGAAGCCTCGGTTTGGTCATCATCCATGAATGTTTACTCAAATCATGAGTACTCTCCCTGGTTCCTGAGCCATCTTTTCTCTGTGAGTTCTTATGAGTTCAACTTCATCTCTATGTAGATGATTCAAATCAGTGTGGCTTCTAAGTTTCTGTCCTACATTACCAAGTGCCCAATAGTCATCTGCCTAAATGTTCTGTAAGCCCTTCAAACTTAATATATTCAAAACAGAACTCCTCTGCTTCCCCCTTTCCCTTCCTCAAACTTCCCAATTTCTGTTCAGACTATCATTGTCCTGCCAGTCGCTGTGGATCTCAATCTCATAATTAGCCTTGACTTTTCATTCTCCTTCACATCTAATTGATAGCAAGTTTTCGACCCTTATCTTTACAATATCCCTCACAACCATCTCCTCCTCTCTATTCACATAGCGAATTCACTCTGGTTCATCACTTTACCTCACCTGGAGTATTGTAATAGTCTCCTGATTGGTATTCTCATTTCTGATCTCCCTCCTCGCCTTCATATAGCTACAAAAAAAATCTTCCTAGAGCACAGGTCTGACCATATTGCTTCATTGTCTCCCTTTGCTTCTAGGATAAAATGCAGACACCTTAGCTTGGTCTTGAAAGTTTTTCAATTTAACCCCAGCCTACTTTTCCAGATTTATTTCACAGTACTCCTTCACACTCTGTTTCAGCAAAACTTGTGTGTTTGCTGGTTCCACAGCTAAGCAGCAGTTCATCCCACACCTCTGGGTCTTTCTCATGTCCTGCTCCTAGAATCCTTAGACTCCTCCAAGGCTTAGTGCAGGCGCCACTTGCTATGGGAAATCTCTCCTGATCTCCCTAGGTTTCAGCACTGTTTCCCACTTCAGATCATTCTGTATTTACTCAGCTGTCTGCATATCGTAGCCTTGAGTGTAATGTCTTTTTCATTTTTGTCTTTGGATTCCCAACACATTCCCAGTGCCTTGCATGTTGTGAATACTTAAAGGCCTATTGAGCTGAAGGAAATTGACTGTCCAACTGGAATCTTCTCCTTCAAAGTGTGATTTCTTTGGCTTCCAACA
This sequence comes from Vombatus ursinus, assembly GCF_900497805.2. Classification (NCBI taxonomy): domain Eukaryota; kingdom Metazoa; phylum Chordata; class Mammalia; order Diprotodontia; family Vombatidae; genus Vombatus; species Vombatus ursinus. The sequence continues at coordinate 7,334,588 of NW_020954546.1, read as the reverse complement.
AACTCAAAGAGATATTGCACTTTTTTCTTTAAGAAAGAATGGACTACTCCAAAACTTTTAAAGAAGAGTATTTTATGTAGGTCAAACCTGATGTGCTGGGTGCTAGAATTAAAAAGAAATATCTCTATTAAGTAGAAAATTTACAGACTCAATATTTATTGAATATTTGTTGTGTTTTCAGCAGTATGGATGAAAGGTGCATTGACAGCATATTCTATACATTTTAAATGGGTTTGGAATCATGTTATTAATTGGTATTAGCAATACCATTCCAGGTATTATTCATGAGCTTAAGATGATCCGAAAGCGCATTCTGATTACCTTTGGTTCTCTCTAGAACTTCTCATAATAGAGAGAGAGTTGACTTCAGAAGAGAGATGGTTTGTATGGAAACATTTATTTGACCACAAATGAGTTAAAGAAATAAATGTTTTTCATACATAATTTGAATCTTGTGTAGAATTGTCATTCTTGGGTCTAGAGAACTATCCTTTCAGGTAATGCTGTGAGGGTTAGTTTATGATTGTGAAACTCTTGAGCAAAATAGCAAATGAAATATAGGACCATCTGTGTTTTTTGCAGGCAACAATCAACATTGTGTTTGATCGAGTTGGGAAAACGGATCCTGTCACAAGAGGCATTGAGATCACAGTGAATTATTTGGGAATCCAGTTTGATGTAAGACTTGTTTGAATATCCTAATTTATTCTGCTTTTCTTTGTTTTGTCCAATATGAATGAGAATTGTTCAGGGTCTGGCCTACCCTTCTGGACTACTTCACACTTCTTATTTCCAGAGTATTCCAGACTTTCTCACTATTCCATTTGGTGCACCACATTCTGCATACCAGGATAACTGGTCTACTTACTGTTCCCAGGATTTGGCCTCCTTTCTCTTGGTTTCATGCCTGGAATGCCCTCCCTGTCTCCCCACCTTTGTCTCTTAGAATTCTTAGCTTCCTTCAAAGAGGTAGACTAATGGTGAAGATGACAATTTAAAAGGCTCCAGGCAGCCCCAGCTTCTCTGAGAAACACTTATTAACAATGAGGAAGAACCTCAAATGAAATTTCAAAACAAAAGTGCTGCCAAGCCTTTTCATCCCATACAAGATGACGTGAGAAGCTCGGCCCTAAAATAGGGATCTAAGCTTGCTGGCAGGAGATGGTACAAGGAAACCAGGACAAGTGGCACTTAGGGGGTCCAAGGATACCCCTGGAGATCAGTTTAAAGGCAGTGTTATCTCTGGTGGGGCTGCTCTAAGAGCTGAGGCCTGGGGACACAGACTGAAGCCATAGATACCTAGGTAAATGACTGCATGGGGGGATGGGGCAGTATGATGACCAGAGATTTGTATATTCCCAGAAGACCAGACTAAAACTAGTGGGGTTGAAGCCTGGGGCCTTGGACTCTGGTCACTGACTACATAGGGATACTGAAAAGGCCAGCAAGACCCATTGGGACTGTGATAGGGGGCAAGACTAGGAACCAGCACTGTCCACCTCCAGTCCCACTATGAAAGGGCTATGGAAGAAGGCAGGGCCTGGTCCCTTGAAGACTTGAGATTCCAGACTATAGAGGAGGTAGGACTTAGGCTCCGTATAACATTGTCTTACTATGGGAGGACAACAGGAGCTATGACCTGGGCCTAGTTAAGTAATCCAACAATTCGGGAGGGTTCAGAGCCTGGGCATGGCACAAAGTCCTAACCCAAGAAATAAAGCTGTAAACATGAGACAAAAAAATCCCACTCTAATATAGAAATAGAGGTTAAAAGAATCTCAAGATTAAATTCCAGAGAAAGGAGATAACTCTTAAAATAATCCTAGTTTGAACCTTAGGAAAAAAGAATCAGTTGGTCACAAGAGCTCCAGGACTGGATAGAAAAAAGTGAATGAAAAGCTGAAACAAGTTAAAAAATAAAATTAGAATACTTAGAATAAGAATAAATAGCTTGGAGCAACAACAAAAAAATCAAAAACAAAAATGGCACTCTATCCATAAAGTAGTTGACACCTTGAAAAATAGAATGGAGGAACAGAACTCAGTGATTCAATAAGACAAAAAGAAATATTAAAACAAAGTCAAAAGACTGAAAACTATAGAGAATAAGATATGTACTGGCAATATCAACTGACAGGAAGCAGGATGAAGAGAGATATTTTAAGAATCTTTAGACTCCTTGAAACAAAGAACTTGCGTACCATATTTCAAGAAATAAATCTTTGCTGTTTTGTTTGTTATATTAAGGGGGGGGCTGGGGAAAGGAAATACTTTAACGAAAAAATAAGGAAGTGGTAGGAACATACTATTCCTCATAATTGGGAGATTAGGGGTTAGAAGAATATAAAAACATGGAGATTTAGGGATGAATGGCGCAAGCTTCATATGAACATCACTTTTCATCTGAACCAGTAGGACAGCTAAATATACATGAACATATAAGTGTAATGTAGAAATACATTAAAATCAAAAAGGAAGTAGACGAGGATAGGAAGAGGGGAGTTTGAGAAGGAGTTAAATTAGAGGGTAGAGTCAGAAGCAAAACTACAAACAAGGTTTTATAAAGGGAGACTTAAAAGGAGAGAAAGAAAGCATAAGATCCAGCAATTTTCATCTGGGTTGAGTGAAGAGGAAGAGAGTAAAGGATTAGAACTAGACCATTCCAGTTATAAATAGCTAGTGTTAAACTCAGTTGTTTTCTATTACCACTTCTTTTCCTTGTAAAAGGAGGGAGATGGGGAACAAATAAAAGGAATATTATAAGATATGATGGAAGAAAAAGCACAACTAACAGTTATGACCATGAATGTGAATGAGATGAACTAACCTAAAAAATGGAGGAAGCTAGCAGAATAGTTTACAAAGCAAGATCCAACTGTGTTGTTTGCAAGAAACACACTTGAAACATAAGTCACATATATTCAGAAAAGCATGGTTAACAATCATATTGGACAAAGCAACAGTAAAAATAGATATGGCAAAAAGAAGCAAGGCAGTTACGTGATGCTTAAAGGAACTATTATGTAATGATATAATATCCATTATACACACACACACACACACACACACACACACACGTGCACATATATTTGGTCCTGTGGAAGAGGACCAAAATTACTTCATCACTGTGTTAGAGTCAAGGTACAGTGTGTCTGACTGTGGTTGATCAGACCAGGATGAGCTCAGCAGGCTCTACCACAGGTCAGACACAAATAGCCTGTGTGCACATTTGAGGTGGATTCTCTAAATTTGCTCATCTCGAGTCTCTTTTGAGCTACTTCAATTCTGCTCTGCTCACAGAGCACAGCACCTTCTCTGATGTGGGCACACCATGCTGGGCAGTCCTGTGCCAGTGTCTCCCATGTCACACAATCAATTCCAAAGTTCTTAAGAGAGACCTTGAGAGTGTCTTTATATTGCTTTTTATGAGCACCATGTGAGTGCTTGTCCTGTGTGAGTTCTCCATAAAATAATACGCAAGAGTATGTTTGGTATTTGAACAATGTGGCCAGGCCGTTGGAGTTGCACTTTCTGTAATAGAGTTTGAATGCTTGGCAGTTTAGTTCAAAAAAGGACCTCAGTGTCTGGTATCTTATCCTGCCAGGTGATCTTCAGACTCTTCCTAAGACAATTCAAATGGAAGCAATTCCGTTTCCTGACATAGTGCTGGTATACTGTCCAGGTTTCACAGGCATACAACAATGAGGTTAGCACAACAGCTCTGTGGGCCTTCAGTTTGGTAGTCAGTCTAATACCTCTGCTCTCCCACACTTTCCTTGGGAGCCTCCCAAACACTGAACTAGCTCTGGCAATGTGTGTGTCAATCTCATTATCAATGTGTACATCCATGGAAAGTATATTGCCAAGGTAAGTAAACTTATCCAAAGCATTCAGAATTTCTCTATTTGCTGTAACTAATGGTTCCACATAAAAAAACAAGAAAAATAAATAAAGTTTAAGAAGTGTGCTTCAATATGCATTCAGAGTTCATCAGTTTTATCTCTGGAGGTGGATAGCATTTTTCATGATGGGAACTTTGGAATTGTCTTGGATTGATCTTGATCAGAGTAACTAAGTCTTTCACAGTTGGTCGTCCTTACAGTATTACTGTGACTATGTACCATGTTCTAGTTCTGCTCACTTCACTTTGCATCAGTTCATATAAGTCTTCCCAGGTTTTTCTGAAACCATCCTGCTCATCATTTCCTGTAGTATAATAGTATTACCTCAAAATCATATACCACAACTTGTTCAGCCATTCCCCAGTTGATGGGCATCCCCTCAATTTACTGGAAGTCCTAGGAAAAGGCTGGATCACCATGTGTTAGGGATGTTGTCAGGAAGATTCTTACTCAGTTACAGGGTGAACCAGGTGTCCTTTTGCAGCCCAGCCTCTGTGTACCCATTCCTAGGAAAAACCACATAAATGTACTCTCCTAATGGTGAATCAGTAGCACCTCTTTCTTCCCCGAAAGCAGTCAGTATGTGTCCTATATTGATAACTCTTGTCTTTTTCATTTATGTGAAGGTCTTTCCCTCTCATCTTAATTTCACAAGTCTGAATTTTAAAAAAAAAAGTATTGTCCCTTTATCAGTTTTGAGAGAGGATATGCAGTTACTGCCTTTGATATTTTCACTACCTTCCTCATATGATGCATTCTACCTCTGAAAAGGCATCAGCAAACGCTTTATAACTTTGCATAAATACATCTTAGATTTCAGTCTCAGCAGCTCCTATTCAAACACCTTTCAGAACTTCACTGTGTAGTGCAAGAATGCTGCCCTGCACCCGGCCCTCAAAACTGCCTCTGACTCGAGTCGATACAAGAAGAGAAAAGCCTATATGTCAAATTGAAACTTTGCATCAAGTTCAGCTACTTTCTAGAACTTGGCTAAGAAAGCCATGTACCTCTTTTTTTCTTAGGATAGAGGAATAGAATCTTTGCAATCAGATATGTATGAAATGGTCTTACAGTTTCACACACAGTGACTTTTTCTAAGATGGAGTAAATAACCAAATAGTCTTCAGTTCTTTTCCTTTTATTAGTATTCTTTAATTGCATGGGAGAGCTGTCATTTTTCTTGTCCTTCCGATCTGTGGGCAGTGCGTGGGTTAATTTGCTCTGCTTTCTTCTTTTCTTTTCAAGATAATTTTTAAATATTGGTCTCAGTCTTTCTCCAGCTATTTTAATTATTGTTTTCTTGCCCCCCACATATGCCCATTGTGATCTCACATAGGTAGATCACCCAACCCCTCAATACAGAGTGAGGTCACATGGATGGGTACTGGCGAGAGGGCTGACTTTGGAATCAGAAGACCTGAAGCAAATCCAGATGCCATAATCTCATATGCAAAATGAGAAGGATAAATTAAATGATCTCAAAGAACCTTTTTGCTTTAAATCATATGATCCTATGAATAGATTAGATTATAGTATCATGACCATGTTCTCACTTAGCAAAATTTTAACATTTCTTTTCCTTATTTTTGTGACAGGTGAAATTCTGGTCCCAGCACATTTCCTTTATCCTTGTTGGAATAATAATTGTCACCTCTATCAGAGGATTACTGATCACTCTTACCAAGGTACTGTGCATCTAATCATAAAAAGTGTGGATTAAGGGAGTGATATGTTTGGAGATGCAGGTGATGTAAAAAAAAAAAAACAATAAATTTTTTGTGACTGAAACAGAATAAAAATGATTAGCAGGAATTGAAACCCAAGAGAAATGAGGGGGAAACATCTGTCTGCTTTCAGTGCATTCAAGTCACCAATATTACAGCCCAGGGTACTGAAAGAACCAGCAGGTGATTGCTGGGCTGCTGTCAGTGACCTTTAAAAAGTGTCATTATTTTCTGAATTAAAAAAAAAGAGAGAGAGAAGTCTGCAAGCCATAGGCCATTAAGCTTCATTTAATTGCTAGCCAAATCTTAGAATGTATTATTAAAGGGAAAGTTTGTGAATATTTTAAAAGAGAATCAGTAATCACAAAGAGCAAACATGCCTTTAAGAGCGGGTCATGCCCGTATTTCCTTTTCCATAGAGTAAATAAAAGTATAATACCAAATGACTGTGCACATGGTATTCTTAGATTTCAGTAAACATTTAACATCGCCTCTCTTACTGTCATTGTGGACAAAATGGAGAGAGCTGGACTGGAAGAGAATATAGTTAGGTGCGTTGCTGGTTAAATGACTCAGCCAAAAGGCTACTCAGTTACGTATGCCCAATGTTAACTTGGAGAGAGGTGTCTCTGGAGCAGTGCCCTGGGGATCTGCCCTTGGCTCCATGCTATTCAACATTTTTGTCAATAACTTGGATGCTAGACAAACTTAGAGATGACACGAAGCTCAGAAGTTTGGTAAATACATCAGGTAAAAGATTTAGAAGATCTCAACAGACTAGAATAATGGCCAAATCTACTGAGATAAGATTCAATAGAGATAAATGTAAAAGTCCTGTACTTAAACTTTAAAAATCAACAAGTGACAATTACATTCACAATTATAAGCTGTACAATAATTAGAAGGACTGCAGTATAATGAAATGGGGGTGGGGGGGGGTTCTTTAGGACTTGTTAGGAAACCTGAATTCAAATCTCATCACTGATGCTGACTAGCTGTGTAACTTTGGAGAAGTCCTCTCACTCCTAGGCCGTGGCTTCTTCTCCTGGGAGTGAAGGGGTCAAAGTGGACACCCTCTGACATCCATCTCTGCTCAGATCGATGACTTTGTGATCCTGATCGGGTCTGACCATCCCTGAAGTTGTGAAGTTGTGTTTTCAGTTCTAGGAACCACATTTGAGGAGGGACATTGACAAACTGGAGTTCATCCAGAGGAGAATAACCAGGAAAATGAGGAAACTTAAGACGAAGCCATGGAAAGATTGGTTGAAAGAACCAGGAAGGGTTAGCCAGTGGAAGGGGAAGACCTAGAGAAAATAGGCTAATTGGATTTAAGTGTTCAAAGGGCTTGCATCTGTAACTGCCTCTGCTGGGTCCCAAAAGGTTCTCCGGGTCAAAGTTGCAGACAGGCACACAGAACTAACAAGGAAAATATTTCCTAAGAATTGGAACCATCCAAAAATAGAAGGGGTTGCCTTTGGGCATATAGTGGGGTTTTCTTCATTGTAGGTCTTCGGATGAAGTGAGAGGATCAAGTTTCAGGAAGGTTGTAGGGGGTTTATTGTTCAGGTATTGGCTGGGCTAAGTGGCCTCAGGAGTCTTCAGACTCTGAGCCTTTGTGGTTTTGTTAAAACACTTAACAGTGTCAGCCACTGAGCAAACAAGAACTCTTGCTAGAAGAGAAGTGTTAAAGAAGACAGAAACAGCTCTTTGCATCCTCCCTGTTGCCTACAAACATGACCAGCTCTCCTCCACCCCTCGGGCTGTTGTCTCATACTTCTCATCGTTTTCACAGCCCAGCCCCTGGAGAAGGCTGTGTATGCTGTGGCCAATCTGTCCTCACCTCTTCTCTCATGCAGTTTTCAGTCCCTTTTCTTCTGATTCCCAGCCACCACCCTGTTGCCTCGTCCCCCTGCCTCTTGAGATTCCCTTCCTTCTTTCAAAGCTCAGCTCAAGTACTGTCTCCTAAAAGATGCCTTTCCTGATTTCCCCCAGGTGTTTGTTAGTGTTTCCCTAAACAGACAAAACACAAAACACCTTGGTTTGTATTTACCATTTGTGTACATGTTGTATGTATACACACACACACACACACACACACACACACACACACACACATACCCACCCGTCACTCCCTGGGGGCAGGGACTGTTTGAACTTGGCCTTGGTATCTCCAGCTCATAGCACAGTTGCTGGCACATGGGATCATAGATTTAGAGTAGGGAGGAACCTCAGAGATCATCTAGTACAACCTCCTTATTTTACAAAGGAGGGAACAAGTTAGGAGAGGGTCAGTGACTTGTCCAAGGTCATCCAGTTAGCAAATGGTGACACCAAGCTCTGCATTCTTTCCACTTTCTCCCCAGAGGAGGCTCCTAAATGCTTATTGGTTTGAATGGAATCCCAGATAGGCCTGGCCATCTTAGAGGCATCAAGTAGGGAAAAGTGAATATTTATGTGGCCATGTGGGAAAGCTAGCTGGGAAAGGCCTGTTTCTGGAGAGGGGGATGCTGTCTGCTTTCCTCTGATCACTTTGGGAAGGCTGCAGTGAAGGAGCTAGGCATTTCAGGAGCTTTTAGAATGGTGGGAAAGAAAGAAATTGTTAAGGGGTTTTCCAGGCCTACAGCATACTTTCCAAGAGTAAGAGGAAGGAGTTCCAGCAAGGTGACAGAGTGGAGTATCCTGATAGAACCCAACTTTTCAGCCCTCCCATTTAAATAGAGTAAAAATACAACGAAGGGAGGGAGGAAGAACAAAGACCTTCAGAAGAAAAGTACTTTTCAAGTAAGGAAATGGAAAGAATAAGAAGATGTAGGTATAGGAAAATCAAACGAAGGAGATTTTAAGTGAATGAATAACAATAGCTAGTATGGTAAGGCAAGTCAAGCATTTATTAAGCACGTACTATGTGCCAGGCACTGTGCTAAGGTCTGAGGATACAAAGAAAGGCAAAAAACCAGTCCCTGCTCTCAAGAAGCTCACATTCTAATGGGAAAGATAACAATCAAACAACTAGGTACAAACATGACACATGCAGGATAAATTGGAGCGAAATCTCAGAGGAATGACACTGAGATGAAAGAAAACTGGGAAGGGCTTCTTGCGAAAGGTAGGGCTTTAGCTGAGACATCAAGGAAGCCAAGAGGCAGAGATGAGGAGGGAGAGACTTCCAGACATGGGGGACAGTCGGGGAAAATGCCTGGAGTCGGGAGATGGAGTGTCTTGTCCAAGGAGCTGCTAGAAAGCCAGCGCACTGGATCACAGAGGACGTGAAGGGAAATAGGGTGTAAGACAACTGGAAAGATAGGAGGGCACCAGGGTAAGAAGGGCTTAAGAGCCACACCGAGGATTTTGCATTTACTCCTGGAGGCAGTAGGCAGCTACTGGAGTTTACTGAAATTGGCGGAGGAGCAGGATGACGTGGTCAGACTTGTGCTCTAGGAATTTAAATTTACAAGTGCGCGGAGGATGGCCTGGAGTGCAGGGACCCAAGGCAGGCGGACCCACCAGCAGCCATTGTGGTATCCAGGCAGGAAGTTATGAGGGCCTGCACCAGGCTGCAGGCAGTGGCAGAGGAGAGAAGGGGGCACTACTAGAGGTGTTTTACAGGCGGTAACATTAAGGTTGAGGAAGTAGTTTGGATGTGTTATTTTGTTTAATCTCACAATTCCTATTCCCTCCCCAGTCAGATTGATACGACAGGTGTCAGTACTTTACAAATGAAAAAAGCTAAGGCTGAGAGAGTTTCAGTGATGATGATTAGCCTGAGATGGCGCGTCTACCGAGGCTCTGAGGCAGGAGATTCACTCAGGGGAAAAGTCCAGGGCATCTCATCCTTTGAGTGTTTAACTCTGTCAGAGATAGAGGCGGAGCAGAGACCCTGAACTTGTTTGGTGGCTCCCTTGCTGCCCTCATTGATCTGGGCCAGCAGCTGTGAAGACAGCCATGTTGACAAGGTGCTCAACAGTGAAGTTGGCCACTGACCACTGCCTCTTCTCAAGTGTTTCCATGATAACAAAGTTGCGCTCCAGCCCTCTGGACTCTCCCCTGCTCTTTGGCAGCCCTCCGGGGTCCTGCACACCTCTCACTGTCTCTTGTGGGCTCCATTACTGGTCTATGACAAAGACAGGGTGTGGGTGTCCTGTGAAGGGCCCATGCACCTTGAGGGGTCACAGTGTTCATTCTACAAGGATCTCCTTATGCCACCACAGTCATTTCACATTTCTCTCTCTCCCCTTTTTTTTGGACAGTTCTTTTATGCCATTTCCAGCAGCAAGTCCTCCAATGTTATCGTCCTGCTGTTAGCACAGATCATGGTAAGTGGAAGGAGCCATCTTCATTTGGAAATACTGAGACTCACCAATGTCTTTAGCACCCTCTAGGCTCTCTTCAAGGTGCTTCCTGGTCTGACTTCTGTTCTTTGATCTCCAGGGCATGTATTTTGTTTCGTCAGTGCTTCTCATCCGAATGAGTATGCCCCTTGAGTACCGCACCATCATCACTGAAGTCCTTGGAGAACTGCAGTTTAACTTCTACCATCGCTGGTTTGATGTGATCTTCCTGGTCAGCGCTCTTTCCAGCATCCTGTTCCTCTACCTAGCGCACAAGCAAGCTCCTGAGAAACACATGACACCATGAACAGAGAAGACTCAAGCCTGTCTTAAACTGCTGAAAGCCCAAGAACGTCAGAGAGGAGGGAAACTGAAGGGGTTGAGTTTTTTAGATGACAAAAATGCTATAGTGGCTTACACTGCCTCCAGCATGTCTATACCTCCTCCCATAAGGAAACAGTGGTCATTTGTGTTATCAGGATTGGCAGGAGAGAGGACAAGCAGATCCAACCTTCAGGCCATGGAACATTTTCTGTGTGCAGTATGGTGCCCACACCAGAAAAATCTAAACAAGTTGAGATCAAAGGAAAAGACACATTGGAAAACCAAGGCAGAAGGGATTGCATTGTCACTATTCTTGGGTGATTTTTTTTTTTGTTTAAATTCCAATTTCATCAAGAACAAAAAAGGGAAACTGGTAGTCATTAAAATGAAAGTTTTTGTGGTACATCGGTTTCAATTTACTTCTTACGTCCTACTTGGGAACCTTTTGCCCAGGTAAGACCACAAGCCATGGGAGCACAAACTGCTCACTGGAGTCAGAGCCCCAAATTGACAAGTGGAACACAAACCCCCTACGTTTAAAATATAACCACAAAGGGCAACTGCTGTTGGCTAGGAAGTTACTTTTCCTTGACCTAGCACAGCAGTTTTATGTTGATATATCGGTATGCCTTCTGTGTTGATCCCCTGGGGGTCGGCTGAAAGAAATTCCACCAGAGAAACAGCTTCTTTAAAGTCTTCCTTTTAGCCATAAGATCATTTGAATATGGGGTATTCATTAAGAATGATCAATGAGAGGTTGGAGGAGAGAAAAGGGGATGAGGCTGTAAGAAGCTATAGGATGGGGAAAGGGCATTAATGGAAGTGTGGGGACACGTGGTCTAGGTCCAGCTCTGCCACGACTGTTGTATCCCATCTAGCTCAAAAAGGAGATTAGGCTGTAGCTTGCTATCATAGCCAGATATTTAGCTGGCATCTGAAGGGGCTGAAAAGGAAAACACCACACACTCATGTCACACAAGTACTGCTGATGTTTATTCTTCATCGCACTCGCAAATACATAGCACACTATTTCTAAGAAAGGTTGATCTGGTCAGATTTCACAAATCTAATGAGCAACTGTCTCCCCTACTAATTGTGAATCATCTTTGGTGCTCAAGGGGCACAGGCCTGTGCAGAGAGGCTTAACTACACCTCTCTGTCTCATACAATCACTTGAGAGAGAGAGAGAGAGAGATTGTGGGAATGCAAATGTCTCATGGGTTCTCATTTTCTAAGTCAGCCACAAGCGAGCTGGCTGTCTACAGCAGTCATCCCTACGATGGGTGACAGGAAAAGACCAGGGGCTTCTCTCTGGTGCAGGTTCACCTGGAGTCCGTCCCTGTGGGCTACTTTCTTTACAACAGTTAACGGCTTGTTCTTTAAGAGAGGATTAATCCTGTCAAATTCCAAGACATTCTAGTCAAAGCCAAGGACTGGTGTCATCATAACAAGGTGTCTTCAGAGCCAGAAGAATGGGAACTTATGCTATCAGCCTGCACAGAAGAAAAGAACAAAAAATTGTTTATGAATAATGCAGCTGGAAAACCCAGTGATCATCTTCCAAAACCATCCCAAGGAGCATAAGGTAATCCATAAGAAGATTCAATGCAAAAAGAGGCAGGACACCTGAGCTCTGATCTTGGCTTTGCATCTGACTTCCTATTTGACTTCAGGCCTCTCTCTCCAAGAAGACATGAGCATTAACTCTGGAATAATAGTTGATGTCCACTAGGAACATTATGGCTAAATTTTTGAAGAAAATCAGTGCTTTCTTCTTAAGAGGCCCAGGGTACAAGACCAAGGAGTAGTTTTGTGTTAGGAACTTGAAATTTTGCTAAAGCAGTGATCCGGAGCCCGTGTAGTCTTCTAGAAAGATCTTGAGATGAGGATTCAGAACCCCTCCAGGCCCTGCTGTAACACAGACCCACAATGTGACTTGGGGTAAGGCCTTCCACCTCTCTGGTTTTCAGTTTCCTCATCTAAACATTAGAGTTGGACTAGGTAATTTTCCAGCTCTAAAATTCTATGATTCAATAACTTGCCTGTGAAGATTCCAGGGGGAAAAAAAAGTCATGGAGAGGAAGAAGCAATATGAGTCCTGGCTCTGCCACTTTGTGTATGACTTTGGACAATCACAGCCCCTCTCTGGGTCTCTCCTCATTTGCAAAATGAGAGAATTGAACCCAAGGGTCTGATAGTCCTTCCTCCTCTCACATTCTGATTCTATAACAGGATTCATTTTCCTGATGGGTTATAAATATTCTTTGGTGACTACTGGTTGAGGGCACACCTAATTAACTGAAAATCCCTATGAAATGAACCTGAAATCCCTATGGATTTCAAAAAGTCAAGATCACTTACTCGTTCTTTTGGGACGGGCGAGTCGTTCTCTGCTTCGGCTGGTGACTCCTCGGTAGAATCAGGGGAGTCCTCCAATGGATCCGCCATGGAGGAAATAATGGGTATTTTCTTAGCCTGAAAGTAATCATAGGCCTTCTTTCCACAGACCAATAGAAGGACACTCTTTCCGCTGTTCTGAATCTTGTCCACTACATCCTCATAAAGTTCATCCATCACATTCACCTCATTCACTTCAATGATGTAGTCTTCATCTTCTAGACCAGCTAGGTCAGCAGGGCTGCCCTTCTGTACCTGTGAACAGAGGCGCCGAGTGATTTCAATATCTGTAGTGCAAAAAGATATGTCACACTTGCCTCCTTCCTTAGGACAAATAGTGAAGGTGGGAAATTGACAGTTTATTTTTAGCCCTGCTGTTAATTCACTTTAGCACATTTTTCTCAGCTTTCAGTATTCCACCCATAAAAGCTGTGCCTCACACCAATAGTAAAAGAAACAGTTGCATCCTATACTATACTATGCTATGCTATACTATGTGACCTTTGGTGTGGCATCATGGGATTCCTACACCCATCTCTTCAGAGATAAAGAGAGAGATCCCCACCTATAACTCTGGATTCTCACATTGTTCTTCTGGCATAACAGGACAGGGAGGGAACCCCTTCTAGACACGGTTGTAAATGTGGAGTAGACACTAGGAGAACAAGTGTCAGTCCCAATCCCAGTTGGTAGTGTGCCTCCACATGGTCAGAAAGGGCCATGCTAACCACCTAGAAGACATTCACTGGACTGCATTTTGAAAATGTTTATTTGGAGAGCATTGGGCAGGAAGTCATCTAAGAAATGAGGATTAGATCTCCATTTTCCCAGGAAAACCCATGGGCTTGGGACCACATTGACAGCTATTTGATAGGCCATGGTGGTGATCAGAAGCTTAATTATGGTTTCTCTGCCACCTAGTATTCTGGTGTATTTGAGCTAGGTGATCTCACCTCTTTGATGAAGGAACCAGGCTTATCCCGAATTGCATTTAAGTGGAAGCCATAGCCCTGCTGGCCCTTGACCAGTCGGCACAGCTTCGGCTTGTAAGTGTCCACTTCCTCAGCGGGAGCAGGGCTGTCGGCCACAGGAGAAGGAGCGGCAGGAACCTCCTTGACAGCACCATTAGGCAGCTCTTGATTTTGAAGGTAGTAGAGAAATGGAGAAAACTGAGCCTGTGAAAAGAGAAATGCATGTTTGCCTTAATGGGAAGGCCTTCGGCTTTGTGACAGGAAGGTGCGCTGGCTCCATCTCTAAGGCAACGTGCTCATTGCACTCACTTAAGTCCCCTAAGCTGAGGCCTGTGGGCTGAAAAGTTCACTGCTTCATAACCAGAAAGGATTTGGTAAGAGCTAGGTGATAAAGTGTGTGGGGGGGGCATATTTTATACATCTATATAGAAATGAAAAAAAAAAACCAAACCACCTATTAGAGGAATGGACAGAACATTATCCTGGTGGCTCAGGTTTCTTCTCCTGTTTTGTTTTTTGTGTCCCCTGGTTTGCAGTACTCCTTTTACCTCGATGATGGCAAATAAGTCGCTGACAAACCCTCTGTGCCTCAATTTGCATCATCTCCAAAATGGGCAGATTATGAGCCTTCTATATCCTTAGAGTTCTTAGGATTAGGGAGCTAATGTCTACCAAAGTCCTTGTTTCTGAAAGACGGCAAACACTAAGCATGAGACACCATGACCATATCACTGAGTTGTCCTGGAAGGCTCAGGTCTACCAGAAAAGAGACCATCCATCCATACCAAGTTTTAAGAATGGTCAATATAGGCTCAGATTTTAAAAGTTAAATCGACTCTGTTACTGCTTACCTTTGGAAAGCCCTGGGATCTAGAGTGCTATTCTTGCTACTACCTTAATAAACTATGCAACACACACACACCCTCTCTAGTGGCTCCCTATCACCTCCAGGATTAAATGATAAAATCCTCTCATTCAAAATCCTTCATAACTTCCCCCCACCCCCACCTTTCCAGTCTTCTTACACCCACTCCTCCCCCACATTCTCAGATCCAGTGGCACTGTCTTCATTGCTTTTCTTTAAACCAGACACCCCATCTCTGGGCATTCACTGGCCATCCCTCGTATCTGGAATGCTCTTCCTTCTCATTGCCCTCTTCTGGCTTTCCTAGCTTCCTTCAAGTCTCGAATAAAATCCCACCTTCTACAAGAAGCCTTTCCCAATCCCTCTTAATTCTAATGCCTTTCCTCTGTTGATTATTTTCACTTTATCCTGTATAGAGCTTGTTTGTATATAGTTGTTGGCATCCTGTCTCTTCATTAGACTGTAAGTTCTTTGAGGACAGGGATTATCTTTGTCTCTGTATCCCCAGTGCTTAGCACAGTGCCCAGCACATAGTAGGAACTTAACAAATGTCTATTGACTGACCAAGTAGTAGAACCACTAGCAGTCTCTTTCCTTCCAAAGCCATCCTCCCCCTGTTCCTACCCCCCCCCAAAAAAAATGTAGTCACCGTAATGGTACTTCATCGTGTTACACCAAGTGAGACTTTGTGCTTAAAAACTGTCTCATCTTAACCACAAGACCACATTGCCTTCCTTTCTGAATGAGAACTGCAGTAGCTTAGAACTTCCTAGCTGCCCAACTCAACTGATTAAATTCAGACCTTTTCAGGGGTGCATTTGTATAAATGTTCCTTATCAGTCATTTTCCATATCTTGAAAGAAAAATAGGGGGTAGCAAAAGTTTTAAATGACTCATGGCAAGAAAAGTTAATTCTAGTCATTCCATATCTCAGCCCTCGATACAAGTTCATAAAATTACCTGGCAGTAATATTATGTCTCCATCCGAAGGCGTAAAAGGTCAATACCACTAACCCTCTAAAAAGGACAGTTTATACTTGTTGCCTCTAAACCTTCATTACCCACTCACCCCAAAAGCGTGTGCAATCCTGTTTATCCTCATTCAATTTCAGAACAGTCAGTCAATAAGTATTTTTGTTTTGTTTTGTTTTGTTTTTGGTGAGGAGACCCAGAACTGAGTTCTTTTATCTTCCTCTATACATAAACTGCCCTTTGATTTTTAGGTCTTATCCTTTAGCATGCACCTTTTATTTTAGGGACTGGATCTGTGATCTCGTTGGTACAGGGAACCCCTAGGTAAAAAAAAAAAAACTCCCTCTAAATACTCTGCAACTTCAAGAGGTATGTATAAAGCACCTACTATGTGCCAGGCCTGGTGCTAAGGCCTACAGACATACAAAGAAAGGCAAAATTCAGGCCCCGATCTCAAGGAGCTCACAGTCTGATGGGGGAGACAACATACAAACAATTATAAGACATAGGCAGGATAAATTAAAGAGAATCAACATAGGGGAAGGACTAGCATTAAGGGAAATTTTTTAAAAGCCTTATAGAAGGTGAGATTCCAAAGCCTATAGCATATCCCTAGAGGTGTCCCTTTAGGGTTGTCCTCAACCCATTTATCGACATTACTTGCATATGATTGCTCAATCAATTATAATAATGAGCCATCATCTGCCTTTTATTTCTCCATCCTGACTACAGTGCTATCTTGAGAGAATGTCAAATGCCTTTATGAAACCCACCATCTACTGCATTTCCCTGCTTTCCTAGCAGCCCTGTCCAAAAAAGGAAAGGAGGTAATTTTGGCGTGACTAATTTTCAGTGAATACGGAATTCCAGTAATCAGTCCTTCCTCTTCTTGGTGTTCACCAACCCTTTGTTTAATACTGTCTTCCAAAATCTTGTAGAGAATCGACATCAAGCTTACCGACATCCATTTCTGACAGAATCTTAGATCTCAAGCTGGAAGGGACCTGAAAGGCCATCTGATCCAACCCTCTCATTTTATAGATGAGAGAACTAAGGTTTAGGGAAATTAAGGCCTGCTCAAGACACTATTTCCGTTTTGTTTTGTTTTTTAATCAGTACATTTTCGCATCTTCCACAACCTCTACTCCCCCCCATACTTCCTCGAAGATTTACAATACTGTTTCTTTGATCACATCTGTAAGGCTGGTTTTCCCCCAGTACTCTGAACCGTAATTCACCTGGCCCTAAAATTCGGACTCATTCAAACCGTTTACGTGCTATCTCTTCATCTATTCTGAATTCAAATTCCCTCTCAGTGATCGCTCTCTCTCCCTTTCAGTTTGAAGATTTCTCCTTGATGGAGAAAACTCATTCAAAATGAGTTGGGCTGTTCTGCTTTCATCAGTTAACATTAAATCATGGCCAATAAAGACAAGCAGCCAGTATTAACCAATGAGAGGAAAAGAAGGTAAGAAATAGCTGGGAGTTTGGCATTCTTCAGCAAGATCTCACAGTTCACAGTTAATTACTATTGCAGCTGCTATTTACCACTGGGGGCTGGCAGTTGTCTGATAATTATCAATTATAGCCAACAGAGCCAGGTAGCAGCAGATAATTTAAGAGCCTCTCTCTAACAAAAGCCCTAATTGCTGCAAACATGTGAAGGGGCCAGACAGTTTCCGAAGAAAGTAATGGCAAGGAGTTATTAGGGGAAGCCATAAGTAAAATGATCAGAATTTCAGTAGGCACAGAGAACAATGAAACTTGTCCTGTGATTTACAAGCTTAGCACATAGCGTGCCAGACTGATCTCTGCCCAAAGATTGAAGAGCTTATTAGGAAGGAGGAAGTGTTTGTAACTGCTCAATCCAACAGCCTTTTCTTGGTTCTTATTTGACCTTGCTTTTCGATACTGTTGACACCCCTTCCTCCGAGATATTGTCTGTTCCCCAGGTTTCCATGACATACAATTCTTTTGGTTCTCCTCCTCCCTATCTGACTTTGGCATCTCCCAAGGTTCTGTTCTGGACCCTCTTCTCACTCTTCTTTGGTGATCTCACAGCTACAGTGGGTTCAAATGTCATGTCCATGCCAATGACTCGTGTATAGATATGTGTATGTATATTTTGTATATTGTACATATATTATGTATATTGAGTATACATTTGTATACTCAAATGAATCTATGATCTCATCAGTTCAGAAGTTCCCACCAATGATGTGGATTACAAGCCATTCTGGGCAGCTCTTTTTTGTATTCTTCCAGAAGTTTATCACAGGAGGTCCGTTCAACATGATGGAAGCATTCTTTCCCAACATCATGAAGGTACCAGTGGAAAACTCTGGCTGTCTCCCTGTCACACCCTCATTTGTTCCACGGCCAGCCCATTTTCTCTTCCTGACATGCAGTTCCTTGTTTTTATCCTTTACTCTTATTCTCCTTTGGAGCTCCATTTTGGTTATTTGTTCCAACCTACTCACCTCCACCATGTGTCTTCTCATTGCCCTCTGTGATATTCATCTTTTCGAAAAGTCAGTGTTATACCTCACTTTTATATAGCACTGTTAGTATTGGAAGGAAAACCTTTGTTTTCATAGGAAGTGTGGGGCTAGTTAAATGAGTTTTGCAGTTTTCCTTCAAATAATCCCATCCATCCTCCTCCTTTCCAACTGTGGGCACAGTTTATGGTCCATCTCTACTGTCTTTCTCAAATACACATACCAATGGACAAGCTCTTTTAAGTGTCCATCCAAATGCATGCTAAAGTCTAGGCAACAGACATTCTTCATCTACTTTATCTTTCCTGTGTGGATGAACAGGCTTTGAGTGATTATAGCTGTCTTCCAGGAGACTCTGCAGTGTCTTGGGGCTTAATACAATCAGCATAACGTGAGCCACAAACAGGCGCATCTGCAGACATCACTGCCCACTCAATCTCTCCTTCACCTGTGCTCTGTGCTGCATCTCCTCGGGCACAGCGGTGGAATACCTTTGGTGAGCACATGTCTTACCTGGCATTTATCATCTGACAGTCATCTTCTAAGTAATCCTAAATGATCTCAGTGTATGAATAGGAGCCACTTGGCTGCAAATGAGTCCATTTATTCTACTGAATCAAACGCCTTTTTTTAATGCATAATGGGATCTTATATACTCCATCTGTTTCAGTTAATTGTGAGATGGAAACAAAATCCTTATAACAATTATGCATAATCAAAGAAAAAAAATTACTTCGTTGTCCATGTCCAAGAAACATGCCTCATTCTGTACCTTTAATCCATTACCTCTTTGACCAGTGGTAGGTTTTATTGTTGACCCTCTGGAATCTTGGTTGGTCATTATATAATACGTATTTTCTCTGAAAGTACATATTTCCATAACCCTTTATTCCTGGAGAAAAGTGCATTATCATGATAATAGCCAAGTATTTCATAGCACTTCACATGTGTTATTTCACTGTATCTTCATAACAATCTTGTGAGACAGATGCTGTTATTATCCCCACTTTACAGATGAGGAAACTGAGGCTGAAAGAGGTTAAATGGCTTGCCCAAGGTCACAAAGGTGGCAAGTATCTGAGGAAAGGCTTGAACTGAAGGTCTTCTTGACTCCAGGTCCAATGCTCTATCTGCTGTACAATATAGCTGCCTGATAACTATCATTACATCTTTGTCTTGAGCTGTGTCCCTAGAACTGAAATCTAATTATCCACCATCCTTCCCATAGCGTCCTTTCTCTTATGAAGTTCCTACCTTCAGTTGTTTGCGGTGATGAAAACACCACCTGCGTCCCTAAATCCTCTCCTTTCTGATCAGTTCTTTAGAATCCCAAGACACTGTCTAGCTTCCTTCCTGACATATTCGTTCTCACATATTTGTTTTGCTTGTTTGTTACAAATGAAACAAACAAACATCTTCACGGCAGCTAGGTGGCGCAGTGGATGGAGCACCAGCCCTGGATTCAGGAGGAGCTGAGTTCAAATCTAGCCTCAGACACATAACACTTACTAGCTGTGTGACCCTGGGCAAGTCACTTAACCCCACTGCCTAGCCAAAAAAAAAAATCTTCACATAAATCACTGTTAGTGGGTAGTAGTTTTCAAGTTGGGCAAGTCTCCGGAGGCCTCACTCACGTCCTCAGTACCACAGGAAGGCAGCATACCACTGACTGACCCTCTGAGGAACCTGTAGATGCTTCTGTATCCCTTACCAAGGAGCTGGCCCTGAACGAAAAGGTGTGCTCCCCAACCCATTATTTCTTTGCAAAACTGGTAAGACTGAGTGTAGAACACTACATATAATGTCTGATTTTTGGAGGGTTATGTTGATTAGTTTTGCTGAGCTGTTGTCACCATTTTTTATTCTTTTCTTTTTTTAACAAAAGACTGCTTTCTGAGAGGGGCGAAGAATACAGTAGGAAATGTAGGTGAAGTAAAGACCAAAGACATCAATAAAAACTTACTTTAGAAATAAACAGCATAATTTAAAAGAACCTCAGGTCACCTCCATTCAACAATGAAGCACCAGAATAAGACAAGTGGAAATTTATAAATATGGGGCTGCTACGTGGTGCAGTGGATAGAGCTGGGCCAGGAGTCAGGAAGAGTTATATTCCTGAATTCAAATCCAACCTCAGACACTTACTGTGTTGACCCTAGGCAAGTCACTTAATCCTTTCAGCCTGTTTCCTTATCTTTAAAGTGAGTTGGAGAAGGCAATGGCAAACCACTCTATTATCTCTGCCAAGAAGGCCCCAAATGGGGTCACAAAGAGTCGGAACAACAACAAAAATATGTATTTTCACCTTTGACCTTCAGATTTCTATTTAAAGTTCATTTAATTAGGTCAAAAAACCAAACAGATTTTTCCCATGTGATATGAACCATGGTCAAGAAAATCAAATTCCTTTTTTTAGAGCTAGACAGCTAGGTGGCACAGTGGATAGAGTGCCAGGCCTGGAATCAGGAAGACCTGAGTTCAAATCTGGGCTCAGATAGTTATTAACTGTGTTACCCTGAGCAAGTCACTTAACCTTGTTTGCCTCAGTTTCCTCATCTGTAAAAAAAAAATGAGCTGGAGAAGGAAATGGCAAACTACTCCAATATCATTGCCAAGAAAACCCCAAATAGGGCCACAAAGATACAACAAGATACAACGAAAAGAACCACAAGGATCATTTGGCCTAACCACCTTATTTTACAGATGAAAAAACAGATCTCAAATAAGCCAAGTGACTTACCTAAGGTCACATAGCTATAAGTCTCTAAAGTCATGACCAACAATAACAAACAAAATCAAACCATCACTTGGGCCTTCAGGACTTTCTTCTCCCCAAGATTTCAAAGTCACTAGAGATACCCTATGGTATCTTCTAATACCATTCGTTTACTTGGGAACCTATAAGAATGAGTAACAATGAGTGGATCTGATGCCATTTCTAAGCTACACGTTCCAAGAAAGAACAATTCTACCTCTGTACTCGGCAGCGGGGAGCGACGAGGTCAAACGCCCACCAGAGGCCCCCCTTCTCAAACTAAAGAATGGCTCCTTGGTAGGCCCTTCCTCAATGCTCCATCACCTTTGGGTGACTGCTTCAGAGAGTGCAACTTCTAGACAGAACCATGTGCCTGTCATATAGTCCCTACACCATGGAATTTCTTCTCTTCTTTTTCTTCTGTGTCATGTTTTTCCATTGGTAACTTCCTGACACTGGTTTTGATTCCCTTTTGTCCCCTGAGATGTTTTTTCTTCCCAGGTGTTTTCCTGGATGATTTCTCCCATCCTTCCTAGGAAGCCTTCTCTTTAATAAGACAAAAGAGATAAAGGTCTTCTTCAGGCCCCTTTAGCCTCCAGCATTTTTTGCACATTTAATTGATGAGCTCTTGGGGCAAGAAGACAAACATGGCACCTACCAAGCAATTCCCTTAACACTCATACTTCTGTCTTCTCAAGTTGAACTATAGTCTTGTATGATTCATTCTGGAACCTCTGCAAATTGCCTGTTTTATTAGCTTTACATTACATTAATCAAGAATCACAGTATATAGGGCTTATCTTTCAGGCAGTCAACAAGCACTTCTTAAGCACCTACTATGTGCCAGGCACCATCCTAAGCACTGGGGAGACAAAGAAAGACCAAAAACAACCCCTCTTCTCAAGGCACTCACTCACAGTCTGATGGGGGAGACAACAGGAAAATAACTATGTACAAATAAAATATGAGCTAATTAACAGAGGGAAGGCACAATCATTAAACGGAATTGAGAAAGGTTTCTTGTGGAAGATGGAATTTTAACTGGGACTGAAGTGGAGATGAGGAAGGGCATTCCAGCCATGGGGGACAGACTGTGAAAATGCCTGGGATGAGATTTGCTTTCTGCAGTGAGCTGTACTATACCCATGAAGCAAATATGGTTATTGGACCACACTCTTCTGTAACTTACCAGTCTGTACATGGCATCGGTTTCCTTGTCTACCACCAGGAGTGAGGTCTGATCTCCACCCTTTCTAATCTTCTCCACGATGCTGTCATGATCCAGCATTTCCACTGACTCTCCATTGACAGCAACAAGCAGGTCATTATTCTTCAGACCAGCTGCTTCTGCTGGGCTTCCAGAATCTATGTCTTTGATGATCTGACCTACTCCCCATAAACCAAATGGTCAGAAAAGTTCCTCTCTTTCCAGGGTAATGCCCTAACTACAGAGATGATGAGAGTAAGGATAAGGATGGAAGGGTACAGAGGAGTAAAGGACTCTGTATTATTTCTTAAACTGTTTAAGATTAAGATCTTCAATGACAAAATCTATTCCCTCCTTTCATCTACTCACCCCAAATTAGGTAAGCATAGAAGTGGAATGCCCTTGGGAAATGCCCATCCTCCCTGTCATCCCCGGGGGACTTTGCAGAATGGGAAAGTACATGCATCCTTCATCCCTGCTCAGAATTCTCACAAGGCAGTAGGCTTGACCTTTAATAAGGAAAGATACTTTGGAGGTGAAAGAAAGTGTTGGGGTGGAAAATTTCAATTATATTCTACTTGAACAAAATAGTTTGTGTGCTTTAAATCTCAAAACAACTGGAGCAGGCAGTTATCACCACTCTCATTTTACAAATGGTTAAGCTGAGACATGGAAAAGTTTAATGATGGACCTAAGGTCACAGAGTAAAGAATGATCATGCTCCCTTCCCCACCACCCATTCGCATTATTCCCTTATTCCCCTTCAACTTTCCCACCCCAAAGTTCCAACCAAAAGCCACCCACCCTTTCCACTGTGCCCTCTGGAATGACTGTTCCACAGACAACAAACTTCCCCTTTATCTTAAATGTTTTCTTATCCCACTCCTTCCATCTTCTAACACTCACTGAAACTTTGCTCTGCCAGATGATACGACCTCCTTGGCCACCCTTTCTGGTACTGGCAACACTTTCACTCATTCCCCTTGGCTCCCTGGTCACAGCAGGAGAGTTGGAATACTCTTTGCTCACCATTGCCATTTCTAGGTTCTCCCCCATCTCCATTACTCAGTAACCTCTCTGCCTTAGAAGTTTATGCAATTCATATCTACCACCCAATCAAACTCCTGGTAGCTCTTGTCTACAGACCCTTTCTTTCCTCAGCTAGTTCAGTGCCTAGCTCACAATTTTTCTCTCCTCCCCAACTCCTGCCATTATATTAGGGGGCTTCAGAATACATACTGACTTTTCTCTCAAACTCCCCTATCACTCAGTTCCCTAACCTACTCACTTCCCATGACCTATTCCTCCACCCCCAACTCAGCCATATGCAAAGATGGTCAAGAATTAGAGGTGATTGGAGTCTCCATCTTTCTGATTCCAAATCCAACCAATCTAGCCACTATACTATGCTGTCTCTCTCACAAACACATAGAAGGTGCTTAATAAATGCTTAATGAACTAGCTTAAATTGATATTAATGGCCTCATACTAGGAGACTTCAACATACACACTGACTCCCCCTGAAACACCATCACCACTTAGTTCCTCAACCTACTCACTTCCCACAATCCTTTCCTCTGCCTCACCTCAGCCACACATGAAGATGGCCATATCTTTGTTTTTGTCATCCACAAATGACAATTCTGAAATCCTCTTATCTGACCATAACCTATTGCCTTTCCACTTATCCCTCTGCCTTCCCTTACCAAACTCTACTCTTCACCCGATCTATGACCTCTACTCTCTTAACCCCTCAGTTCTCTCCCAGGCCATCTCCCCTACACTTGCCACTCTCTCCTCTTGTCCCGCTCTTGACCTTTTGGGGAACATTCAACTCTATACTGTTCTATTTTCCTGAGTCCCTACCCCCATCCCGTATCATTTTGCTCCGTTCCAAATCTTGGCCTTGGATCATTCCCACCATCCACTATCATAAAGTGAACCCTGGTATTGGACCCTACCCTGATCTAAGGATTGATTCAGGTTGTCCCCACAGAGCGTCAGGGGAGCCTGACAGAACCCCGGGGCCAGAGTTTGACAGAGAAGAATCAGACAGTTGAGCCTAAGAAATCTGGAAGCTTCTTACCTTTCTGCCCTGGGCCTACTCTCAAGTAAAATCCATAGCCACTCTTTCCCTTGGTCATGTCCACAATCCGGGGCTTATGAGGAAGCAGCGTCAGACTGGCTGTCTCTCTTTTGAGCTTTATCTTATGCTCGTTGTAGTACTTGTCCACGTCCTTGTCTATCAGCAAAAACATAATCTGGCTCCCAGCCTTCTTCACCTGTAGAAGCATATGGAAGACAGTTATGTCCCCATGGACACATTGTCTAAATGTACTGACATAGCTTACAGCCTTCCTGGCTTTAAGATGCTGGTAGTATAAATGGATAGAGCCTGAAGTCAGGAAGACCTGAATTCAAATCCTAACTGACTGGCTGTGTGTCCCCAGGCAATTTACTTAACCTCTCATCTGTAAAATGGGAATGATAATGGGGTTGTTCTGAGGATCAAATGGGATAATATTTGTAAAGTGCCCAGCACATAGGAGGAACTTAATGAGTGCATTTCTCCATTCTTTCCTCCTCCTCTTTGAGGTCAGTCAACAAATATTTATTAAGTGTCTACTACAAAAGTACCTTGCTGATCCCAAGAGATACAAAGAAAGGCAAAAGACAGTCCCTGACCTTAGGAGCTCACAGTCTAATAGAGTAGACACCACACAGACATCTATATTATACAGGATAAATTAGAAGGAATCAACAGAGGGAGGGGTCCCTGGCATGGGGAGACATCATCTCTGGCTTCAGGCAGCGCTCTATTCTCCTGCTGTCCTTTTGCCTCTTAGCTGTGTACCTTCTTTCTACCTTCCTCTCCAGTTTTCTTTTTTTTTTTTCTTTTTCAGAAGGTTACATTCCCCATGAAAAGATGGGAAATTCCTCTGAGAAGGAGATTAGAAATACACTGAGGTCAATAGGAAAAGTAACTAGAAGGCATGTGGGAACAAGGAAAAGGCAACCATAAGGACCACCTTGTAAAATCCTAAATCCCTTCAGGTCTCAGCTAAAATCCCCCCTTCTACAGGAAGCCTCTGCCAGGCCCCCTTAATGCTAATGCCTTACCTCCTGTGTATTTCTCCTTGAGGGCAACTAGATGGAGTCACTGTGTGTAGAGCCCAAGCATGAAGACAGGAAGACTTGTCTTCTTGAGTTCAAAGCTGGCCTCAGATACTTACTAGCTGCATGACCCTGGATAAGTCATTTAACAATGTTTGCCTCAATTCCTCATCTGTAAAATGAGCTGGAGAAGGAAATAGCAAACCACTCCAGTGTCTTTGCCAAGAAAACCCCCAATGGGGTCACAAAGGGTCAGAAACAACTAAAAAACAATTCAACAACCAACAACATCTTGTTTCTAAATAGTTGTTTATGTGTTGCCTCTTCCATTCGATTCTGAGGTCCTTGAAGGTAGGGATTGCTTTTGCCTTTCCTTGTCTCCCCAGTGCTTAGCACAGTGCTGGGTCTTTAATGGGCACTTAATAAAAGCTTATTGATTCAACTTGACTTGACTAGATTCTCCTTGGACTACATAAATGTCTTTTAGATTTTCAGGAATCAATTTGACCTACTGGTTTAATATGTCCATATTTGAAACATGCTTTTCCACAATCCATGGTGCCATGTTGAATTCTCAAATCTGAAATAATTGGGAAATCTAGGGACCAGTTTAACCTTATACTCCTCAGACACCTGGCTAAACAATACTATATAGTTATAACCTTATACTCCTCAAGACACCCGGCTAAACAATACTATATAGTTATCTCCCACCACATACTTGATAAAATGTGTCCTTAAGGGAAAATTTTTTTGTTTTCTTTTTTTTTAAAAAGTATCATGAAACTCTTGTGCTTTCAAACTTAGATATGTGTCCTCATAGGATAGAGGGAGAAAGACTGGAGCTGTCATTTCATCAATACAGGGAACTCCCAGGTGAGGATATTCCCTTTACCAATGCAAGTCAACAGCCTCTCTGGAATTTATAGTTGTAGAGAGTTGTCTAGAGCTCTGAGAGTTTAAGTAATTTGCCCAGGGTCTCGTGGGACCTGAATTCATGTTTCTTCGGCTTCAAGAGCAGCTCTCTACTATACTCTACTGTCTCTTACAGGAACAAAAACAAAAACAAAAACAAAATCTCCTCATGGATTTAGTTTAAATTTTTGGTGAGGATGTTTTGAAATACTATTTTCCATAAATATGCTCTCCAATGGGCAACCAGTAAATGGATGAATGAACAAAGAGGTATATGTTAAGCACTTACTATGTGCTAAGCGCTGTAATAATCACTGACAAAGCAAATACAAAAAGAAAGATCACTTCTGCACTCAAGGAACTTATATCCTAATAAAGGAAGACAACATATATAATGGAGTAATGGCAAAGAAAGAGTGTTTTGAACTGGGAGGTTACAGGAATGGTGAGCAGAAACATGGGGTAATCCACTGACATATCCTTTCTAGGAAAAGTAATGTTGATTTTGGTCTCAGAGCTGGAAATGGAAAAGGGATAGCGAAGGAGTCTGGCCAGTGGCAGGGCATGAAGGTGACTGAAAAGCAGCAACATGGTGGGTCTGGGTGGTCTACCTCTAGGGAATTCTCACCAGTCAAAACTCAGGGCCTCAGGGCAATGGTCCCCTGGACCCAAAATGATATGGAACTGGCCAAAGACCTTATTCCAAGCCCTCCATCAACTCTTCTGTGTTACTAATCAGTCTGTCCCTGGAGGGCATGAAAATTCCTTCTGCCCTTCCTTCATTCTGGTCCACATCGGTCCTCTCCTTCCAAGTCTTGTCACCAGTTTGAAGAAGAGAAGATATATGTAGCAAATACCACCTCAGCAAAACTGGGCTATACCTTTTCAACCACCTCCTCATGACTGGCATTTTCCACATTCTCCCCATTCACTTCAATCAGACGGTCTTCAGGCTGTACTCCGGCCTTTGAAGCCACACCCTGGGGAACCAGGTCAGTCAGGTACACTCCCTTTTTACCTAGAATGGAGGGAGTGGAAGGAAGGGAAGACAATTCATTCCAGGCAGCAGAAGGGCACAATTCTGGCTCACCAACACCCTAACATCTGAAAATGAAGGGACTTCGTCTGATAAAGTTAAAGTGCAATTTCACGTCTTTGTGGTTAATCCATTCTTTCTTAGCAAACAAGAACAAAACCCTGGCTTCTCAACGGCGGTAAAAGAACAGCACAATGCTTAGAACCCTGCACAGAAGATATCTGTTGATTTGCTCATAATTCTTGATCCTCTCTAAAATACAAGTGGGTTGTAATTAAGAATCTTATGGGTAGCAAATATTTTAACCAGAATGCACTAAACAAAGATGCTTAATCACTGTATTACCTGTTTCCTGTTTTTCCCTCTACCTGTGTGACCACTCTTCCTTAGTTTCCTTTGTTGGATCCTCATTCATATCATGCCCACTAACAACGGGCGTCCCCCAAGGCTCTGTCATGGGCCCTCTTCTATTATCCCTCTATACTATCTCATGGGTTGTTGGTGATCTCATGGGTCTAATCATTCTCTCTGTGCAGATGACTCCAAAATCTACATATCCCTCCCAGTCTGTCTCCTGAACTCTAGTCCAGCATCACCAACTGCCTTTTGGACATGTTGAACAAGATATCCTGTAGGCATCTCAAACTCAGTATGTCCAAAATAGAACTTACTATCTTTCCCCCAAAACTCTCTCCTCTTTCTAACATCCTTATTAGTGTTATCGACACCAATATCCTCCCAGTCACCTGATCTCAAAATCCTGAGAGTCATCCTTGACTGCCTACATAGCCAATCTCATACTAGAGCTTATCATTCCTACTTTGACAACATCTCCCCCCAATATATCCCCCAATGTCTTCTCACATTGATGAGTTCTTGGATCTATTAAAGCTTAAGTCACAAGTGGAATATAAGAGAGTGAGCACTGAGGAAGCAACTGATATTATAAACTACTTCTCAAAAATAGAATCGCTGTTGATGGTAGCACCAGGAGGATCATCTTTGTGGAGCATGTTATGAAGGAATTGGTAAAAAGCATGTTTCTATAAGGCTAGCACAAAGCCCACTGAACAGAAGGATGCAAGCCAGCCCCAAATTCTGTTATATAGGGAGCACACTAATTAGCCAAGAAATTGAAAATTGGATCAAAAAGTGTCTTCCGAGAAGCTACACAGAGGCAAACCCAATGGCCAGAGATAAGGTCCTTATGAACAAAAATTTCTGTGGGCTATTAGAATGAAACAAAAGTTAGAGCTACAAAGCAAAACACAGTCTTCAGGTGGAGGTTCCAGGGAAAGGATGGTCTTTTCAAGCAAACATGCATCAGTCAGTGACATTTACTGTCAACAATGTGAAAGAGACATATCTTCTTGCTAATATCCTTCAGCTGATAAATTGGTTAGACTGTGCCCTTGACAACTCTGTTATCTACCCATGCTCATTTAACTGATGATTGCTGCCTGCTACAGTCATTTTAACACACTGAAATGGTGTGGAATCTGAAAAACTAATAAAATGGGTTTGTACTCACTTTTTTGCTTACTAATGCTAATTGTTAGGTTTCATATTAATCTGAGAAGGTTCACCAATAAGCCTAGCTAAATAAGACAATAGATTTAAAACAGATAATGTACAATCTACTAATTTGGATATAATTGGACACTAGCTATGAAGCCTACCCACAAATATGTTTGTGAAATAATTGGCTAGGGAAGGATTTGGCCATAAATAGGATTATTCCCTACGTGGAAGAAGTTAACTGGCCTTTAAGGGGATCAAACCTGCAATCTGGAGCCTGTTAACATCACGTTCCAACCTCTTTCATCCATTGACATGAGCTAACCAGCACAGACACTACAACATTACCAGACTCTGCCTAGAAGACAGTGTACCCAATCTTATTTTGATAAAAAGTAAAGTACAGTAATCTGGTATAAGAGAGTACATTGGGAAAGTAAGAGAAAAGAGGTATTGCTGGCCAACAAACGACTGTCCTAATCCCCCACCCTCCCAGAATGGATCCAGAGGAAAATCCAGCCTCCCCTAAAGTGATGAAACATAAATCCCTCAAGCGTATTCCAGTCATGGAAGCGCCAAGAAGAAGGGTCCTAAGGCACTTGACAACCTCCTAGAAAGTGTGAGCTAAAAGGGACAGCTGAGAATCCAAGTGTCGGGTCTCTTTTAAAGTCTGCAGGGAAGGAAACAGCTATCAGATAATTAAATCACCAAACTGACAGGAAGAAGAAAAGCAACTTTCTACTCGAGAAACCCGGGAAGCGTAAGGAAGGTTTCCAAGTCAGGCTCTAGCTCAGCGCACTCACCTTGGACCGTTTTCAGAGAGAAGCCGTAGCTACTTCCCTCCTTGACCAGGTAACAGAGCCGGGGCTGGCTCCCTGCACCTGCTACCCCATTCATCGCTGGGGCTGACTCCTTGTGGTTCTGACTCAGTTCCTTCAGGTTTATCCCTTTTTTTACTGCTTGTTCATAGGATGCGCCATCCAGAACCAGGAATATCACTGAATTCCCACTTTTCCTGACCAGATCCACAACCTGAGATGAAGAAGATGAGATTCTGTGAGCAAGCTAGAAAAAAACCATGGTAAATACCTAACCTTCGCTTTGAGTGACTCAGGTCCTCACTCTACATGCCTTGGTGTTTTCCTTGTACTTCTCTGTGCCTTTGCCACCCCCAGGTAGCTGACGGTGTCCTCTCATGCCGCTCATCCTCCCTCCAGGTGGAACTATCCCTGAAGATCCAAAGTCAGATTAGGTTCAGCCTAGCAGAGCTTTTCTAGTCCTGAGAGGCTCCAGCACATGTGACCCAATTCCAGCCCATAGGGCCCCTACTAGAGGAGAACCATTCTTAGGTATCTAGTCTGTTCAGTGGTTGTTGTCCTAAAGCATAACTGAAATTTATTGGTAGAGCAAAGTAGTTTGTGATTCTGGATATGAGCCTTGTGATCCTTGGTAAATGCAGGAACTCTTGGCTTGAGAGGCAGCTTCGACATATAAGGCTTTGGAGACCTTCTCTAACTTCTTAGGAGGGAGAACAGAGAGACAGAAAACTGCCTTGGTTGACTGATGGAGGACAGAAACATAATCCCTCACTAGGACAAAATCTCTGGGTGCAGAGAATGTATTAAGCAAGGTTATAGCTTATAATCAAGCTTATAGGTTAAGGAGAATGGAGGGAATAGGAATCCCTACAAGTCTCATTCACCTGCAAGTGTTCTTCTTTGTCCACATACACCCCATTGATAAAGAGGACCCGGTCACCATCTCTGAGGCCTGCTTTCTCAGCGGGGCTGCCCTGTTCTATCACACGAACCAGGTGACCCTGGACATCTTTCTCTATCCGGAGGAAGAAACCATAGCTTTGCCCATCTTGTTTGGAAAGTTTACATTCTCGAAGTGTGAAGGTAGAGGCCATGTCTATTCACAAGGGAGGGAAGAAGAGAGAAAGAGAAAATATGTTGATTATAACAGCCAAGTGTTGCCACAGTGCCTAGAGTGCTGGATCTGGAGTCAGGAAGATTAGAGTTCAAATTTGACCTCAGACACTAGCTGTATGACCCTGGACAAGTCACTTAACCTCTGTCTGCCCGAGTTTCCTCATCTGTAAAATGGGAATAATAGCAGCACTTACTTCCCAGTGTTCTTGTGAGGATAAAATAAAATAATATTTGTAAAGCATTTTGCAAACCTTAAAATGCTACAAATAATAGCTACATAGCTATTATTATCATCTACTACTCAACTTCCCCAGAGTTGATCTACATGCCATCTTCTCATTGCCAACAGAAGGTCACATAGAAGGTGTAGAATAGAATAAACTAATCTAAGCTGAATGAGAACCATCTCCTCTTATCCATGGACCGAATGAACAAACCACCCAGGCTAATGGGAACCCTCTCCTGTAACCCTGGGACTTCGGCTCAACCCTCACACTTAATCCAATAGATTCTGGCAGAGAGTTACTAGAGTTTAGAAAGTCACCTCCCAGCTGCCCATAACCCACAGTAACCTTTCTCTTGTTTCAATGAAAGTCAAAGAATCTCTGATGTAGGCACCTACAGACCTGTCCACTGCACCAAGAGACAGCACCCACCACAATACTTTGCCCATAGTAGGTTTTCAATAAAGACTTGTTGATTAAAGAGAGAGGAAGAAAGGACAAGGCCATCTGTACTCATGAGCCAAAGAAGAAGAGGTTTGACTTGCTGAGCCCTTCCCTGGATCCTTCAGATAGAGGAAAAAGGAAACACTGCCAGCTGAGTTGTTCCAATTCCATGCTTTTGGATGGAGAGGTTATAAGGCTAGAGAAATCCCTTAGTAAACAGCTGCTCCATGCCCATCATCCTACTTGCATGATGCAATGGCAGATACCATGGCAGATACAAAGAAGTAGAAAGATGGCTTCTGCCCTAGGGAACATGATAATCTAGCTATAGAGAAAAGACAGACCTAATCCAAACGATGAAATAATACAAGGCAAACTTTTAATCGGTACAATTCTAGGATATGTGATACTAAGTACTCAAAACTAGGCTCAAATTCCACCTTCCTCAGGAAGCCTTTCCTGGCTGTCCTGCTCCCTCGGGCTGCTAAGGCCTTCCCTCTGAGATTGCCACCAATTTACCTTGTATATATCTTCTATGTACATAATCGTTTGTGCGTTATCTTCCATTAGACTATACGTTCTTTAAGGGCAAGGATCGTGTTTTTGCCTTTCTTTGTAAACCCAGCCCTTAGCACAGCACCTGGCACATAGTAAATGCTTAATAAATGTTTAGCGACTAAATGACTGAACTGGGCAAGATTAGTGTGATACCTCACGCTGATAATCAGGAATTTAGGGAGAACCCCAAATGATTCAAAGGCATAGAAGCTTAGTTCAAGAGTTGTCTTTATGTTTGTGCAACTCCTTTTTTTTAAAGGACCAGAGTAAAGTGGAAGCAATTCCCCAAACTAACTGAATTCCTTCCCATGCCTCTTTGTCCATTGTATTCAGATGGAGTTCAAGCCTTCTGTTCTCCTCATTGTTGGAAACTGGAGCCCAAACTGACACTAACTACCAATAGTTGTGGCGTGGCACCCGGAGGGGTAAAAACACAGACCTTCTGGTTGTGCTGCTTAGCCCCTTCTTGGCTTCATCAAGTCAGAATTCAAAGGCCAGAGTACACATGGGGTAGGGGCCACACAGATGTTGACATGAGGATGGCCTCAGGGTGGCAGAACAGAGTTTGGGATTATGTTCCAAGTGGATAGAGCACCAGGCCTGGAGTCACGAAGACTCATCTTCGTGAGTTCAAATCCAGCCTCAGACACTTACTAGCTGTGTGACCTTGGGTAAGTCACTTAACCCAGTTTGCCTGAGTTTCCTCATCTGTCAAATGAGCCTGAGAAGGAGATGGCAAACCACTCCAGAATCTGTGCCAAGAAAACCCCAAATGGGGTCGCGAAGAGTTGGACACACCTGAAATGACTCAACAACAACAACAGATCTATATATAGGCTGTCTCTGAATAACTCTGCCATACGCATCTCGAACTTTCTGGTCCACTGTCTCCCACTTATAAACCCGTCTCTTGCTGGAAGATTTGTGAAAACAAATGTGACAATGTCCATAAAGTGTTCTGGGATTCTTAGGAGAAAAAAAAATCCACACCAGCTCCAGATCTTCACCTCGCCCCTCAGGGCCGACCTAGACATACTGCACCAAGCATTCTTGGTCGGACTCTGCTATTTCATGCAATCTCAGCCAGTATCAGTCAGTGCTGATTAAGACAGTGTGACTCACCGAAGGCAGGAAATCACTATGCATTTGGAATATATAGAATATAATTTACTTTCATATTTACATAAAGACTTTCAAATGATCATAACCTAACAGGGAAACAGAACCTGAGTTACTTACCACTAAAGGTCAATGTGGCCAAAAAAAAAAAAAGTGAGGCAGAGATGACCCCAGGGCAGCCATAGATCATAAGCACACCCACCTAAAGCTGGAATGGACCTCAGAGGTCATCTGTCTGGTGCAAGGGATCTTAACCTGAAATCTGAGAACTGAATCTTTTTAATATCTTGATAACTGTATTCCAATATAATTGGGATCTTTTGTAATTTTATGTATTTTAGGCACTTAAATACATTCTGACAAAGGGTCCAAAGGTTTCACCAGGCTGCCAATGAGAGCCGTTACACAAAAAGGGTTAAGCACCCTCAAGAGTTCAATTCCTTCATCTCAGGAGAAAACTAAGGCTCAGAGAGGTTTGGGGCCTCGTCCACGGTCACACAGCTAGTGAGCAGAAATGGTGACATCTGAACTCAGGTCCCCTTTTGGCAAATACAGTAGACTTTCCACTACACCACACATTGAAAATACTCTTTCCAAAAAGCACCTCAACTTTCTTTATCTAACTTGAATTTTTAAATATCATAAAACTACCCCAACTATCATATGTGACAGAAATGATGTCAGAGAGAGAATATTTACGATCAGCAAGTAAGTCAACATCCCTTTATTAAGCCTTTACTATGTGCAACTGGGTAGTACAATGGATAGAGTGCCAGGCTTGAAGTCAGGAAGACTCACTTCCTGAGTTCAAATTCGGCCTCAGATACTTTTAGCTGTGTGACCCTGGGCAAGTCACTGTTTGCCTCAGTTTCCTCATCTGTCAAATGAGCTGGAGAAGAAAATGGCAAACCACTCCAGTTTCTTGGCCAAGAAAACTCCAAATGGGTCATGGAGAGTCGGACAGGACTGAAAATGACCCAACAACAATGTACAAGGAATTTTGCCAAGTGCTTGAGATACAAACAAAGGCAAAAACACAGTCCCTTCCATCACATGTGCAAGTGTGTACTGAAGCCAGCACTTATGGGCTCAACAACCAATTATTCAATTTTCAGTATAAGCATTTACCTTGCAAATTGGTGAACTCTGCAAATCAGGGCTTGATACATTGTTTGTTGATTGTCTAGACTTTAGCAAGTGATGGAGAAAGTGTTAACAATACAGATTAAACTTTAAAATGTCAAGTTCACACTTCTTTTTGAAAAGCCAGTTGTTAAACATTTACAACCACACCCCTGCAAGTCATTAACTAGGTGCATAACAAGACAGACATAGAATAAGTGGAAGATGATCTCAGAGAGAGAAGGCACTAACAGGCTAGGGGGTAGGGGGAGGTGGCAGGGATCCTGCAGAAGATGGGAATATGAGATGAGTCTTAAAGGA
This sequence comes from Vombatus ursinus, assembly GCF_900497805.2. Lineage (NCBI taxonomy): Eukaryota > Metazoa > Chordata > Mammalia > Diprotodontia > Vombatidae > Vombatus > Vombatus ursinus. Next base: position 7,300,337 of record NW_020954546.1, on the reverse strand, counting down.
AGCCGGGTAGGAGGAAGGTGAGGAGGGAGAATATTCTACACTTAGGAACATCGGGAGCAAAAACATGGAGCACGGAGATGAAGTATCATGTTCAAGGAAGAATAAGAAAGCCTAGTCCTGGGCAGCTAGGTGGTGCAGTGGATAGAGTACCGGCCCTGGAGTCAGGAGGACCTGAGTGCAAATCTGACCTCAGATACTTACTAGCTGTGTGACCCTGGGCAAGTCACTTTACCCTTATTGCCTTAGGGTAAAAAAAAAAAAAAAAAGCCTAGTCATTTGAGGAGACTATTTCTCATTGCCAGAAACACATAAGAATCTGCACAAGAACCATTTGGGCTCATTGACATTTCTCCTTCCTATTATTCTTCTAATTTGTAGAAATCAGCCCATGATCATGGAGTGTCTTTTAGACTCAAAATCCACATGGTCTCTCTGTAGTAATTTCCAGTAGCTGATCAGTTTCATATGATTGTGAAAATTTTTACTGACCCTCGCTGCCTCACCACCATAAAAGGGATGGATAATGTGGAATGGCCAGTCTGATTATCTTATTAAAGACATGTAGTTACATCACATTACCATCCTTAAAGTAATTGGAACAATGAAAGCTCTTTTGTTAAAGGAGCTAGTTTAATGAAAAAAAAAAAGAATAGAACATCAATTTTTATGTAAATGGAAATTTCTACAATCTATATCTGCCTCACAAGTAGGTTAAACATTCATCCTACAACTTCATTTCCTTTATTTCATTTTCTTTCTTCATGGACAGTACAACATTAGCTCACCCATTTGGAATGAATAGAATTTGAATCAATAAGGTCTTAAAATATTCTGCCTGTTGGAGTCCACTGTGGAGCTACTTTTTAAATGACAGCTCTACTAATTTATAATAAACTCTAAATTTCCAAGAAATTTTCTTTTTGTCTTCATCAGTGTAAGGAACTGTTAATAAGGAAACTCTCCTTATGAACAGATCAGCAACTGCTCTGCAATGTATAGTCAGACTTTAGAGAATTGGTTTCCCAGAGTTACATGTTCAATATGTCTCAGAGGCAGAATTTGAACCCAGATCTTCCTGACTCTGAGACAGCCCTCTACCCACGATACTATGCTGCCTCCCACATTGGGACAGGAAACAAAATATTGTGTTTGGTTAATTAAAAAAAACAAAAACCCAGTCATATACCCCAAAAGGTCCAGAAAGAAAGGTTCCATATATACCAAGATATTTATAGCAGGACTCTTTATGGAAGCAAAGTAGGTGCCTTTCAATTGGGAATGACTAAACTAATGGTGGTGCATGAATGTTAATAGTGTTGCTGTGCTATAAGCAATGACACATACAAAGAATGCAGAGAAGGACAGGAAGACAAATGAACTGATACTGAGTGATGGAAACAGAACCAGGAAACAGCTTATTCAATGACTACAGCAATGTAAATGTAAAGAATCATAAAAAGAAATTGAATGTTGTAAAATTGTAATGACCAAGCTTGGCCCCAGAGGATATTTGAAAGAATTTACCTCCATCCTTTCACTGCACCAGGAGTATGAAGTAATTGCATTTGCTGTCAGGCATGGTCAGTGCAGAATGCTTTTATTTCCTTGTTTTTAAATCTTTGTAACAAGAGGCAGCTAGCCAGAGAGAGGAGGGAAGAGGGATATAGCTGGGAAAAGTACTTGATATTGAAACAAGTTATCAATAAACATATAAATACAGAAATCTTTTTTTAACACAGCCACCACTCAGCGTTGGAGCCCTTCGAATTTCAAAGTTGACAGGGCCCAAGGCCAGACAGAGTTTTATCCCCTGTGTCCAGAGGATATCACTAGCCCCTATAGCAGGGTGAGTATGGCATGGTCATCTCAATTTTGTTCGGCCACTTAGCAAGAGGGGGCTCAGGATTCTGAAATAGAGATTCCAGCTTGAGAGGAGTTTTTCTATTTCAACAGCCCTCTTCCTCACTCACACACCATCTACCACTTCCTGAGGAGCCCCAAAGACCAGAAGTTACCGATGTAGAGGTTTGCAACAAGTAATTGTCACTAAATTTCCATGACCCCACATGTTTCTTTCTAGATTTTCTCTCCCCAATTCAAATGACCCAGATAAAACATAAACAGTGAAAGAAAGCAGAAATTATTCTGAGCTCTGGGGAAAAGAATCAATATTTGACAGAAAAGACTCCTGTTTGTACAAGAGGTGAGATAGGGATGCCTGGCTGATGGTCAAGACTCCTGTAGAAAAGGATAAAAACCAGGAAAATTATGGTATCTTCCTTCCTTTTTGGAGAGTTGTTATAAGGAACTCCCAGTGAAGAAACCCCTGCCAATGCAACCAAGTAAGCTGCTCTGCAGAGCTGCCGGGGCACTGAAAGTGCCCTGAGGGCATGTGAGTGACTTAACTATGCCAGGGTGGATCAGAGGCAGGCCTTGAACCCTGAAATTCTTCCTGACCACCTACTCTCTATCCACTAATTCCATGTGGTTTCTCTGGGGTTTATCATCAGTCATGATCGTTAGTAATGATAGCTTGGATTTACAATGCAGCTTTCTTCTAAAGGACCCGGATTAAAGCTGGTTGAAATAGAAAGCGTAGTGGGAAGGAAAATTCGAATTGCCTCGGAGGCAGGGTAATTGTGTAATGATTCCAGGGGGAGGCTAAATGGGAAGTTAATGTGACGTGGCTTTGTGCCGAGTTGATGTGGGATGCACAAAAGAACAGAAGCCACTGGGTGAGTTTTGTTTTCCTCCCTGGGGGAAGCAGCTACTGAGGGCTGTGCCTTCTATTTTGAGCCTACCGACTAGACCACATTGTTGAGTTCCCTATCATCATCATCATCACCACCCGCAGCCTCAGGGGAACTAGTCTTTGCTCAAGTCATAGAATCTCTTAGCAGTAAGGGACTCCAGCTGCCATCACTGCCGACCCACACTCAAATAAAAATTAACTCCTTCACATACCCAACAAGCGGTCGATCAGTCATTCTTTAAAGACTAGTGAGGGGAAAACCCACTATTTCCCAAGGTGCTCTATTCCACTTTAGCCCGGACTCAGGAAGATGAGTTCAAATCCAGCCTCAGACACTTACTAGCTGGGTGACCCTGGGCAAGTCACCTAACCCTGTTTGCCTCAGTTGCCTCATCTGTCAAATGAGCTGGAGAAGGAAATGGCAAACCGCATCAGTATCTTTACCAAGAAAACCCCAAATTTGGCAACGGAGAGTCTGACACAATTGAAAACAACTAAATAATAACTTATTGTAAGGAAGTTGTTGTTTTGTTTTTTTTATTCTGCCCCTCTACAACTTCTACCCACTGCTCCTACCTCTACCCTCTGTGGCCAAGCTTAGAGATTAGACTAGTTTTTCCACATAGCCCTTCAAATACTACAGGACCACTCTCATTTCATACCTCTAATTGTCTTTTTCTCCAAATTAATTTTCCCCAGTTGATCCCCAGACGGCATGATCCCAAAGCCCTGACCAGCACATAGTGAGGCTGAAAAATGCCAAGATTAGGGGGACCATAATAACAGATACTTCAATTTTACCTTCGGCCAACATGGCTGATAAAGACCCGTTGATAAATTCTTAGAGCTATTACAGATGTTGGTCAAGTTCAACCTCCCATTTTACAGATGAAGATATCAGGTACCTTGCTCAAGGCCACTAATTACTGAAATTGTCTCCTTCCTAAAGGGAGGCCTTTGGTCAGTGCAGTCAGTGGAGGCCTTTTGGTCAGGTCCTTGGCCACACCTAAGTTAGTGCACCTAGCATGAGACTGCATTTTTATAAAAGAGGGTCTGTAACCTCTGAACCTCGATCCTTAGCTCTGAACCAAGCAGAGACAAAGACGACTTATTTAGAAGCTGGGGCTTGTTACAGAAATCCAAGCCTAATCTTCTTTAAAATATAAGTGATTCCCTTCCCCTCTGCCCTCTCTCTCACTGCTATAGCTCATGTCCTCAGAACACAGCAATTACCTGGGCTCCATTGGGTTACCTGGGCTCCATTGCAGGGTGAGGTTCTGCCCCAACCTCCTGGGACCCTGTAGGTAAATTGTTGCCTGATATGCACACACACACACACACACACACTCTCTCTCTCTCTCTCTCCCTCCTCTGAGCCCTTCCCCCTACCAATGAGAGAGTTAGTTTCTTTGAACTACGTTCTAGAGTGCCCACTTTCAGTATCCACCAATTTTAAAATTCAACAAACATTTAACACTAAGAACCAGAAAGTTCACTTTAAATGTCCTTTTAAAAAAACATGTTTACCAGTCATCCTAGGTGTATTTTCTTTTCATACTGATAATCACTCAGTGTCTCTGAAAATACATTTCAGAACCCAGGGCTATGTTTATCCCATCATAGTCTGACAGTGTCAATATTTCAGTCTCCTTTTACAATGTATTTCGTTAAGATAGGAGACAGTATGACGTAGTGGGGAAATACAGGATTCTATTCTCTGGAGAGGACCTGGGTTCAAATCCTAACTCTGCCATGTGGCCATGGGCAAGTCTCAATCTATCTCTGCTATTCTAGGAGATCTGACTGCTGTGTACAGAAACTGGCTTTGTTTCAGGAGCTGAAACAAAACTACTCTAAGAATTGTAAGTATCAGTCATAACAGAAACTGTAGAAAAAGACCAGAAATGGTGGTATGGGAGAAGAGAAAGGAATGTCAGCTTATCAAGAAGTCCCAGCAAGGTACAATGGAAAGAGCATCTGCTCTTAAGACAGAGAGTCTAGGTCAAATCTCGCCTCTGATGCCACCAGTGTGAAGAAGCCAGGTAAGCCTGGAGTCAGGAAGACATGAGATCTAATCTGGCCTCTGCTACTCCCTAGCTAGTCACTTAACCTCTGTCCAACTCAGTTTCCTCAGATGTAAAATGGGGATTATAATAGCGCTTATTTCAAAGGATTGTTGCGAGGATCAAATGAGATGACATTTGTAAAGTATTTATGTGCCTGACACAGAGTAGCTGCTTAATAAATGTTGTTCCCCACCTCCATCTCAGACAAATCACTTAACCTCCCTGGCCTTCTTTCTCCTCAGCTATAAAGTGAGGAAGGTGGACTAGATGGTATCTGAGGGCTCCCCTCCCAGTTCTATATCTACGATCTGACCTATGGGTGCTTTTCCAAAGCTATTTTGGGCATCAAACACTTTGGGAATTAAAATATAATAATATAGTAGACACACCCTAAGATCTCTTCTGACTCTGAGATTTGGTGAAATGCTGGCCCTTGATGTGATGGAAAAAGAGATAGAACTGTGTCCGTGGGTAAGCAATACCCTTGAAATAAAAGGGGTTATGGGCATTTTTTAGTAAGAGAACAAATTATGGCTATTATCATATTGAATGAGTACATTGGATATATTTTAATGCTTATTTCATAGTTAATATATTAGAGAAGAAAATATGGCTTCTCTAAAATCTAAAATATGATTTCTCTAAAATCACCCCCTTAATCATGATGGCATCATGTTGGCATCAAAACAAATTGGTGTCAAAAATTTCTCACAAAACTGTCACCATGTCAAGCATACCTCAGCATTCCACAAAACCCAATCTGAGAAATACCAACCCAAACCAACAAAGCATGGGGCCATTGGAGTCTTAGTGTCTTGGTTTTGTCTCCAAAAACCCAAACAGTCATGAGAAGCCTGAGAGAGGCAGTAGAACAGTGGACAGAGAGATGAACTTGAAGCCAGGAAGACCTACGCTCAGGACCTGCTTCTGACACCTCCTGGCTACATAACCCTAGACAAGTCATTTATTCTTTCTATGTTCTATATTCTCTGAGACTCCAAGTTGCAGGGAATAGACCTGTACTGGTAGGGGAAGTTTCCTTAGCAAGGATTTCTCTGTACCTATAAAATCACAGGCCTGATGCCCGTCCCTAAACACTCATCAGGCATCTGACATGGGCTGAGTCATCAGCTACCCATTGAGAGGCTCCAGAAGGTGCCAGGGTGGCTTGTGACATGTGCATTTGTGAAACATTCTCTCTTCCAACTCCATAAGCAGCAGCAAAGGTAAGATATCACTGATGTTAAAATCAACAATGAAATATTTTAGTGACAGTCCACTTTGAACATAGAAATCTAGATACAGCTTGATCAACCTGTCATGTTGGCAGTTACCCATCTTTGGACACTCATAGATACCAAAAGCCCCTGAGAAACTGGTCTACTCATTTAGCATTTTTTACATTCTATTTTATCAATTAACAAAAATCCAAATTATTTTCTGTTATGTCCTTTCCTCTCTACCTCCGGAAAGAAAGGAAGAAAGGAAGAAAGGAAGAAAGGAAGAAAGGAAGAAAGGAAGAAAGAAAGAAAGAAAGAAAGAAAGAAAGAAAGAAAGAAAGAAAGAAGAAAAAACCATTATAACATATGCAGAGTAAAGCAAAACAAATTCCCATATTGGCCATGTCCAAACAATATATGTCTCAGTCTGCACCCTGAATCTATCACCTCTCTGACATGAGACAGGCAACATGTTTCATCATAAGGCCTCTGAAAACATGGTTAGTTATTGCATTGATCAGAGATCCTAAATCTCTCAAAGTTATTGGTCTTTACATTGCTGTGTAATTGTATGGATTGTTCTCCTGTCTTTGCTCACTTCACTTTGCATCAGTTCATACAAGTCTTCCCAGGTTTCTCTAAAACCACCCCCTTAATCATCTATTATAGCACAATAGTATTCCACTACATCATATACATAATTTGTTCAGCCATTCCTTTGATGGTACTCCCTTAGTTTCTAGTTCTTTGCTACCACAAAAAGAGCTGCTATAAATATTTTTGTATGCATGGATCCTTCTCTTTCTTTACTCTCTTTGGAGTACAGACCTAGTAGTGGTATTGCCAAATTAAAGGGTATGTATAGTTTGTTTGTTTTAAGATTAGACTAGAAGTTTAGGGTAAAGGAGAAAGGGGGAAAAACATTTATTTAGTTCCTACTATGTGCTAGGCACTGTACTAAGTGCTTTCCAAGATTATTTCATTTGATTTTATGAGCCAACCATTCAAGAGCTTTGATCTGCTCCATTTCAGACCTGGACCAGTTCACTCCTCCCAGGAACTCACCATATTAATCCAGAACTTGGCATAGATACTAATCAGCTTAGCCTACTTCAGCTCTGAACTCCTGGACTCAAGCAATCCACCAGCCTCAGCCTCCCCAGAAGCAAGGATTACTGGTGGGAGCCCCCACCCCTCTGCTAAGCACCATTTAAAACCTTTTGGGGCAAGGTTCCAAATTGCTTCTTACAGTGTCTGGATCAGTTCACAGCTCTACCAACAGTGCAGTAATCCGCTCGTTTGATATTCAGCAGTGAGGCAGAAGTGGCATTGTCCATAAAAGAGGCACATCTTTTCAACCCAAGGTTCTCTCATGCTAATGAAAAGTTATGTCAACAAGGAAAGTGATGCCAGTGGGGGAAATTTATGATTCTGCACTTAATTTCAGTGAAAGGTGATGCCTTGAGGGCCAGGGTGCAGAAAGAAAATGAGAAACACAGCAGTGAGATGTATGGGTTGGAGCAAGGGGAAGGAACTGGAAAAGCAGAACAAATACAGGTGCCTTTGCCACGGTCTATATCTGAAATCCCCACCTATTGAAAATCCTGCACATTTTAAAGCTCCATGTTCCATGAAGTCTTTCCAGACAAAACTCTCCTCACTCATCCACTCCCTTTTATTGGTAATATTCCTTCCCCCCTTTTGACCTCATGTAGCATTTTGTATCTCCCCAAAATAACAATGGGTGATATTTATAAAGTGCTTTATAATAACGAAGCGTATTTTACATATCACTTCATTTGAGCCTCATAAAAATCCTGTGACTTATTTCATCATATCTGTGCCACTAGCAAACTTAGGACAGTGAGCTTAGCTTTGACTTTTAGTAAAATACTAGAACATATTATTACGGGGATGGTTTGTGAGCATCTAGGGAAGGAAACAGGGATCTCTAAAAGCTACAATGACTTCAGAAAGAACAGGTCAAGGCCAGATAAAATTCATGTCATTTTTGACAGTTACCTAAATTGGTAGATCAAAGAATGCTATAGAAATAGTTTACCTAAATTTAGGCAGTTGATAAGGTCTCTCACTGTAGGGGACAAGACAGAGAGATACGCATTAGATGATAGTACTTTGGGCTATACTAGTTGACCTAAAAAGTAGTTGTTAACATTTCTGAGTCTACTTGGAGATTTCTAATGGTATGCCTCGAAAATCTGTATTTGGTCTGGTGCTGTTTGACATTTTTATCAGCAACTTAGCTAAAGCCACAGATGGCATATTTACTAAATAGCTAACACATTGCATGACAGAGCTAAGATTGAAAAAACAATGGGCTGAATCTACTAAGATTAAATTTAATAGAGATTAATATAAAGTCCTGTAATTATTTTTTTAAATCAACTTCATCTATATAAGACAGTGGAAGTGAAGCTAGACAGCAGTTCACGTGAAAAATAATTAGATGGTCTGGAAGACACCAAGCACATTTCTGATCTCTCAATCTTCAGAAAGAACAATTCTTTCCCCTAACACTCCTAATAAGAGTGTTTCCCAAATATCACCAGCCAGATTGATTTCTTCCAAAGGCCCTCTAAGTTGGATAAGAAGTTGATTGAACCCCATGTTGAAAGAGAGACCAAGAGAGACAGACAGACACCAACGATAAAAGTCGGCAATAAAGCTGATACTTGAAAACAACTAGGTCATCGTACCACTGGCTAGACTAGGGATTTCCCAAATTGCATTCATTTTTGTTTAGTCTTTCATATCTTTGTGTCTTCCTTTGGATTTCTGCCGCTATTACCCCAATCTAGGATCATATCTCATGTCTGGACCATTTCAGTAGCCCCCAACTAATCTCCTTGACTTCAACCTCTCCCCTCTCTAACACACGATGGCCAGATAATCCAGTCATCCACGTTTACAACCTTGGAGTAATCTTTGACTTTTCTACCTCCCTCATTCCTCATAACCAACCCTCTTTTCTCATAATCACACCTTCATCCCTGGACTTTCACCTGGACTACTAAAATAGTCTCTTAACCGATCTACCATGCTTTTAGTCTCTCTCCTCCCTACTCTATTCTCCACATAGCTGTCATTCCCTAACCTGGTTGCCTCTGCCTAGAGATTTCATCAGCTTAGGGGGCTCCCAATGAGGGCTTTCCTCTACCAATTCAGACAGGTTCCTACTCCACAACTTCAGGTCTTGGAAAATTGCCTGGGACACTACAAGGTGAAAGAGCTTGCTGTATATGGACATACAGTCAGTAGAGGTCAGAAACAGGATCTGAACCTGTGTCTCCAGATTCCAATGCCACCTCTCTATCCACTACACCACAGTGCCTCATTGACCTACTTGGCTTTCCAATATCTTCCCCCTACAATCCATCTTCCTCATAGCTGTTGTCAAATTAGTATTTCTAAAATGCAACTCTGATCCTGTCACTCCCCTGCTCAGACCTCCACAATGTGGCTCCTATCTATCTTTACAGGTTTATTTCACATCACTCCCCTTCATACCCTCTAAATTGTCCATTCCTGGAACTCTCCATCCCACCTCTTGTCTCTGCCTTTGCACAGACTGTCCTCTGGGCCTGGGGTGAACTCTCTCCTCACCTCTGCCTCTTAGAATTTCCTCCCATTCTCACTGATTCCATTCCTAGAAGGAGCCTAATCTCCTTTTTTCTTTAAGTTTTTTATTCATTTCAAACTTACATACAAAACAAGAAAAGAAGAAAAAAAGAACATTTCCATGTGCACAACAGAACATAAGAGAGGATTCAATAATAAAACAAAAAATTTCCATTTCACAAAAACTTAGCCTAATCTCCTACCTGAAATATAAAGCCCATCTACACCATATCCAATAAATGGTTCATCTAGTAGTCACGGGTGGATGACATGGACACAATGTAGAATTAATTATTCTTTGAAAACAGATGAACATCTCATGCCAACATAGAGCCCGCCTCGGAGTCAGGACCTCTTTGCATCTATTGGCTGTGTGAATATAGGCAAATTACCTAATGTCTTAGGGCTCCACCACTCCAAGACCATTGGTTACAGATGAGTTGCCAATCCACCTAGATGGAGGGAGTTCCCCATACAGATGTGGTTACAGGTCCCAGACCTGTATATACATGCATATTTCCACATTAAAGTCAGAGTGGTATACTTATTTGTGCCTTCTACAAAGGTGTGTTACGTAATAGCTGGATGGATGCAATGATGTCATGCTTTCTCTAGACTGACAGGACCCCTGAATCACTGAATTTGAGAGTTGGAGAGGGCCTCAGCCCTTCTATTCCCAGTCTTCTGCTATCACATACATGACAAATGGTCATCCCTCCTTTGTGTGAAGACCTCCAAAAAGGGGGAGCCCACCCCCTTTTGAGGCAGTTCATTCGGCTTTGGGAGAGCTTGGACTGTGAGCAACTTTTCCCAACATCAAAACTGAATTTGCTTCTTTGCAATTTCCATCCACTGCTATTTGCTCTGGGGCCCAGAAGAACAAATCAAATCCTTCTCTTGTGCCCTTCAGATACTCCAAAGACAACTTTCATGTCCCCCTGAGTCTCTTTCATGGCCAGCTAGGTAGTACCATAGAGTATAGAGCGCCGGGCCTGAAGTGAGTTCAAATCTGGCCTCAAACATTTACTAGCTGGGTGACCCTGGTCAGGCCACTTAACCCTGTTTGCCTCAGTCTCTTCATCTGTAAAACGAGCTGGAGAATGAAATGGCAATCCACTCCAGTATCTCTGCCAGGAAAACCCCAAATAGGATCACAAAGAGTCAGACATGACTGAACAAAAACTCTTCTCTCTGGGCTAACCATCCCCATTTCTTTCAACTGGTATGGCAGTTTTCAATATGGCATGAATTTAAAGCCTAGTACCATCCCAGTTGCCTTCCTCTGGACACGCTCTAATTTCTCAATGTCCCTCTTCAACAGTGACACCAGGAACAAAACACAATACCACGCATGAAGTCTGACAAAGGTGGAGTAGAATGAGATGACCACCCATGCCCCACTTAATACTGCCCAAGATCACATTGGTATTTTGGCTGCCACACCACACTACTGATTCACATCGTGCTTGAAATCCACTAAAGTACCCAGATCTTTTTCAGAAAGACTACCATCTAACCATAACTCTGCCATCTTCTAATTGTAAAGTAGATTTTTATTTTTATATTCAAGGGCTAGACTTTACATTTATCCCCATTGAATTTCATTTTATCAGATCCAGCCCAGTTTTCTAGCCTGTCAAGAGTCCTTTAGATCCTGACTCCATCACCTACTGCGTTAACCATCCCTCCCAGGTTTGTGTCATGTGGAAATTTGATCTATGCCTTTATCCAAGTCATTGATGAAAATATCAAATAGCACAGGGCCAAGCATAGAACCCTGGGGTATTCCACTGTAGAACTTCTGACACATTGACAATGAACCATTAACAACTAATCCAACCAATTAGCAATCCTTCACATTGCAAGTATGCCTACCTAAGTCATACATCCCATATTCTCCACAAGAATAGGATGAGATACCTTGCTCAATAACTTTGGTAAAATCCAGGTTAACTATGTCCACAGCATTCCCCTCATCTACTAGTTTAGTGATCCTGTAGTATAGTAAAACCTGTCCTCACTGAAGCTATGCTGGCTCTTTGTAATCACCCCTTGCTAGGGACATGTTTGCCAACAACTCTTTAATGATCCACTCTAGAACGTTCCCAGGAATCAAAGTCAAACTACCTGACCTAGAGGTTCAGACTTTGTTCTCTCTCCCTTTTTTTTTTTTTCCTAAAGTCAGGAAAACATTTGTCTTCCAATCTTGGCTCCTGCTCCCATTTCCCACAGTCTTTCAAATATCACTGACAGTGGCTTAGCAATCACACCTGCGATTTCTTTTAGGACATGGAGACACATTTCATCTGAGTCAAGTGATTTGAATTCAAGGGCAGCTTTTATATTCATGTTTAATTGTTTTTCAATCATGTCTGACCCTTTTTGGGGTTTTCTTGGCAAAAAAAAAAAACTGTAGTAGTTTGCCATTTTCTTGTCCAGTTCATTCTATAGATGAGAAAATTGAGGCAAACAGGGTTAAGTGACTTGATCAGGGTCACATAGCTAGTAAGTGTCTGAGGCTGGATTTGAACTTAGGTCTTCCTAACTTCAGGCCCAGCACTCTATGCACTGCACCAAGGGCAGTTAGGTACTCTCTTATCTCCTTATTTATCTTGGGTAACAACTCCCTGTTAGTTACTTTTGTTCTTTAATTTCTATTAGAAAGTTAATTTTTCCTTTAAGAACTGAGCGCTCTACTTTCTCTTTTGTTAGTTATCATTGTTCTATCCACCCTAAAAAAGTCCTGTCCCTTCTTTGATCCTCCTTTTTTTCCCTCAAAGTAGCTTTAAAAAACTAACCTCTTTTTGTCATCCTTAGCTTCCTTTGCCAGCACCAGATATTCTGAGCTTTAACATTTATAACATTATTTTACAGGATCCCACATTCATATGCCATTCTCTGGCCTTGCTTCTATCTTCAGTAAATGTCTTTTCAAAAATCTAAGTTGGGGGCAGCTAAGTGGCACAGTGGATAGAGCTCTGGCCTTGGGGTCAGGAAGACCTGAGTTCAAATCCAGCCTCAGACACTTGATACTTACTAGCTGTGCGATCCTGGGCAAATCACTTAACCCTGATTGCTCACCAAAAAAAAAAAAAAAAAAATCTAAATCGGTGGTGAGTTCCTTATGCATTCAGGTCAGTCTCTTTGGACAAATCTCTTTTTTTCTCTTCACCGGAGATTCCTTTGAGATTTCAGAATTTCATTCATAGACATTTCCCATTCCTCCTGGACTGACTTCCTCTGAAACATTTTAGTCCATGGGATCCTGCCTATCTTTCCTCTGTACCCTCTGAAATCTGCCTTCCTAAAATCTAGAGCACCTGCCGAACGGTATCCAGATTTCCTTTCCTCTATGACAAACCTTAGGATGGAGTGGTCACTTTCCACCAGGATTCCTCTCATCTCCACCCCAGCAATCAGTTCCTCCTAATATCACTAGATATTAGCAAGGGAACTTCAGAACTCTTCTGGGCAAACATCTTCAGTTGACAGGTGGGAAACTTAATGGCCCTAGAAGGGCTCTGACTCTCTGTTATCCCCTACTATTTAAGCCCTAGGTAGTAATTCCTGTGGAAAGATCTAAAGTTCCTAGGGAGTCCACAATACTGTGCTAGTCACCCAGCCTTCCACCATCAAATCAGCCTGAGGGTGAGACCTCCACAGCAATGCAAAGTAGAGGGGATTCTAAGTCTTCTCTCAGTTAAAGCCATACTCTTTTACATGCTGGGACAGACTGACCATATCTACCTAATGTACCCTGATGGGGAACTGGACAAATAGGCTCAGACACCAATCATTCCCCTTCAGGAAAAGGATAGACAACTTACAGCCCTGCCTCTTTGATCCCTATAGCGTCAAGAGAAATTTTCAAGATTCCTTTTAAAAAGGAAACTGAGTCATGATAAATGTCTTCTACCAAACCTCCAGACACTTATTCAATACAGTAGACTCATAATAAGAGCATAGTAAGCACAGGTAAACTATACTGAGCTGAAGCGAGGTGGTACCATAGTACATAGAGTGCCGGGCTTGGAGTCAGCAAGATCTGTGTCCAAATCTGGCCTCAGACATTTACTAGCTGTGTGACCCTGGGCAAGTCACTTAACCCCCTTTGCCTCAGTTTCCTCATCTGCAAAATGAGCTGGAGAAGGAAATGACAAACCACTCCAGTATTTTTGCCCCCCCCCAAGACAAAACAAAATTAAACGGGGTCATGAAGAGTCAGACACAATTGAAACAACTGAACAACCACAACTATACCAAATGCTGGGTACCCAGAGGAGGGGAAAACATAATAGTTTCTACCCTCAGGTAGCTTATAGTTTTCTGGGAGAAGGGGGGACTACACCATGTATATAGATTATAATACTATTTAATTTGAAGAGAGAGATAGCAAAAAGAAGTAACAACTGGTATTTGGAGGCAAGGATGAGAAATCAGAGCGAGCTTTCACAGACGTGGTGGCACCTTACTGAACCACGAAGGAAGACAGGGATTCTGAAAGAAAGTGAAGAAGGAAGTGGATTCCAGGCATGGGAGATGTACATTTGCACAGAAACAAGAGAGGCATTTGAGCAGGGCATTAACAAGTATTTCACTTAGATCCCTCTTTGTTCTCTCTGCCCCACCCCTCTCATCCCATGAATTAGAAGGAAAGTAGGAAGAAGTCAGGTAGCCCAACCTCCTAGCTAACACCAGATTCCTCTCTATAGCATCCTTGAGAGAGTTATCCAGCCCATGGTCGAGCACGTACAGTAAGAAGCAGCTCCTTGGAACAAGGTCAGGGACCTTTGACTACCAGGCCCATGCAATTTGTACTAGATATGAGACCCTTATCAGTATTTTATTTTAAAATATTTAAAATATATTTAAATATCATTCAGAGAGCTGAATGATTCACTTAATCAAGCATAATAAACAACCTCAAGGTCTCTTGGTTGTTTATCATGAGAATGAGCACCTGACTCCAGAGTCAATTCTGATTGATGAGATATGACTCTTGGGATGCTGAGACAGAGATCCTCTAAAGGATCTCTTATCTCAGTTTATTGAGGTCAATAAGTAAGGAAGGATTCCTTTTCTTCTTGAAACCACATCATACTACACCTACCAGTCCTTCTCAAACAGTACCCCCTAAATACCACTCACCACTATCATAGTTCTAGCAGACACTGACCAGAAAAATATCATACAATAACCAAGTCGATTGAGATCATGCATCTTCTAGATACAAGAAAATACAGATAGTCCAGAGAAACTTTTCAACTGGGCTCCAATTGATTAGTTGCCCATTATACTTTTAAAACCCCTTTCCCCCTTCCCTCAGGCTCAGATGTGGTCCTTAGCAAGAACAAAAACTCATGTTCTTATGAGTTACGTGACTTAGCTGAAGTAATATCATACACAATGAGGTTTCTGATCATTTTCTTTGATCAACCTGTGGTGAACTACCAAAAACTCAGTCTAGAGCTCCTAAGACTTCTTGGTGGGTACCTTGGCATTCCAAGCCTTGAGGGGTTCCTTGGACCTATAGAGGCTTAGCAGATATGGATATTGTATAAGAATGTCTTGTTCTTCAAAACAAACATGGAGCCCTTAGTATGAATTACTTCTCCATAGAAAACTGTGGTACAATGGAAAGACTACCCACTCTGGAGTCAGAAGACCTGATTTCAAATTCTGCTTCTATCACTCACTACCTATGTAACCACAAGCAAGTTCCTTAACCTCCCTGGGCCCCCATCCCCTCATTTGCATAAATGATGGGGCTTAGACTTTGAGGTCTGTTTCGGTTCTAATTCTATCACCAACAAGTCACAGCAGCTGCTTTGTGGCAATCCTACCACTTTCAATGAGGGGTGATTGCAGAGAGTTAAAGGATTCATAGGACACGTATTTCTCAACAGTTCTTACTTCAGCTAAAACCCTGTAAAATTTCATGACCAAGAAAATATCTACAACACTTAACAGTCTGACAGGGTATTAAGAGAAAAATGAGAAGAGCCTGAGAGCAGAGTGGTTTCTGCTGATTCCTCAGGAGATAGGTACAGAAAGTCACCAGCAGCCCAAAAGGCTATAGACAATCCTTAACTTAGAAACACAGAGAGAAAGACGGTTAGACCCTGCATGTTTCCACAGCCAAATGGTCTTGATAAATGGGCAGGCCAGATAGATGAGGACAGGATAAACAAGTCTCTACTGTACTTTGTATTCACTCTGCCTAACCTCAGAGTGGACGCTGTCTTATCCATGACAAATTCCCATGATGCCAGGACCCTACACAAGGTTTCCAGGGGCTCAAGACAGTGCTGCTCCCCTCCAAATATTGGGGAGAAAGCAAGTTACCCCACCAGCCAAGTTCCCAATTGACTTCTAACTTCTGGTGAGGGTCCCACAGCCTTACAAGCCCTTATCTCCTCAGCCTCCAGAACCTTCCCTAGAATAAAGATGGGAGAAGGAATAACTCATTGGATAACATATGGTAGGGAAACCTAGTAATATCAGCCAAAGACTGAGTCACTTTCAATCACCCAAAAAAGTTTTTAAGTGCTCTATCCCAAAGAGGGGAAGGAGCTATGTTCTCCATTCTCCAGAGAAGGAGCTTACAGAAAAACAAAGTTATCAGGGTATTTCTAGATATTGAATTCAAGTCAAAACTCCACCTGGCCCAAATAATCAGTTCCTTGTGTCACCTTAGCCATGGAGCTCTAATATGAATGTCTTTAGGTCAGAAGGAGGGAAACAAGCATTTATTAAGACATTGTTCTAAGTGTTTTACAAATATTATCTCATTTGATCACAACAACTCTTGGGGATAGGTGCCATTATTATCCCCATTTTATAGTTAAGGAAATTGAGGCAGACAGGCTAAGTGATTTACCCAGGGTCACACAGATAGTAAGTGTGTGAGACTGTATTGGAACTTAACTCTTCCTGACTCCAGGCCCATCCCTCTATCCACTGCTCCACTTAGCTGCCTAGGTAAACCTACCTCTTCCTCCAGGGCTATTCTCCCATCAATACTATAGAGATGATCACATCTATGGCTTTCCTTTTCTATTTCAGAGTAGTTAAGAGAAGAAGGAAACCTGAAGGGATAGCCCCTTTTCAGGAGAGGAAGTTAACATTCTATTTCTTTGACTTGAAAGCCAAGTCCAGGAGCATCTTTTTAGGGTCAGTTCCTTGGAGAGTAACTCATGCCCCAGACCAAGGGACCATAGAACACTAGACCGTATCTTTTCTAAGAAGCTTCCTCACCTCCTTTCCCAGATGAATAGCAGGTGACAGGTTTCTATTTTTCCTTCTGTCTAGGCTATCTATCCCCTGGAGAGCTGGCTCCCTACTTGAGGAAAAGAAAAAATAGGGAGGAAGAAGGAAGTCCAGCCAGTGCCTTCTCCCTGGCCAAAGATAAGACAGCCCGGCCACATTAGCAGCATCAGAAATTTGAAAGAGAATCTCTTACCTGTATCCAGGACTGAAGCTCTTTGTTTTACCCTGGAAATTTTTTCACTGCTGACAGGTGCTAGACTTGGAACCTGCTGGACTTTGGTTGAACAAAGGTTGATTTAAAAGCTGATCTATTTAACAGGACCTTGTGGTCTAAGTTGAAATGACCTATGTCCCCCTCCCTGTCAGCTGGCCTGTAAAGCTGGGGCCATGAGGGACTGCAAAGTCCCAAACAAACCTGAGTGCTCTGTTCTCAAGAAAAGGGGGACTAGTGCTCGCCAGGAGACATCCTGATTCTTCTCATCAAGAACCTCACCCTTCTGCCCAGCTTCCTGGGACTTATTGAAAACCGGGGATGAGGGATAGAGTAGAGAGTGCTAGCTCTCCTGAATCCAAATCCAGGATACCATCTATGGGCAAGTCATTCCTCAGTTCTCTCCCTGAGGCAGAAGAGAAGCCAGTTTCACTGAGATACCAGCCTCATTTAGGCCAAAGCTTGAGAATTTACTTGTTGCAATGCTATCTGCCAACTGAACAATATGGCTAAGGCCAGGGCAGCAGCAATCTTCCCTAGCAGCTCTGTCTCTGTCTCTCTCACCCACACACAGCCCTTGAATTCTTTACCTGTCTCTTTTTGCAGAGAAGCCTTCCACCTATGGGCAATTTCTTCCTTGCACTCTCCCACACTTATCTTCTAACTGTGGTGCCTGCTTGTCCTCCTGCCCCACAGTGGCTAGGGAGCCTCACACCAGCAACATGGGCAGCTAGAGAAGGGCAGCAGGAAGAGGCCACATGCAGCATTGAGAAGCTGCCCAACCCTGCTCCCCAGGACAGCTGGCTTGGACAGGTAGGCCCAACTGGTTACTCTGGCCTCCAGCCCAGGCCACAGTGATGAACAAAACAGAGATCTCTATCAATATCACCCACAGAACCAAGTTGGTTAGCACTAGTGCTCTTGGATGACCTGAATCCCCCAGCCCACAATTAGAAATGAGGGTGAGAGGTAGCTCAAGTTGCCCTAAGGTAAGAAAAGGAGAGTTGAATCCAACCACAGGCTAGAGACTCAGTGGTCTAATAATCCCTCTTTCACCTAGGTTGTGTTATACAACTAAGAAAACCAAGTTATCCCTTACATCCCCCATCTCCACACACTCCTACACTTACACACAAACACACAATGTACCCCGTCCTCATAGGTGAGAGCCAGGTGGAAGCCACATATCTATTGCAAAGGATCCTGAGAGCATGAATGACTAGATAAGCCAGCTTCTGGCTTTCTGTTCACAGTGTACCTTCATGTACACCACACACATACAACCAGCCCTCTCTGACATTCCTCTTCTGATCCATATCCTACCTGGTCTATTCCTGGGGCCCAGATCAAGTCCCACTTCCTCAATGACTCCATCCTCGGTTACCTTCCCCCACAGTGAGATCTTACAGCACCTCTTGTCTCTGTTACCCAGTTGGCCTTGACAATATACAGGCATATCTTGGAGATACTACAGGATTGGTTCCAGACCACTGAGATTAAACGACTATTGCAATAAAGCAAATCACACAATTTATTTTTGTTTCCCCGTACATATAAAAGTTATGTTTACACTACGCTGTAGTCTATGAAGTGTGCAAGAGTATCATGTCTAAAAAAACAATGTACATACCTTAATTCAAAAATATTGCTTAAAAAATGCTAACCATCATCTAAGCTCTCAGTGAGTCATAATCTTTCGCTAGGGGAGGGTCTTGCCTCCATGTTGACCGGTGGTGGCTGTTGAAGGCTGGGGTGGCTGTGGCAGTTTCTTAAAATAAGATAAGAACGAAGTTTGCTGCATCTATTGACTCTTCTTTTCACGAGAGATTTCTCCGAAGCATGCAATGCTGTTAGATAGCATTCTACCCACAGTAGAACTTCTTTTAAAACTGGAGTCAGTCCTCTCAGACCCTAAATTTACATAATATTCTTCAATATTGTCATGTCTTGGGGAATAGGGAGACTCGAGGAGAGGGAGAGAGAGAGAGCGGACCGGCAGGTTGATGGAGCGGTCAGAACACCCACATTTATCGCCGTCTTATGTAGGCATGGTTTGTGGTGCCCCAAAACAATTACAATAGTAACATCAAATATCACTGATCACAGATCACCATAACAGATATAATAATAATGACAAAGTTTGAAATATTGTGAGAATTACCAAAATGTGAAACAGACACACAATGTGACCATGTGCTGTTGGAAAAATGGTGCCAATAAACTTGTTGGATGCAGAGTTGCCATATACCTTCAATTTGTAAAAAGAAAAAAATGCAAAAAATGCAAAAAAAAGTGCAATAAAGCAAATACAATAAAATGAGGTATGCCTGTACTACCTTCAATTCAATTGAACATTTATTATACTATTACTTATCTTCTTCCTGTGGCTATGTGTCTTCTCTCTCCTTTCCCTCCAACCCTGACTTCACAAAGAAATATGACACACTCTGTGTCCTCACATACCTTATACACTAGTTGAGGAGACAAGACATAAATACATGAAAAGTCACAAAAACAACAGAAATCCATGCATTCATCCAACAAAATGGAAGTAAAGTAAATGTTAGAGATCTCTCAAAGCAACATGTAACTTATCGCACACACACACATACATACACACACACACCCCAAGTATGTCATTAAGGCAAAAGCAAATGTTATTGAGTGTGTCAGCTTCCTCCAGCATGACTTCCAAGGAAGAGGATCTGTTTAAAAAGTGGCAGAGTTCTGCTCCTTTCCCGAGCTTCACGGTCCATCCAGTTCAGCCTGATCTCCCTGGGCCAGAGAGAGAACAAGACATCCCCTCTTGAGATATGTCAGAGAATCATCTGTTCCAAAAATTACCCCATTCACTGACTCAGAAGATTTGGATTGATAGTCAGAAAATCAAAGTTCCAATCTCAACTCTGCCATTTGCTACCCATGTGACCTGAAACAAGTCGTGTTACCTAACTGGGTCTTTTTCCTCATCTGTAAAATGAGGCAATCAAGACTACATGAATTGTATAATCTGTTTCATATTGCCTGCCTTCTCAAAGGGTGGGGGAGAGGCAAGCAGGAGAGAGAGAATCTGGAACTCAAAAGTTTTAAAAATGAATATTTAACATTTTAAAAATATAACTGGAAAATATTTAATGAAATTAATTAAAATATATTTTTAAAAAATTTTCTAAAGACTACAGGTCCCTACTAAAGGTCCCTCTTAACTCGAAATCTGTGACCATGCTATGAAATTGATTTCACAGATTTATTGATGAGGCTTGAATTGTGATGTTCTGTTTACTTTGTCCTCCCAGCCTGTTGGTATAGGAGCAGGGATCCATGGATTTGGAGAAATAAGGAGAGTAAAATTTAATAATCTATTATCTAGCTAAAGGGAAAAGGACAGTTGAATAGATAGGTGCTGCTCATCTCCCACTGATTGATCTAAGGATAGAGGGAGAAACAGGAAAGATGCCTTGTAACTGAGCTCTGAATGTCTCTCTTTGTTATTTTTTAAAATTCATTTTATTTTTTATTCCTGCTTTATATATGTTTAACCTGGAGTAAGCCAAAAGTTCTTGATCTTATCTCACATGAGCTCAGGTCTAGACAGAGGAACTTCTTCTATACCCATGAGGGTCACAAAGAGTCTAGGGGCAATCTTTGATTTAGGGAACCAATGATCATTGCATGTGGATGTGGCCAGTGCCACTATATGGGCAGGATGAGGAACCAAAGTCCATACGTTGGTTCCTGGCTACATATGATCTTTGTAATGCTCTTCTCAGTTTGACGCCAGTCTACATTGCCAGGCTGACTTTATATTACTCTACTTTATCTAACAGCCAAACTGGGCTGCTTGCCATTTCATGAATGCAGCATGTATCCTATCTCTGTATCTTTACACTGTCTGTCCCTCAGGGTTGGAATGCACGGCCCCACCCCGATTTCTGTCTCTTAGAATCTTTAGCTCTATTTAAGACAATTCAAGTGTGACCCCTTACAGGAAGCCTTCCTGATTCCCCTGATTGTTAGGGCTCTCTTCCCCCTCAAACTACTCTGCACTTATTCATCTACATAAATATTATGACCTTCCATAGAATATAAGTTCTTTGAGGGCAGCAATTATTTTTTCATCTTGTCGTTACATTCCCCATTGCCTAGCACAGTGCCTAGCCCAAACTAGACACTTGAACACTTGCTAAATTGAATTGTGAGTCTGGGTGACTACTAGTCATGCAGCAAGGAAGATTCTTGTTCAAGTATGGTTTGGATTAGGTGGTCTCTGAGGTCCCTTTCAACCCTATTGTTCTATGAGTTGAACTGAATTAGATTCCCTCTCAGTTGGGCTGCATTCCACTTCAGACCCAGGATAATTTAATTTCTTGTCATCCCTCATCACTAACTATCCGATTCAGAAAAGCAAACTGTTCCAGATCCCACACCCACAACCTGACCCTTCCTGTTTCTGTGCTAGATCGAGATAGAAGACCCTTTCATCTCCTGCCCACCAAGCCGCGTCACCACCTTCTAAATTGAGATCGAAACTCACCTGCTGCTGAAGGTCTCAGGATGAATGAGAGGGCTGTGGCTCTGAAGGTCATCTTTGTTTACCTGCTTCCTCAGGGCTCCCCTGACTTTTTTAAAAGTGTCTGCTTGTTTTGGCTGTCCTTCATGACTGGAAGTTCCTCAGGGGTCAGGAGGGAGTCTTCTATTTCTTTTGCATCTGCCCTAATAATGATAATCTCTTACATGGGCATGTTGATAAGACTATCAACACTTTCACATACATATCCCCTGGACCTTATTGTTCTCAGTGTCTTACAGATGAGGAAACTGAGGCTTAGAATGTTCAAAGGGCTTGCTCAGGTGAGCTCATACAACCCTAGAAGGACCACACACACACACACACACACACACACACTCACACACACGACAGGATTCAGAGGTTGTTCAGTCCATATATTTGCCTGAATGGGACTGGGTAGCAAGTATGTGAAGTGAGTAGTAAATGAGGGAGTACCAGGCACCCAGCACCACAGCGAAGGGGAGGCTAAGGTGGGAGGAGGGCAGAGCTACTGCCTGGGTCCAGGCCAGCTAGAATGAATAATTAGGGAATGGAGTGTTGGGTGGGCCTTTAGAGAGAAAAGGCCTATAGCCCCACTCTCAGGGCAGCACCTCATCAAAATCTTTTATAAAACCTTCACTGTAAACCAGAAAGTCACCCACAAAGTGCCAATGTCATGAGGATGAAAGGAGAAAGGCAAGAAAAGCATTTAAAGAGTCAACAGGTACCATTCGAATGTGGATATCCTTGTTCTGTATTTCCAATGAGTCTTGAAAATTCTTTTGTGTTCATTTTATTCTTCATCCTTTTCATTTCTTATGGGCCAGTAATAATCAGTCAATCAACAATCATATATTAACCGACTGCTACGTGGCAGGCACTGAATTACATGCACAAAGAAAAGAAAAAGCAAAAACAGTCCCTTCCCTCAAGAAACTAAAACATTCTAAAGAGGGATACAGCTCAGATAAAACGATACATATGAGATAAATACAGAAGAGAGGGAAAGTAGCCTTAGAAGACAAGTCATTAGCAGCTGCTGGGACATGAAAACTTAATTCTTCCTGGAGTAGGTGACCCTTGAGCTGAGTCTTAAAGGAAGTCAGGGATCTAACAAGGAAAGGTAAGGAGGGAGAGCATTCCAGGCACGAGGGACAGCCAATGCAAAGGCCCAGAGATGGGAGATAAGCACTTTGAATGAGGACTAGCGCATAGGCCACTACATCTAGACCATAGAGTGCTTGGGGAATGCAAAATGCTTTACTCCCATAATATGAAGTAAAGTATTAAAAGACTGGAAAAATAGAAAGCAGCCAAGTTCATATGTGATCCTTGGGGAAATAGGGAGCGACTGGAGTTTGTTAAGTTGGGGGAGGGGTGACATGGTCAGGCTTGCGCTTTAAGAAAATCACTGGCAGCCACGTAAAGGGTTTAATAGTCTATCATATTACGTGCCACAACATGTTTGGTCATTCTCTAATCACCGGACCCACTGTAGAATGACTTCAATGCAGGCTCTCTGTGGCCACAAGCCAGGACTGTAAGGAAATCATTTGCAAAGGGGTGGTTGGGAGATGCGGGCTTTAAAAAGAAGAATTCATTAGTGCTGGAAAAAAAGCTGTAACTCCACCCCAATCTGGATGCTATGGTTTCAAGAAACAGAGCTAGGCCACGGAGAGGAGGTATCTCTTTCTCAATCTGGTTCTATTATCTTATTATCCTATGATGAGGCCTTAGCATGTTGGAGACAGAATAGCTTTACAGATCACCTAATCCAACCTCTTCCTTTTGCAGATGAGGGAATTGAAGCCAAGAGAAGCGATCTGCCCAAGATCACACAGCTAGTTAGTTGTGCTGGAAGTGAGATGTCTCCTGGCCTACCAGGAGAAGGCAAGGAGTATGCACCTACTACTGACATTACTAAAAATTACATTATTAAAAGCCTAGGGATCAAAATGTTCCTTTTAGTCTTTTTTCTGAATTAATTTTAAAGTCTTTTTTCACCTTCCTCTCAGACCTTTCTTGGCTCATCAGATCTCTAAGTGTCCTATGGGTTCCATTTCAGTTTTCAGTCATGTCCAACTCTTTGTGACCCAATTTGGGATTTTTTTTTAAGTTCAAGGATGGACTTTATTTTGTTTTAAAGTCTTTAGGACTATAAATTACAAAGGAAGCAGATCACTACAGTAGAAACCTATTGATAAACACATAATATCTATGTATGAAAACTTAACATAAACTCTACTCACAAGACTATCAGTTACAATGCTCTTCCTTATAAGGCCATTACACTTTCAAATTATATTACACTTCATTTCCTCAAGGTGTACTTTTGATTTTAAATATCAAATTCTTGGCTCTTAATTGCACATGCTAAGATAGGGCATATTTCACAGACGTCCTGGTGACACTGCTTCCAGCTTTGGTGAAGAGTTAATTAAGAACACCTTATTTCAAAATGGTCCCTTAAAATATTGTTTGCCTACCACAAAATTTAAGCTGCCAAAAATGAAGCAACGATCACCGATTCATCTTCTAATGGCTATGCTATGTGTCTAGACAAATTATCAGCAAAGGTTCAAAGTAAAAAAGTAAGCCATCAGAATAAAAAGACTGAGAGCTGGAAATGAAACTCTTTTGGCTTGTGGCAAGAAGAAAATGGCCCCCGGGGTAGATATTGGGCAGATGCTTAAGTCATCCCTGTACAGGCTAAAGAACAAAGACAGTCCAGTTTGGCCAACTGGTCTCATATCAATGCATTTCAATACAACAAACTGGATGACTCTAAGCCAAGAAGACAAACTGAACAGTTATGCTTGCAGTCCCAAAGGAGCTCTTTATAAGCTATAACACACGGGCCACTTAACATAATAAACAATTTTACTGGGTTTAGGACAGGTTTAGGATATTTGTCATTTCTTTACATGTACTCCCTTTAATGATTCTTCTCCTATTCTCTAGAGTGCAAGATACTGTGAATGACAAGACTATTTTAATAATACATTAGTAAGTAGGCCTGGAGATGGTGGCATAATAGATGCTCACCTACTTTCACTGGCTAAAACACTGAATGCAGAAAAGCATGCAATGGAGAGACTTAATTTTCCTCTTTCCACCTCCCTGGTCACATGTGCTGCCTTCATTTTTTTGAATTACTTTCCACCAATTCCTTCACTTACATGTAGGAAACCAAGAAGCAAGGGTAATAGAAATTCTAATTGTAGGCTACTTGGAAACTCTTTGCTTAAACTTCTAATAATGCTACAAAAAAATAAGTGTTAACAGAAACACTCTTTAGTAATATCAACAAAAAAGCGAGCTAATTACCTTAGAATCAATGTTCAGAAATTAACCCTTGAGGTCTTATATAGGAGATTATCATCTGAAGAATGCTCTGAACACCATTGAATACTGCCTTTTCATGTCATACCAAATTACCACACGAGTCACTTGCCTTTTGGCTTTGGATACTTGTTTAATTTGCAAACAGAACATTCATAACAAATCGTTTTTAACCAAATCGTGTCTTATAAACTGTTTATAGAAAACCCAGGGGTAAAATGAACTGTTCATTGTGGAAAGCCTTAAATTACATTATTACAGGTGAAACTACAGGCGGTAGATAATAACTGAAAAAAACTAATGCAACATTAGATTCAAATCTATAGTTCCTGTAGCTACTTAAAACATGGTTTTAAAAACTAAACCCAATATTTTTTCAGTAACCATAGAAAATGGTTAAAATAAATTTGCCATGAAAGCCCTTATATTAAGCTTAATACAGGGGGGTAGGAAGATATAAGAACCAGAAGGACACAGGAGATAAGACATTTTATCTACAGCTCCTGTTTTCTTTACTGAGCTTGTAGTTTCACAATTCAGTCACCTTCTTTCACTTCTGACTCAGATTCTTCTGCATTCTTCAGCCACTTGACAAATTTTTTCATTTGCTCAAGAAACACACTTTCCCCCTTTGCAACATGTGCATCTTTACACTACTCCAAAATGGGCTCTTCATTCAGGACTTCAGCTTTGTTAAAAAAAAAAAAAAAAGCATCACGGTTTTCTCGAAGGTGTTCACGAAGTGAATGATGTTCTAACAGCACTCCTGAATCTTCAGTAACAGAGTCAGCTCAGATTGACTTTGAGTCGTAAAGGCAGCAAGCGGGGGCCACATCGCTTCACGTTCTCGACGGCTCGCTCTGCTCCCGGCTCTTCCTTTTTGTTCCATTCCACAGCGCTCGTTACACTTGACCAGACTACGCCTATAATGAACGAGCTGTTCTGGGATATTGTTTTTCTTCATCTCCTCCATGACACACAAAATCATATCCTTAACTGGATCACCACATGATATTTGTTCTGCAGCTCTTTATCAGCTCCTATGGTTTGCTGGCTCCCAACGTACTCAGAAGGCTCTTTTAGACCTGCTTTGGTAAAATATTTTGTAAAGTGCTCAACACTTTGTTAACAGGAAAAAGTTCCATCAGTCTGTTGTCTATGCTGACTTTCTAAAAACTAGCAGCTACTTCAATGATATCTTTTTCATTTATCCATAATTTAAACAGCTTTACAACAAAGGCCACTGCAACGCCTTCTTTAACCAAATTCTCAATATAAAGGCCATTAGGATTGGATGCATTAAGAGTCTCATTGGCCAGAAGAACCTCAGTAACGTGGCCAATTTGTTCCTTTCAGACTCTAAAAAATCCTTTAAGAATAGCAGCTGCTTTTTAACTTCATCCTCAGATTTCTTTTCAAGATATTTGTATCTCCTGATTAACTTGATAAAAATCTAAGCAAAGGCTCGCCTGGTCTCTAGGTCTTCTTGTGCTGTAAACACACAGACATCATGTCGTCTGCCAGTGTGCCACCTGGGGCCAGCATGCCACCAGCCACCAGAAAGTCAAAGAATATTTCTGCATATCGGAGATAATCAAGTTTTGCCCTAGAAGCATCACAAAATTTTGCTACTGCTTCCAAATCAGTGTCAGTTTCAGTGAAACCTTGAATAATACAGTCCTGAAACTGATTAGGGTCAAATCTCTTTTTTTCATCTTTTTTTTTTCTAGTTTTAAAGTACTGGCCTGATAGTGTTGGCTTTTGATTATTCATAAAATACATCCAAATTTAATGCAGAGAAAAAAGAGCCCGAAATCCCCAAGGAGACAATAACTGGCAGTGGCTCCTCTGAGAGTGGAACTAATGGGGAAGAGGAGGGAGGAGCCCGATCTGGGATTTTCTTGTCAAAGATACTGGAGTGGTTTGCCATTTCCTTCTCCAGCTCATTTTGCAAATGAGGAAACTGAGGCAAAACAGGGTGAAGTGGCTTGCCCAGGGTCACATAAGTTTCTGAGGCCAGATTTGAACTCACGAAGATGAGCCCAGCACTCTGTGTGGAAAAAAAAGTTTTGGCTGGATTCCAAAAGGAGTCCTAAGATCAGCGTTTCACGGGGAAGGAGGTTTCAGAAGCCACTTGCAATGGGAAGCCGGCCTTTTGGGTACATCGCATATGGAAGCTCTGTAACAGGTATGAACTTTATACTTGCTTCAGAGATCAGGTATTTGGTTCAAAGGCCCAAGGATCCCTCCAGATCTGTGAAACATTAACACTTAGACCGGCAACCCAGGGTATTTTGCAAGTCATTACTTCCTTCTTCCCCCCCACTCAGTTTAGGAGCACAATCCAATCAATAACCACCCTTCTTGGGATTCCCCCAACCTCCCCACATTACGTTTCACAGAAATAAAAACTTGAGGAGGAGAAGGAAGACATATCACACTGTGGACCGCTGGGAAGAGAACCCAACATTTTGCTACGTGGTCTGCTGTAGTGGAGGGGTCTATGGAGGGGCCACTGCACCATTCCACAGTGGTAGTCTGTTGGCATTAGGAAGTGGCTCTAGAAAGCTATCCAGGATCAATAAACCTTGTAACACTACAGTCACAGACAGCCAAGTCCTCACGTGCTTCCAGAGCATAGGGGGAGAGGGGAAAAGAGGAGGAGAATAAGCATTTGTACAACACCTACTTCATGCCAGTCACTGTGCTAAGCATTTTACAAATGAGTCGTTGGATCCTGCCAGCATACCACCTGAGAGAGGTGTTATTATTATCCATACAATTTTACAGTTGGGGAAACTGAGGCAGATAGGTTATGATTTGCACAGTCACACAACTGGTAAATGTATGAGGCTGGATTTGACTTCAGGCCCAGCTGTCTATCTATGAGGCAGGAAGAACTACAAAGACTCCATGGAGACCCACAGCAACAGCTCTTCTCCTTGCTTCCAACCAAAGGTCACACTAATTCCATGGAAGAGCAGAGGACAGATCTCCTTGTCCCTTAGGACCCTACACCTGACAAGATGGTTTTTATGTTTATGTTGGCCACCAGGAGACTCAAGGATGAAGAATCAATGAGACAGAACTCAGAAACTAGAGTTAGCCTAGCACTTAAGCAGAGTAGGCATTTTCCTGCGGTCTGACAGGAATGTATTTTCCTCCTCTCAAATACCAAGGTGTCTATAACTCTACCTATTAACACTCATTCTTTTATGTTAAGCATTGCCTGATCTCTGCTCCTTTGTTAATGTAAATACCATTAGGTAAAACATTAAGTCACTAACCCCATTCTATAAGAGCACAGGGGACTACAAGAAAGGGCATTCTTGGTGCGAAGTGGGTGGGGAGAGAAGGGAAGAAAGGGCACAGAGAAAGTAAAGACATATTTCATTAGCCTCACAATTTTGCCAAGGATCACTTTTGGCAGGACACTCAAAATGTCCTGTCTGCATTAATGGGCTGAGTTCTGTGAGTCTTTGTTAACTTTGCACTGGTAATCAGCCCTTTTGGATTGAGAAGGTTAAACTTGATGAATGTATGTTGGGGGTCAGTGAATCAATTTTCCAACCCAGGTTGGTTAAAGAAGACAGACACAGAGGTCCATAGCCACTGGGGACAGGACCTAGACAGAAACACCATGCAAAGCATTCCATTGCAAGTAAAGGTTGTGTAGTAGGGTAAGAAGAGATCAGAATCCAGCAAAGATAATCTAAAACTTTGCAGAAAATAGATATAGGTGTGAAATGGCAGCTTTGTTGCTCACTACCCAGTTCCAGGTCACACAGCTAGGACTGTCTGAGGGAAGGACCTGCACCTAGGGGTAGTGTTCCAGGATGAAGAGTGGTTACAGGTTCTAAGCTGTGTATCAAGCAATGAGCAAGTTTAGAAGTAAGCAGCAAAAAAATGTGAAGGAAGGTGGCCTAGCCATACCAGATCTCAAACTGTATTACAAAGCAACAATCATCAAAACAATCTGGTACTGGCTAAGAAATAGAGTGGTGGGTCAATTTACTACAACGATACATTATAGTAAATGGCCTCAGTAATTCAGTGTTTGATAAACCCAAAGATCTAAGCTTTTGGGACAAAAACTCATTACTTGACAAAAATTGCAGGGGAAACTGGAAAACTGTATGGCAGAAATTATGTGGAGAACAATATCTTACACTGTATACCATGATAAGGTCAAAATGAATACATGATTTAAACATAAAGGGCAATACCATAAGCAAATTAGGAGAGCATGGAATAGTTTACCTGCCAGATCTATGCATAAAGGAAGAATTTAAGACCAAACAAGATACAGTGAGCATTATGAAATGTAAAATGGATATTTTTTGATAATATAAAATTAAAACATTTTTGCACAAACAAAATCAATGCAACCAAAATTAGAAGGAAAGCAGAAAACTGGGGGGGGGTTTGAGGACTTTTACAGCATGTATCTCTGATAAAGGCTTCATTTCTCAACTACATAGAGAACTGAGTCAAATTTATAAGAATATGAGTCATTCCTCAATTGACAAATGGTCAAAGGATATAAACAGGCAGTTTTCAGACAAAGAAATCAAACTACCTATAGTCATATGAAAAAATGCTCCAAATTGTTACTGATTAGAGAAATGCAAATTAAAACAACTCTAAAGTACCACCTCACACCTATCAGTTGCAAATATGACAGAAAAGGAAAATGGTAAATGTTGGAGAGGATGTGGAAACCAGGGAACTAATGTTGGCAGAGTTACGAACTGATCCAACCATTCTGGAAAGCAATTTGGAACTATGCCCAAAGGGCTATAAAATTTTGCATACTTTTTGACCCAGCAATACCACTACTTGGACTGTATCTCAAAAAAAAATTATAAAAGAGGGAGGGAACCTTTTCGTGCAAAAATATTTATAGCAGCTCTTTTTGTAGTGGCTAAGAATTGGAAATTGAGGGGATACTCATCTTTTGGGGAATAACTAAACAAGTTGTGGTATATGATTGTAATGGAATAGTATTGTGCTATAAGAAACGACAACCAGGATGATTTAAAAAAAAAAACTGAAAAGATTTACATGAATTGATACAGAGTGAAGTAAGCAGAACCAGGAGAACACTGTACACAGTAACAGCAATATTGTCCAATGAATAACTGTGAATAACTTAGCTATTCTCAACAATACAATGATCCAGGACAATCCCAAAGAACTCATGATGAAAAATGCTATCCAGCTCCAGAGAAAGAACTGATGGCGTCTGAATACAAATTAAAGCATTCTTTCTTTTTTCCTTCTTCCCTCCCTTCCTTTTCTTTTTCTTTCTTTCTTTCTTTCTTTCTTTCTTTCTTTCTTTCTTTCTTTCCTTTCTTTCTTTCTTTCTTTTTTTCTTTTTTCTTTCTTCCTTCCTTCCTTCTTTCCTTTCTTTCTCTGTCTCTTTCTTTCTTTCCAAGTTTTCTTCCACAAAATGACTAACACAGAAATGTTTTACATGATTGTATATGTATAACCCATATCAGATTGCTTACTGTCTCAAGGAGGGAGAAGGGGAGAGAGGGAGAAGATTTGGAACTCAAAAAAAATTTTAAATGAATGTTAAAAGTTGATTTTACATGTAACTGATGAAAAAATTTTTTTATATTGCCCTTAATAGCATTTCATTTTTCCAATTACATATAAAGATAGTTTTTAACATTCATTTTTGTAAAATTTTGAGTTCCAAGTTCTTTTCCCTCTCTCCTTTCCCTCCCCCCTCCCCAAGGCAGCAAGCAATCTGATATAGGTTATACATGTACAATTGTGTCAAACATATTTCCACATTAGTCATGTTGTAAAAGAAGAATCAGAACAAAAGGGGAAAACCACGAGAAAGAAAAAAAGTGAAAATAGTATTTCCCACATCCCCTCCAACATCTATCATTTTCCTTTCCTGTCATATTAGCCAATCTGATAGGTGTGAAGTGGTACCTCAGGGCTGTTTTAATTTGCATTTCTCTAATCAATAGTGATTTAGAGCAAAAAAATAAAATATTTTTAAGAAATTTTTTAAAAGCAAGCAGCAGCTGTGAGGTTCTGACCCAAGGAGTACAGCACAGTCTTAGTTCCAGTCTCCAGCCAAGTTGAAGTTTGAAGTTAGAATAGCCAGGGCAGAAATTCCAGAACAAAGAGGAATCTACAGTTCTGTGGGTCTGAACCAGTAGAGCTTTTCAGTTGCAGATGAGTCCAGAGGTGGTCTACTGGAACAACAGGGGTAAGCCCAAAGGAATGTTGCTCAGATCCAAACCTAGGTCAGAGACTTGCTGAGCTCAGACCAAAGGGCAACTCTCAGACTATGCTGTGGATTAAGTCACTTTGGAACCACTGAAATCTTGGAGGTACCCAGTCTGAGCTGTCTCTGAGATCCTAGAATGATACAATGCTCAATGCTCCAAGAAAGCAGCAGTAGGACCAGCCCAGATATTCCTTGCAAAACTTCACAGAGCCCAGACCTAACCTAAAGTCCAGAAAATAGGCTAGAAGAATAAGCAGACAAAAAAAGGATCTCACCATAAAGAGCAGGTCACTCAAGGTCACTCAGTACTCATATCCAGAAAGAAAAGGATAATTCCAAAATATTTACAAGCAAAGCCTCAAAGAAAAACATAGCTTGAGCACAAGTTCAACTAGAATTCTTGGAAGAGATGAAGCAAAAGGCTTTTTATTTTTTTTTTAAAGGGAAAATAAGCAAGGGCCATGGAAGAAAGAATTGGCAAGGAAATTAACAACTTGGCACAAATGATACAAAACATTACCCAAGCAACAAACTACCTAAAAATTAGAATAGACAAAATATAAGATAATGATTCCATGAAACAAGAAATGCTAAAAACAAAGTCAAAAGACTGAAAAAATAGAATAAAATGTAAGGTATCCTATACCAAAAAAAATTATTTGGAAAACACATTAAGGAGAGATAATTTAGGAATCACTGGATTACTTGAAAACCATAACAAAAAGGAGCCTAGAAATAATATTTCAAGAAATCATAAAAGAAGACTGTCCAGATACCTTAGAACCAGAGGACAAAGTAGAAATAGAATCCGCTGGTCACCTCCTGAAAGGAACACAAAAATGAAAAGTCCCAGAAACATTATAGGTAAAATTCAGGGCTTCCAGGCCAAAGAAAAAAATACTTCAAACAGCCAAAAAGAAAGAATTCAAGTACCAAGGACACAGTCAGGGTTACACATGATTTAACAGCTACTGCTGTAAAGGAACTGAGCCTTTGGAAGATGACATTTCATAAAGCAAAGAATATAGACTTACAACCAAGAAAAACTTACCCAGCAAAACTATATATAATTGTACAAGGGGTAAAAACAGACCTTTATTGAAATAGAAAATTTCCAGCATTTCTGATTAAAAGAGCAGAGCTGCATAGAAACTGTGAAGTGCAAACTTAGTAATCAAGAGAAACATAAAAAGGTAAACATGAGCAAACAATCATAAGACACTAAGCAAAGATAAATTATACATTCTAATATGAGGAGATGATACACATGCACCCTCAGAATCATCATAATTAGATGTCATAAAAGGAGTCTACTTAAGCCAAAGACCTGGGATTAATGCTATTATGTTTTGATGATCTTAAAAGAATAGAAATGTAGGGGAAGAGGAATACAGTTGAGGGGCAAGGGAGGGGAAGGTTAGGGAAAATTATCCCACTTAATCAGGTTTCATGAGTAGAAGGCTACACAAACAAGAAGGAAGGGGCTGAGGATGCAGCTGACATTTGAACCTCACTCTCATCTGAAGTTATCAAAGGATGGAAAATACCCACACACAATGGGGTACAGAAATCTATTTTAATTATCAGGGAAATAGTAAGGAAAGGAGACAAGGAAGATGGGGGATAACCAGGAGGATACATTAAGGGATAGATTCATCCTAAAATTAAAAAAAAAAACACTAAGGATATAGAAAAAAATATTTATAGCAGTTCCTTTTGTGGAGGCAAAGAATTGGATACTAAGGGGGTACCCCTAGTTGGGGAATGGATGAACAATTTATAGTATATAAATGCGATGGAATACTATTGTGCTGTAAGAAATGATGAAGAGGATGGTTTCAAAGAAACCACAAAAATTTGTATGAACAGATACAGAATGAAGTGAGCAGAACCAGAAGAATGGCTTATACAGTAACAACAATATTGTAAAGACAACTTTGAAAGACTTATGAATTCTGATCAATGCAATAACCTGCTATGATTCTAGAACATTCAATAAAAACCACCTCCTGATAAACAGGTGATGGATTCAGAATGCAGACTGAGATGCTTTTGTGGACATGGTCAATGTAGGAATTTGGTTTACTGGAATCTGACTACACATGTTGGTAATAGGGGTTTTGTCTTTCTTTCTCAAGGGAGCAGTGTGGAGGTAGGAGGAAGAGAAGGTGGATTTTTGTTGATTGGTTAAAAAAAATGTTTTTAATTAAAAAAAAAAAGTACATAGGAGGAATGTCTGGTCCAAGGAACAGCAAAAGAGGCCAGTGTCACTGGACTGCAGAGTTTGTGAAGGGAAATAAGGTGTAAGTCTCACTGTAAGACATAAAGGGTGTCAGAATTCAGAGTTACAAACAAAAACAAAAGGCAAATGCACAAAGTTTCAGCAAACAATGAGAGGAACTTGAAATCCTAACTCAAGAGGTAAATTTGTATCACTTGCATGTATCACTGGATTTTAATGGGAGAAAAATCATGACTAGAACATTACTTTGAATGGGTATACCTGATGCAAAAGAAAAAAGATTCATAAAAAGGAAGTGGTGGGGGGGAAGGGGAGATGAATAGCATTCTATATTAAGAAGGTATACTCATAAGAAAATCCAAGAACCATAGTAGGGTAGCATGACGGAAAATATTTGGGTGAAGGTCACTGGAGGGAGAAATAGAAGCAATTTTGTCATTGGAGTATACTACAGATCACCTGAAAAGAAAGAGGAAATAAGTGAAGAGTTCGGGAAACATACATCCCTGGGAGAAAAGGAAGCTAATAACTTCTCAAATTTGCTTTAGTGCTAATTTTATCCTTCAAAATGCAGTACATAATGTGGGCTCACTTTCCCAAGCCCTACTTGTTCAGACAGGATAGGTTCCCAGGGGAAAGCTTCCTGTCTTAGGATTCTAGGAGTAACCCTGAAAGGTTTGGGGAGTAGTGATCTAAGGCTATTACTCATGAGCCCCAACTTGTGTGCTCCTCGATTGATTACTAGTTGATATTAATTAGCTTTAACTCATTTTTAAAATGTCACTATTTATAAGGTGGTATAGTAAGAACAGTTGGTACAAACCATCCCTCCAGATGAGAGGCATGCTCTTCCACAAATACATAAAGATTCTAACAGAAAGTAGACTTAGGCTTAGAAAGCATATGTGTCAAAGGGATAATTCTCAGCTCCCAGTTGTGAGAAGTACCTTTCTCACCTTCATGAAGTCCTCATAAAGTTCTTCTTATGTATGGGATAGCTTTCTGCTGGGTTCTTTCTGTAGTCATGGAACTCCTTTTCCTCTAATTTGTCTTCAATGTGTTTCCAGGCTCCCAATGCACATGCTGACACCAGCCATCACTGTTTTGGGGACACTGACTATTATAGTCACAAATCATCTAACCTTTCAAAGTTTTCAAGGCTTTCCTCTGGTCAGTGGGTGAGAGCAAGGAAACAAAGGCTCTCTGTCTTCCTCTTGTCCTCTCCAAGGGATTTTCTTTCAGGGGTTTTGGTAAAGTGTTTCCACCACTGCGCTGACTCAACCCTGGGATGCTAAGTTTTGAACTGGTTTGCTATTTTATCCAAGCTCCACAGGGAATGATCAGTCTACTCAATCAATCCCAATATACTTCCAATGTAGCATCATTTCATTTCATCCAATGGCTGTAACCATTTTCCTCCTTCCAAAATGATATGACTTTTGTGGAACTAGTTGAATGCCTTAGATTTATTGCATGATTCAATAGAGATGTTCTCATTTGATAAAAATATCAGGGTATAAAGCATCTTCTAAGTTATTTTAAGCAGGGTGGGCATGATTGAATGATTGATTCAATTCACTCTCAATTTTACAAAAAGATGGAAATTCTATTCTGGCTTTTATTATCACTAAAAGAAAGGTACTGGTTTCCAGGGCAAAAATGACAGCAGCCCTGGAGGGAAATGACCACTCTATCCTAGAGTTAATGATAAAGAAAGGAAAGGAAATCTAGGCATAATCTGACTTGTACCTAGGGAAATCATATTTAAAAGAGTTCAGGAGAAAGATAGGGAGGAACCCACAAATTAAAACATTGTAAGGGAAGTCAACCCAGGAAAAATGGGAGATGCTCAAGAATGAAAATTTGAAGATATGAAGGAAAACAATTTTAGTAAAAAGAATAACTGGGATTTTTCTGAAGAGCCCAATGTGGATGTACAGGGATCTCACCAACCAACTTCTGTTTTTAAAAATAAATGTTCAAAAATAAAAGTTAGCCCAGGTAACATCCATGGTCATATAAAAATAGTGTAAGGAATGTTATAACTCAGAGTATGTAAGCTAAGGCTAGTGAAGAAAGAAAAGGACAATGACTCCCATTTTAGCTATAATGGGGGGAATATCCTAAAAAAGGGATTGGTCCTGTCCTTGGAGTAGAGGGGCTGATGATAATTGACATCAAAGAGAAGGTGGAATTGCTCAATTTTTTTTGTTTTGTTTCTGTTTTCTTTGCCAAGGAGAATGACCTTTACACTAGAAATGAGAGAACAAAAATAATCAGTTAATCAGGAAGTTGATACCCAAGATAAATAAGGAGATAGTAAGAGAGCACCTGGTTTAAGTCACCTGGCTCAGATGAATTATATTCTCAGGAACTAAAAGATATAGCAGAAGTGACTGCTGAGCCACTGACAGTGATATTTGAAAGATCATGGAAAATAAATGAGGAACCACAAGATTTGAGAACTAAGTGACCCAATTTGCAAAAAAAATAAAAAATAAAAAATATATACATATATAGTTTATCTAGATTTTAACAAAGCATTTGATAAAGTATCTCATATTCTTCTTGTGGAAAAGAGAGAAATAGATTATAGGATAATACAATTAGATGGAGAACCTGATTGGATGGCCAGAGTGGCAATTAATAATTCAATGTCCATGTGGCAAAGAGTTTCTAGTGGAGTTCCCCAGGGACTTGTGCTTGACCCTGTGCTGTTTAATATTTTAATCAATGACTTGGATAAAAGCATAAATGGTATTGTTGTTGTTCAGTCACATCTGATTCTGTGACCCCATTTGGGGTGTTCTTGGCAAAGATACTGGAGTGGTTTGCCATTTCCTTCTCCAGCTCATTTTACAGATAGGACGCTGAGGCAAACAGGGAGAAGTGATTTGCCCAGGGTCACACAGCTTGTATGTTACCTTCAAATCGGAGGCCAGATATGAACTCAGGTCTTCCTGACTCCAGGCCATGTGCCCCATCCACTGCACCACTAGCTGCCAAATATGCAGAGGACACAAAGCTAGGAGGGATAGCTAGTACAATTTGGGCTACTCCCCTAACCAATACATACTCAAGGGATAAGATCACATTGTGAGTGGCTACTTCTGAAACTATGTAATTTACACTGAGTTCCCAGGATCTCCTCCTCTCCAGACCTGGCTCTCTTCTCTCCTACCAGGGGTCCTATTCTTTGAAGCTGTTTCTTCTTCCAAGTGACTCTCTATGTCTGTGTCAATTTTGGGTGTGTGTCTCTGATCTGTTGGATGGAATGTCTTCTACTGCTCAAGTAGTCCCCTCTTCAAAGCTACATGGCCAAAATGGGGGTGGGGGGCAGGATCAAGAGGGGAGGAAAGAGAGAAATTCCCTCCTTCCCTCTCTACAGGAGTCTGCTACATTAGCAGCTCCCGCTTGAAATCTCTCCTACTTTATCAAACTGATGAAATTCCTCTGGGACTTCACTATTTAAAGCCTCCAGGAGTTTGGCTAGTTTGTTTGCTCAACCAATGAATTTGTTCCCTTCTTGCCTCAATTAGGGAGGTGTTCCATCATGTATGGAATCTCATCATCTATGACTGTATCAAATAAGAGGGGACAGGGAGAATCACATACCTTCCCCACCCCTTACAGTACTTCGCATATGGTAGGCACTTAATAAATATTTACTGAAATGAATTTTAAAAAAAGGAAGTCACTGTGGGCTACAGGTGGGGTGGGGACAAGATCAAGGAAAGGCCTGAAAAAGAGGGGACAGAGGTTAGGAGGATATTAAGGAGATTAGCCTGTGACAGTAGCTGAGGAATAGAGGAACATAAAGATTTCATAAGATGAAGCCATATTCAAGGAAAAGTCTTAACTGTTAGGATGAAGAATTTGGATTTGATCCAAAAGGCCTTAGGAATCTACTGCTGTTTCTTGAGCTGGTGAGTAAGGGCTAAGTTAAAAACTGACTTCAGAAAAATTTCTCTGGCAGTGACAGTAGAATAGACAGAAGTAGGGAGCAAAGGAGAAAGGATGAAGCCTGGGAAAGCTCAGTATCTGCCTGGAGGCTTATCATAATCTCTACCCAAGGTACTTTAAGAACTTAGTATCTAAGGAACTTTGAAGCTTACGCAATAAACTCTTTGTGTACCCACACTGGGGCTGAATTACTGGGTTATCTTTACATATCTGGCCTGGGTTGTAACAATTTTAATTATTTTATAGCAAGTATCTCTGAATGTCCTTATTCCAATTAATATGCTTACCCTACAACTATATCACAGAGATAGATAAGGATTTATCTCCATTTCAGAAAAGGGCAGGAAGAGGGCCACTGAATTCCTGATTATCCCATAGCCAGCAAGTAAAGGAGCAAAAGTCAGGCCCAACCTCTAGCCCTAGGGTCTATAATCCAAAGTACTCAGGGCCGTTTCCTTTCTTCCTTTATTCCTTCCTTTTCTTTCTCTTCTTCATTCCTTTCTTTCCTTCTTTTTCTTCCTTCCTTTTCTTCCTTTTCTCCCTTCCTTTTTTTCTTTTCTTCCTTCTTTCCTGCCTTCATTTTTTCTTCCTTCCTTTTCTTCCTTCTTGGAGAATACTATTTTTAAGTCTTCCAAAATTGTCAGTTGGTCAATGAACATGGATGAAGTCACTGCCCTCCTTCCAACCCAAGATCTGGGGCTCCTGGACATAAGTCATTCTGCTCCTGGGAGCCCAAGGCTCAAGGCTTGGTTTCCCCAAAGGTGTCCCTGACACTGAGCCTGCTGGACTGGTGAGGAAGGGTTCCCCTGCCTCCATGGCCTTGAAGACTGCATCATATCCCAGTATCCCATGCCCTTCCCTTTAAAGATCCCAGACACTAGGAAGAGCTCCTCTGAGGAAGGGATGTTCTGCAGGGGCTTTGATCTTCTAGGCAGAACCAGAAGGGTGATTTATGGAAGCTTTTTGTGCTGATCTGTGATTCCATCAACACACACACACACACACACACACATATATAGTTTTAATGTGTAATAAAAGATATTACTATATGTTAAAGTGCATTACTGGAATGAGAGGCTTTCAATCGGAGTGAGTAAATAAAGGTTTCTCACCTGTTTCTGAGAGGTTACTTACTGTCCCTTGCTCTAGAGACTCAGCCCATGAAATCACATATGGAACAACCTGCTCTTTCTTTTCTTTCTTCCCTTCTTTCCTTCCTTCTAAGGGAGTACTATTTTTACAAGTCTTACAAAATCAACATTGGGTCAGTGAGCGTTGATTCAGTGCCCATTCCATACAAACTCTAGGATCATAGGGTTTGGAGCAGGAAGGAATCTAAGAAGTCATCTAATCCAATTCCCTTTTTTTTTTTTTTTACAGATGAGGAAGCTGAGGCCTAAACAGATGACATTCCTAAGGCCACAAACAAGCAGTAAAGCCAGGGTTCAAAGCCAGGGCCTCTGCAGATCCATAACTGAGAAATATTTCTTCCAAGGCAGAAACAGTTGAGGGAAGGAGGGGAGGGAGAGAACACGAGAAAGTCTGACTGAGGTTGCACTAGAAAAATGGGTAATTTAATTCTTGAGCCTCTGGTGTCGGAGAAGAAGGCCGGTCTAGAAGAGGGATGTTTTGGGGACAGGCCCCAGGCTTTCGTTCTTCACCAGTCCCTGAGGGTAAGCAGGACAGACCACACCTTTTCCCAGGGAGACTCTGCCCATGGTCAACCCAAGAGCAGCTGGGCCATATGACTCTAAACCAGAGGAAGACCAGGACACGAGAAGAAGGAACCCTAGTGACCATGGCATGGGTATGTCCTGGCAGGAAGGAAGCAACCCCCATCTCAATATTGGTAAGCTAGGACAAAGCCCCATTTTTCCTTGGGATAATTATAGCTTCATTCCTACAAATCCAGTGTTCCCTGGTACTTGCCTATGTAAAAAGAAGCCATGAACACTATTTCCCCTAAGGAACTTACCATACATTTCAGAAGAGAAAGCAGAGGAACCAGAATCGTCATGGACCACCAACGTAGCACCATATCCCAAAAGGAAAAATCACAGGACACGCTGAGCTGGTGAGTGCAGTAGGCAATCAGGAAGAAGCTGTTCCCGGGGAACAGGGTTAATCAGGCTAATCTTCTTGGAGGAGATAAGTTTTAAAACTGGTATTAAAGGTGAGAACGGACATCACTTGCTGGCCAGTGCTCAGGGAGGTCCGCCTGAGCATGATTTCTGGCACGTATGAAAGCATAGACTGGGACACAGCAAGCCGAGTGTGGGGGAGGCGGGGTGAGAAGCAGATTGTCTTGGCTGGAGTCAGAGCCATACCTGGGTCAGGAAGATCAGGGCTTGGCCACTGGGCAGGGTGGGGGACAGGGAAGGGAAGAGAGGAAAGGGGAAGGGGGAGGGGGGAGATACAAAATGTAGAGGACCACTGACAGTACTTCTAGTTCCTCAGCAACTAGAAACAACTAAGCCAGGAATAAATAAACTTTCCCCATCATTAAAGGGTGTCCTGGAGCCTCCTTCTGATTATGTCTTGATGATGATGATGATGATGATGATGGTGATGGTGATAATGATGATGATATACAACTTGCTACTCCTTTTAAATATATAATAAAGTTATCATGTAAATTTCTTTTTTTCCCCTTTTTTCTCTTCCTTCCCCCGCCCTAGAGAGGGCCGCCATTAGACACAAATATGTGTGTATACCATATATATGTATATACACTATATAGATACCATATATACTATATATACATATATATGCAAAATCATTCTATACCTACTTTTACTTTGACACATATACTTTTATATATACTTTTACATACACATATATACACTATGTATACATATATATGCAAAATCATTCTATACGTACTTTTACTTATCAGTCTTTAAAAGTTGACTTGAAATCTTTGTGTGTTTGTGTGTCTATATGTGTCCATGTGTCTGTGTGTGTGTGTGTGTGTGTGTGTGTATGACACTTGTCCTAGACATATTACTTGCTGGTTACAACTTTGGTTGGAGAGAAGAGATGGTAAAGGTTATATCAGAAAAAAGGGGTTGAAAAGCAAAGGCACAGTTTGAAGAAGCCAGTTAATGAAGGACTCCGCCTTCCCTGAAGTTTGCTTTTGCTCCAGCAAGCCCAAGGAGGTCCTAAATAGTCTTTGCACAGTTTTGGGAAGGTTAATGTTAGGTGTGGAAGGGTTAAGAGCTATACTACCATTTAAGGAGGGCACCCAGAGAATTCATCTCACTATTTCCCATCCAGCTGTTTTCCTGGACTTCATGATCCCAAGATGAAATCAGCTCTGAAATTCAAACCTCCTCAGAACTCCCTGTCCCTAGGACCCCTTCCTCTCCTGATTGCAGAAGGTGGGGGTGGACATACAGGGCTCTTCCTGGATCCTCCATCTAAGGAGGCTGCCCAAAGCAGCCAGCCACGTTGTCATTTCCCACTTGGCAAAAAGTAGCCTCTTTCTCCCTGCTCTCCCTCCACCTCCTCCCCAGCTTTTTAACTTCTTTTCATGTGTCTTCCCCCATTAGAGCATGAGCTCCTTGAGGACAGGAATTGTCTTATGCCTTTCTTGTATCCCCAGCATTAGCACAGTCCTTGGTACATAGTAGGTGCTTAATAACTATTTAGTAATTGACTTGACTAAGAATCTAAGTCAGCAACAGTGTATAAATTTGCCTGAAGAAACTGAATGAAAGCAGAGAAGTCCATTCAATCAAGCAATCAAAAAGCATTTATTCAGTGCTTATTATGCTCCAGGCACTGTGTGCTGCACTAGGGATACAAAAAAAGGGGAAGAAAAAAACAACCTGTCCCTGCCCTCAAGAAGCTCACATTCCACTGGGAGAGACAACACGAGAAAGACAAGGTCCACAGGAGATAAACAATGTATCGAAGGTAGTCTGGAAGGGAAGGTGATAGCAGCAAGGGGCACTGGGAAAGGCTTCTTGGGAGCCGGGATTTGAGCTGAAACTTGAAAGAAACCAGGGAAACCTGGGGGAAGAAGTGTGGAGGCAGGGCATTCAAAGGCCAAGCTGGGCTTGAGGTAAGAGCCTGGCCCAGGGTAGTGACAGGGGGAAAACCCAGGCATGTGGGCACAGTGGGCATGCTGGGGGTGGTATCCAGGGGATGACAAAGAAGGCAATCGATCTGAGAACATGCAGCCCCAAGATGAGCTGCACAACCCCCAACCTCTGGCCCAATCCCTAAGTCTTAGAAATGACCATTAAAGTACCATTAAGTCCTCCAAAGGAAAAGCACCAACAGAATAAATGAGTTGAATAGTCTCATACGTTTTATAAAATTTCTCTACCAAAGAACCAAGGCAGCCAGGTGGCCAAGTGGATAAAACACTGGGCCTGGAGCCAGGAAGACTTGATCTCAAATATAACCTTAGACCCTGAGCAGGTCACTTTAAACGCTGTCTGCCTCAGTTTCCCCACCTGTAAAGTATAATAATAGCACCTCTCTCCCAGGGTTGTTGTGAGAACAAAAATATGATATATTTGTAAAGCACTTTGCAAATCTTAAAAATGCTAGATACGATTGTTCCCTCAAACTTTACGCAATGTCTCGTATCTCCCTCAAACTCTCTATTTCCTAAATTCAATTTAGCACACATGGATTGAGCGCCCCTCACCTAGCACCGTGCTCAGTGCCAGGAGGGATACAGGAGACATTGGACTGCCCTCATGGTTGTTGGGGGAGGGATGACTTCCCAGAATTTCCGAGGCCACTGAGTCCAACTCATACCTTAAAAAGAATCCCTGGAAGATATCAGATGGGCGGTTATCTAGCCCTACCAGCACAAAATCTCAGAGCTGGAAGAGTCATCAAACCTTTGTTTATGGACCTCTGTCGAGGGGAGGGAGCCCCGCTATCTCCTAAGGTGGCCCATTCCACTTCTTAGGAAGGTTTTCCTGACATCGAGTCTAATTTCGCCTCCTAGTTTTGCCCTCTGGAGTCCTGGAGAACAAATCCACTCCTTCCACATGGCAGTCCTTCAAAACCTTGAAATAACACCTATCATGTTCCCCCAGAACTAACCCGGGGAAGTCCAAATTCAGCATACCGTCCACTCTCCATTGGACCAAACTACCTCCTCCATGACCAGCGGTCAAAAAGTCATGAAGCAAACCTATGATGCTCCCCACTCTCCCTTTTCTGTATCTTCCCTTTGTATCCTCCAACTTCAGGCCTATCATGTTCTTTGATCTTTTCATTCTATCCCACCCCAACCCTTGTTGAAATTTGCTCATAGGAAAGGATCTGTGTTAGGTATCTAAGGCTTAAGGTGAATTTAAGCGTATGTGTTACCTCTCCCATGTGTATTTGTGCTTTATGCCTTATCTTCTCCTTGAGGCAAGAAAGGTTTTATATCTTCTTTAAGGAATTTCAGTCATCAAGGAACAGGTGGCAAAAGTATTTTAGCTCCCTGAAACTACACTGGCATAAGTGAAAGAGCCCTAAATTTGTAATCAAATGGCCTGGGTTCAGGTCTTGGCTCTCCCACTTACTGGAAGCCTGGCTGTCCCCTCTCAGAGCCTCAGTTTCCTCACCTATAAAATAAAAGGACTCATTAGATGACCTCTAAGCCTCCTTCCATTCTGTAACAGTCTATAATTGTACCACATAGGACAGTATCTACTCCTAGGCTAAAGAAAGGAAGAAGAAAAGGAGGAGCTGCAGGAAAAGTAAAAGGAAGAAGTGGAGGAGGGGTGGAAATACTTAGTGAAGACAAAAGGGGCGAAAGTGGAAGAAAGAAGTAACAAGACCCTTGATAGCCAAAGGCATCCTCTGTGGTTTTGAAGTCAGCATCTACTAGCTAACACAGACACAAACACGTGACAGAAATAAAGGAAGTCGTAGTGGAGGACGGGTGGGAGTAAGTTCAAATTGAGTGTTCTGTTGCCAGAGCCCCCCAACCTGACAGCAAAGAAGCACAACTCTGGATCTAAGGTAAAGAGGTAACAATGTGCTGGGTTTGCAATGGGGAGCTGGGAGACAAGGGCAGAGAGGAGGGCAAATAACACAAGGACAGCCACTTACAGTGGCATCCCATGGCTCATTAAATAAAGACCACAC
Source organism: Vombatus ursinus (assembly GCF_900497805.2). NCBI lineage: Eukaryota > Metazoa > Chordata > Mammalia > Diprotodontia > Vombatidae > Vombatus > Vombatus ursinus. Next base: position 7,256,723 of record NW_020954546.1, on the reverse strand, counting down.
TTCTTAGTCTGCCAGTCAAGGCTTTCCCTCCTTAATCTGGATTCAATCTACCTTCCAAGCTTTTATTTCGTGGTACTTCCCTTCCTATACTCCCCAGACTTGCCCTCTCCTACCTCCAAATCTTCCCTGTGCTTTTCACTGTGCCTAGAATGGACTCCTGCCCTCCTCCCTCATCCCACTTTCATCCCTTGCCATCCCTTCCTTCCTTTAAAATCCAAGTCACATGTCACCTCTTCTATGAAGCCTTCCTTACCCCCACAGCTAAAAGTGATCCTTCCCTCCATAAACCTATCAGGACATTCTATTTAACACACATAGTAGGCACTCCTATTTTTGACAGAATGGCTATCAGGAGACTTTCTTAGGTCTAACCTAAATTCTTTTTGCTGTAATTTGAATGATCAGCCAGGATGAATGATGTAGGAGGGAGGGCTACTTAATGGGGAAGATATCAGGCCAGATTTGGGGCACGATCCTCTAAACTTTAGGGAACAACTGTCATGCTCTTCTATAACCGCCTCCATCCTCATTGTCACCTCCACCATTGCCAGAGAGGGAGACAGACTCACTGGTCTGGGTAAACTCTGCCAATACTTAAGGGACTTCACATCTCTGGGTCCATGATGTTGATCCAGGTAGGTCTGTGGATTGTGAGAGAAAGAACTTTTTGATGCTTGAACATTTCAGGCAGTATGTATCTGGGGAAGAAGTGGTAGGAGAGAGAGCATTTTTCCTAAATCTCCTGAATGGTGTACTCTGAAAGCACTGGAAAAATCTGAAAATCTGAAAAATATGGCTCTGCATCCTCCACAGCTAGTGGTCTGATTGCTTTATAACTTCAAAAGGTTGTACTGAATGCTTGAAATACATAGGCCTATTGACTGGTGCTTAGGTATTGTTTTCACTTTTATTTTGATAAATGTTTTTTTTTATTTTAAACTTAAATACAAAATGAGAAAAGGGGGGAAAAAAAACATTGCTATGTACACAGGAGACCATAAGAGAGGATTCAATATAAAACAATAAATTTACATTTCAAGAAAACTTATATAATAAATAATACACTGTTTTCAAAGCTGCCCAGCTTTTCTTTGCTTCCTTATTAGTTTTCTTCGTTCTCTACTGTATACTTTTTACTTTTCCCCCTTTCTTCCCTATGCAAAGAAGGTTATAACTAAGCATGGATACATACATATATATATATGTATTAATAAACATACACATATTTACACTCTCATCATCTGTCTCTGATGGTGGATACCATCTTCCTTCCTAAGTCCAAGTCTTTCCATGTTTTTCTAAATCAACCAGCTCATCATTTCCTACACCACAGTAATATTCCAACCCAAATCACATCCTATCTGAGAGATTGTCTATGAAAGTTTTCCTGCCAATTTTCTGCATTCCTCCTGTTCTTGGCTACATCTGCTTTATTTATGCAAGAAAATTTTATTTTAAAATAATTGAAATTATCCTTTTTACATTTCAACAATGTTCTCACCGTTTAATACAGTTTAAGGTCTGATACTGCTGAATCTACTTCTTTTACATCTTTTTTCCTTGTTATTTTTTTTAAGTTCCTGACCTTTTGTTCTTCCAAATAAACTTCGTTATTTTTTATAACTCAGTAAAATAATTTTTTAGTAATGTAATTGGGATGACATTGAATAAATAGATTAGTTAGGTAAATTGTCATTTAAAAACTTATATTGGCTTTACCTACCCACGAATGATAAATATTACTTCAATTATTCTGATCTGGGTTTATTTGTATAAAAAGTGTTGTATATTTATGTTCATATAGTTCCTGTGTTTATTTTGGCAGATGTACACTCAGGTATTTTAAATGGTCTAAAACAATATTGAATAATATTGCTGACTCAGTGTAGTTTCTCTGTTTTTCACTTTTGATTAAACCTATTTTAACTTTAACTTTGTCTGAGATCATGATTACTATCTTTGCTTTTTTTTTTACATACTAAATTCTATTCCTGCCCTTTTTCTTATCTTTGTGTGTATCTCTCATTTTTATAATGTTTCCTGAAAGCAACACCTCATTGAATTCAAATTTTTAATCTGCCATCCATTTCCATTTTATGGGTAAATTTGTCCCATTCGCATTCTAAGCTACAATTACTTATATATTTTCCTCCTTCCTATTTTTCCTCACTATCCTTCTCACCGTTTCTACCCTATCCCACCTCACTCCTCTGCTTTACTTCTATGTGCTACCTTGCCCTCTTATTCCTTACCGTAGCCAGCCCTCCAATTTCTTTGTGAATTTAGAAGACTTTTATATCCTTCTAGGTATAAATGTTGTTCCCTTTTTAACCCATTCCCAATGAGAGTAAAGTTCCAGCACAACCCGCCTTCCCCCCACTAGCTTCTTCTGTATCAGCTTTTCCTTGTATGCCTCATTTGTATGAGATAATTGCTCCTTTTTATCTCTCCCTACACAGTTTTATTTTTTTTAGAATTATCCCATCATACTCAGCTCAGCCCAAGCCTTTCTTCCAAATTACCCAAATAATGACAATCATAAGAGTCCTGCTAATATTTGACCTTACCAAGTCCTTTATAATTGATCTATAACGTTTACCTTATATTTCTCCTGAATGTTATATGTTGAATTTTCCCTTAAGTTGTGGGGTTTTTATCACAAAAACCTGAACGTCTTTCAGTTTGTTAAATGTCCTTTTTTTTTTTTCTTTCAGGATTATACTTAACTCTGCTGAGTAAATTACCCTTGGTTATAATCCTAGCTCTTTTGCTCTACGGAATATGGTCCTTCAAATAGTAGCTGCTAGGTCTTGTGTAATCCTTATTGTAGCTCCATAATATTTAAATTGGTTTTTTCTTGTTGCTTACAATATTTTTTTCTTAATCTGGGAGCTTTGAAACTTGGTTATGATATTCCTGTAAGTTTTCTTCTTGGGATCTCTTTCAGGTGGTGATTGGTGGATTTTTTTCTATTTCTACTTTGCTTTTTTGTTCTAGAACTTCAGGGCAATACTCCTTGATAATTTCTTGTAATACTGTATCAAGATTCTTTTTCTTTTCATCATAATTTTTGGGTAGTCCAACTATTCTTACATTATTTCTCCTCAATCTGTTCTCCAGATCAGTGGTTTTTCTGATGAGATGTTTCACTTTCTCTTTGATTTTCTTCATCCCTTTGATTTTGTTTTATGATTTCTTGGTGTCTTAGAACATCATTAGCTTCCCTTTCCCAATTCTAGTTTTCAAGGAATTATTTTCTTCCTTAAGTTTTCAATTCTCTATTTCAAGTTGGTTGACTTTCTTTTCATAATTTTCTTGATTTTCTTGGATTGTTCTTATTTTTTTCCCCTAATTTTTCCTTGATCTCTCTTACTTGATTTTTAAAGTCCTTTTTAAGTTCTTCCAAGAATTCTTTTTGTGCTTGGGACCATTTAACGTTTCTCATTGAAAAAGGAGTGGTTTTTGTAGCTCCATTATCTTCCTCTGAATATGAACCCAGATCTTCTCCATCCCCATAGTAACTATGGTTGGGTTCTTCTTTGCTTATTCATTTGTGTTTTTCTTCCTTTTATTTTGTTTTTAGCAGCTATTAGTTTAATCAAGGTGTAGTCCAGAGGTATGGGGAATGATGCCCTAAGCCTCAGATCCTTCTTACTGTTATTTTCTGAGGTCCATCTTGGGTCCCAACCTTGGGTTCCTCCTCTCCACTCCTAAGCCACGGCTAGGGTCCCCAGACACACTGATCATGCTCCCTGTGGTACCTCAGGTGGCTGCAAACTACAACTGTCCTTTCTGCCCTGACACCGAAACCAGGGACTCTGCTCTTCTGCAAATGCCCACAGGGTCCTCGCCCCTTACTACTGCACTCACCATGTGTGTGCTAGCTCCTTCTCCCCGCAGCCAAAGCCCTGCCTGTTTTTGGTCAACACAGCTGTGCTTGGCATCCCTTGACAGTGAAAGGTCCTTCAATCTTTTCCTAATCAGCTATCAGACCCCGACACTGTCAGCAAAATGAAAGTTTCTAAGGCGGAGGCTGCCTGTCAACTCAGCTGCCCCCAGGGCTTGTTGTTTATTGATTCTGCAGAGTTGGCCTGGAGGTCTTTGCACTTCACTCAATCTGAACCTCAGACCCTGGAGGTCGGGTCTTTCCTGGGGTCTTCTCAAATTAGACAGTAGGAGGACAACTACTTTACCCCAAGTTTATTTCTGCTGTTCCGAGGCAATAATGTTCTGTCTTTCTTTGAGGAGGGGATGTATATGTTGATGTTACAAAGGGAGAGCATGGGGCTTTGCTAATACCTGGAGCAGGATTCCTCCCTAGCATCATTGGTAGAAATACTCAGGAGAACTTCCAACCTACCACCAGGCTGAAATTGAACCACTCTAGAGCTGGGCAGAGACACAGCCTTCTGGATGATAGAATTTCTAGTGGCACCAACTCTTACTAGACTGTAGAAGGCAGTACCCTCTAGTGGTCAGAATGCTGAACTATCTGTCTGGAGATGGGCCTTATATGGAAAAAAAAATCAGAAAATCAAACTTGGAAAGACCCTTGAGGGGTCATCTCATCAAACTTCCCACCCCATTAAAGAATGCCTTATTTTTTTTAATAGTATTTAATAGTAATTTTAGTAGTATTTTTATAGTATTTTTAATATTATTTTATTTTTTCCAATTATATGTAAAGACAATTTTTAACTAAAGAATCCCTTCTAAAGCATCACTGACAACCTCTTCTTAACTTACTCAAATGACAGGTAACTTTACTCCCACCTTCCAAAACAACCTGTTCCATTTCTGAAGTTTTCTAATTATTAGAAAAATTTGGGGAAGCCAGGTGGCACAGTGGATACAGCACCGGCCCTAAAGTCAGGAGGACCTGAGTTCAAATCTGGCCTCAGACCAAACACTTGACACTTACTAGCTGTGTGACCCTGGGCAAGTCACTTAATCCCAATTGCCTGACCAAAAAGCAAAAAACAAAAACAAAAAAAAACAAAAAAAAAAAGAAAGAAAAGTTTACTTTTTGCCCAGATTATTTCAACAGCGTCCTCATCGGTCTTCAAGTCTCAAGTCTCTCCCCATCCATCATTCAAACAGCTGACAAAGTGATTTTCTTTTAGCAAAGACATGACCCTGTCACTCCCCTGTTCAATAAACTACAGGGTTGATATAAGCTCCTCTGTTTGGCATTTAAAGATCTTTACAACCAGGACCTTTGCTACCTTTCTTTTTATACATGACTTCACTCTGTGCACTCTCTACATATGGCTGGAAAACCACACCGGCCTATTGCTACTGGGGTCTTTTCCCTGGCCTAGAACGAGCTACCTTTTCTTCTTTGCCTCACAGACTTCCCCACTCCTATCAAGATGCAGCTCAGTATCAATCTCTATTTATATATAGTATATATATATATACACACACATATATGTGTATATATATACATATATATGTATATATATATAGTTTTCCTGATTGTCCCTGCACCTCCCTCCACCCCCGACAACTATTAGTGCCCCCCTCCCTAACGACTATGTCTTTATTTTGTATTTATTCTGCACATCTACCGATATAGACTTATTGTCTTTCCTGATAGAACTGAAGGTCCTTGAGATCAGGGATTGCTTCAGTTTTTGTCTTTATATCTGGGAGCATCTAGCATGGTTCTTGACACCAAGTAGGCACTTAATAAATGCTTACTAAATTGAAGGGATTGTAATTAATCAGTCAGTCCATAAACATTTATTAAGCACCTACTATGTATCAGGCACTAGGGATACAGTCCCTGCTTTCAAGGAGCTCAAATGCTCATGGGGAAAACAATACGCAAACAAATAAACTATATACAAGATAAACTGGATGGAATCAACAGAGGGGAAGGCACTAGAATTAAGGGGGTTCAGGAAAGGCTTCCGATAGAAGGTATCATTTTAGCTGAGACTTGAAGGAAGTCAGAGAAACCAGGAAATGAAGATGAAGAGGAGAGAGGGTTCTCTGCATGAAGGACAGCCAGTGAAAATGCCTAGAGTCTAGAAATGGAATGCCTTTTGATGGGATCGAAGAGCATAGGGGGTGGGGGGAATGTAAGAAAACTGGAAGGGTGGGGAGCCTAGGTTACGAAGGGCTATGAACGTCAGAAGATTTTATATTTTACCCTAGAGGTGATAGGGAGCCACTGGAATTTATTAAATGGGGTGGGGAGGGGTGACATGGTCGAACTTTTGCTTAAGGAAAATGGAAGTGCCAGCTCAGTGGAGGAGGATGATCTGGGAGAAGGGAGACACTCATGGCTGGGGGACCAACCAGCAGGCTATTTCAATAGTCCAGGTGTGAGGTGATGAGAGCCTTTACCAGGGTGGTAGCAGTCAATCCATCAATTAACATTTATTAAGCACCTATTATGTGCCAGACACTGTGCTGGAGTATTAGAAGACAAGAGTTTCATGCGAAAAAGATGTTACAAGGATAAAATCAACAGGCCTTGATGAGGTCAAAAGCCAGACTGTGGAGTTAATAAGAAAGCAAGAAGAAAAGCTATGAAGGCCCCTAATTTAGACCAACTTCTCAAGTTCAGCCACAGTAGGGATGGATGCCTCAAGTAGGATTTTTTGAGGATGGGCATGATATCCTGTCCATGACTAAACCAGTTACTCCAAATATGGTCTCAACCAGTATAGACAGCCTTGAAATTATTTCCACTCATGTTCTGGATACCATATTTCTATTACTCCAGCCTCACATTTGCATGAGCTTTTGGGGGCAGACATTTCACACTGAAATCCTTAGGTCTTTCATATTTTCCCCCATTTTGTATTGGCCTCTATCCATATTTGCAAACATGCAAGTGATAACAAGTTCAAAGGATCACAGATTTAGAGCGAGAAGGGACCTTAAGGGTCAACTGGTCCAACTTGACATTGTATGGATGTGGGAGCTGAGGTCCAGAGAAGTTAAATGACTTTTGCTCAAGGTCACTCTGGATGGATAAATGGAAAAGCCAGGATTCCAACACCAGTCCTATGACTCCAATTCCAGCTATCTTTCTACTATATCATGCTGCCGTCTACCTATTTTTCATCTTGCTGGCTTAGATGACCTTCTAAATCTATTGACATCTTTTTGAATTTCGATCCTGTTAATTTAAAAATGTCAGGAATAATAAAGCTCAGAATGTGAACTAAGGGGAACAGAAGGCTAAGGTCAACCCAGGGAGTTTTTGGTTTGTTTTAGTTAGTGGGGGGAAAACAAGGATCAAAGAAAGGATAGGGCTACTGCTCACAAAGGAGATTAGATGGTGAATGACAACACAGAGAAGATAGAGCTGTTCAATTTTTATCTTGCTTTTGAATCATCTGCCAAGGAGAATGATCTTTGGACTGGAAAGAACAGAACAAAATGAAACAATAAAGCATTAGCAATAAAGATCATAGATTTTATTAAAAACTGCATGAACATTAGTGGTCACATAGTACAACCTCCTCATTTTACAAATAAGAAAACAAGCTCAGGAAGTATCATTGGTTGGATCTGAACTCAGGTTCTCTGACTTTATTGCCACTGCTCATTCCACTGTGTCACAGGGCAGACTAAGAATTCAAATCACCTGAACCAAATAAGCTACATCACAGAGTCTTGAAGGAACTAGTTGATGTGATTGTTGAGCCACCGTCACCAATACTTAAAAGATCATAGAAAACAGGAAATAGAAATTGGAAATAGAAAATAGAAAAGGCCACATGATTGCAGAAAGGTAATGTCCTGATTTTCAAAAAAAGCTAAGAGAATTGAATTAGCAAACTCTAGGCCGGCAAAGTTGACTCCAATTCCTGGAAAAGTTCCAGAACATATTAAAGAGATAGTTAGTGGTTGGAGTCAAGATGGCAGAGGGAGAGGAAGCATTAGAATCTAGTTTGTACATCATACCTCCTCAATAAACATCTAGAAAATGCAGCAACCTGAATTCTGATCAGAAAAAAAAAAAAACAAGAGAAAATCCCAACAAGTTTATTTTTCTAGCCCAGGGGAGCTTAGGGAGACAGTGGGGAATGTATGGCTCCAGGGGACAAGGGCTGCCCAGGAGTGCAGGAGCATTACCAGCATCCATGGACACAAAGAAGATCGGGATAGGGTGCCAGGGCAAGAGGCACCAAGGCAGAAAAAAAGAGATGGGAAGGCAGGAAGTACTAGGTTAGAAAGAGATCCCAGGGAACTCCAACAAAAGCTGGGTATGAGAACAAGTGTCATCTGGCTGCTTTGGCACCCAATGCTGATAGTTCTGGACAGTTCTGGGTCACAGATCTACAGTGGACAGGAGTAGTTATGGGTGTTGGCCCTCGTTGTGCACTGAGAAAAGAAAAAGATACTGGAAGCCAACATCTAATTGTGTGGCTCTAATCCCAGGAGCACAGCACAGCATCCCAGACTAAAGGGACAATTTGTTATGGGTTTTGCTTTTCTTGCCTTCTCAATGGGTAGAGGAAAGGGATGAGAGAAGGAGAGAACTGGGAACTGAAAATAAAAGAGAAGATAAAAGAGAAAGATGGTTTGTCAACCAACATCTAGAAATGGAAACAGTGATCACAAAGAACCAGAATGGCTTCAGTTAAAATAAGTCATGCCAGGAGTCGGAAGCAAAATGGTGGAGCAGCAGGAAGAAATACAGCCAGCTCCTTCCCTTTCCCCTCCCCAATCCCCACTCCAACAAAACTACCCCAAACACAGCTAGAAAATGCTTCAGACCAAATCCTGACTGGGAAATGCGGGCAAATTATATTTATAGCATTCCCTTGATTTTCCAGTTTAGCAATTCTTCCCAAACAGGAATTCAAATTACTCCACCATGACCTAAAGTTCTACAATTTGTTTTAAAAAATTGACTTTACAAGAAAAGATAGAGTAGGAATGACTGGATGACAAGTTTGTGGGAACAAGATGTGGGGGTTTCGGTGGACTGAAAAGTTGCTATGAATCACCAGTGTGACCCAGCAGCCAACACAGCTAATTCTCTCCTAAGCTACAGCAAGATATAAAGTGTCCAGGACTAGGGAAATCAGAGTCCTGCCCTGATCAATCCATCTCTGAAGTATTGTGCTAAGGCAAGGGAAGGACACTGATGACAGGAGACATCCGGAAGAAGGTGACCAAGGTGGTGAAGGACCTCCATTACTCTATCTTGAAGGTCAAATTGAAAGAAATGAAGATGTATAGTCTAGAAAAGACTTAAAAAGGGACAAGATGGGTTTTTTTTTAATTATCTGAAGAGTTGTCATATAGAGAAGGGATTAGATACATTCTTTTTGGCCCCTGAAGGGAAAAGCAGGTGCCACAGACGTAAATAAAATGGAAGCAGATTTAGGATTAACGTGAGGGGAAAATTGCAAACAGTTGGAGCTGTCCAAAGGTGGGATACACTGCCTTAGGAGGTACTGGGCTCCTTCCTCACTAAAGGTTTTTAAGTGGATAATCTCTTGGGATGTTGTGGAGTAGGTTCATGAATGGGTTGGAGGAGATGGCATCTAACGTCTTTTCCAACTCTGCTATTTTGCGATTCTAAGTAACAGGACTTGAGACCGGGATTTGTCTCCTAGTTAAATGTTCTTTCCACTGCACCCCACACTCTGCACGTAGGAGTGCAGGAGTTTGACAAATAGGAGCTGTCTGGGTTCATACTTCCTTTCTAGGCAAAATGGAGGCAATGGCCTTCCTTTGCTGCTGTAAACCTCCAGTCCTCTCCATGTTCATCCTCTCTTTCTCTACTACCACAGACTCCTCCCTCTCCGTGGGGGCCTTCCTCTCCATTTTTCCGACTCCCACATTCCCTCCAAACTTTCAAGAAACCATAACTTGATTCTACCAGGTCGCATTCACCTCATATTTCAACGTTCCCCCCTCCACTTTCAGATAAAACTTTACACTGGTGCAGCCTTTACTTTGTCACCAACCACTAATCACCTTGACCTCTTCTGTTGTTGAATCGTTTCTGTCGTGTCTAACTCTTTGTGACCCTACGGAGGGTTTTCTTGGCAAAGATACTGGAGTAGTTTTGCCATTTCCTTCTCCTTTCAGCTCATTTTACAGATGAGGAAACTGAGGAAAATGGGATTAAATGACTTACCCAGGGTCACACAGAGAGTAAGTATCTGAGGCCAGATTTGAACTCAGGTCTTACTGGCTCCAGGCCTAGCAATGCATTATGGTGCCACCTAGTTCCTGTAATCTGATTTCAATCCTTACTAGTTCACTGGAGCTACTTGAAGCAGCTGGTGGCACAGGGTGAGGTAAGCTCTGGTAAGACACCCAGCTGCCCAACTTCACAAAGCAGTTGCAGGCAAACAGTTTTATACCACTAAAAGTGTTTATATAAAATCAAGTTACTATTATCAAAGTGTTCCCTCCCTTATTATCCTCTCTCCTGGCTCTTGATCTCTGACCCTGCTTCTGTTCTTCCGTTCTTTCCTTCTCATTCTCCCCTCCATCACTCTGTACCTCTCATTCTCCTCCCCTCATTCTTCCATTTACTCCTTTCCATCCCAATTAGATGACCTCTCCCTTCCCAACCAATCTTCCTAATTGTGTGCTCTGGTTCACTGAAACTGAAGCCTTGGTGGAACAAAGCCTCTGGTGGTCATTAGCTATCCTTATGCCTGTCCTTATGATGTCTTGTCCATTCTGTGCTTGTCTGTTTCAGAAAGGAGAAGCCAGGGATATCAAAGTGAACCTGCCTTTGGGTTTAGCCCTAGATGCTGCTGATGGCGACTGGCTTGAGATGTTTTCTCATGGCTGTCCTGATAGTAGCAGTGGAGATTAAGAAAGCTGGTAAGGCCAGATCCCTAAAGAACAAATCATATCAGGGCATAGCCGGGGGAGGAATGGCAGCCACTAAACATCTTTTTAGGGGGAGAAAAGAATTATTCCAAGTCATCCTAATACTTTTCAAAGGACTCCATCTTGGAACAATTCCAACTCATTTGTTTCCCCAGGCCACTTGACTCTATCCTGACCCCCAGACTCTTGACCCCTAAACCTGGCAGTGTAATACAATGAAAGGTCTTGGAGCTGGTAGTGAAGGGGTCTGGTTCTATTCTAGACACCGCTTCAGACAATTTGCTTGACTATGCTTCAGTTTTCTCATATGTAGAAGGGGAATGGGGGTCAGGGAAAGGGTTGGGAGGAATAACCCCCCACCTCTCAGTACTGTGAAGAGCCAATGTATATGAAAGCATTTGGAAACTTAAAAGCCCTACACAAATGTAAGACGTTATTATTCTAATTTCTCAAAACACTGGAAGGGTCCTTGGAGACCAATGATGACAACTCGTTCATTTCCTCAATGAGAAACCGAAGCCCAAAGATGCAAGTAACTAGCCCAAAGTTATACAGAAAGTCAGTCACAGAATGACAGAATGTTAGCCGTGGAGGTGATCTCAGAAACTATATACTCCAATCCTCTCATAACACAGAAAAAAAAATGGACCCAAAGAGGTGAGGTAACTTAACCAGTGATATTCAATGTCTACAAAAACTGTAGGAAGTATTACTAAAGGGAAGGTTGGTGAATATCTAGAAAAGGAGACAACGATCACAAAGAGTCAGCATGAAGCCTTCCCTCGTGGTTTTCTTGTTGTTTTTCAACAGACTTACTGTATTGGGAGGTCAGAGGAATGCTGCAAATACAGTAGACAAAGTTTACTTAGATTTTAGCAAGGCATTTGATAAAGTCTGTCATGGTCTTCTTGTGGAAAAGATAGAGAGATGTGGGCTACAATCAGATAAATTCAGAAAATGCTAGACCAAAAATTTTCTAGTTTTTAGAATGATACCAAATGAAATGGGCTATCTTCATGAGGTAATGGGTTCCCCCTCATGAGTGGTCTTCAAGTAATGGCTGGATGACTACTTAACAGGGATGTTGAGGTACAAGTTGAACCAGAAAGCCTCTGAGATCTCATCTAACTCTGAGATTCTGATTCTTAGTAACAGTTGTATTCATGGTCTATTCTGGGGGAGGCCATAACCACCAAATTCAACTGAATAAACCTGGTTTTGGTTTTAAGGACTTCCTACCATTTAAAGGTGAAATTATCCCCTGAACCCTAGCAGGGCCTTCCCTAGGAGAATCTCATAGAATTATAAATCTGGAAGGGACCTTGGAGATCTTTATATAACTACCTATAGTTATATAGGTATATATAACATATATAAAATACATATAACTACCCAATAACTACCTACCCCACCCAAGGTGTGACCCTAGCCAACAACATCCCTGACAAGAGATTACCCAAACTTAGCTCAGTGATCACAAATTGATAAGGAACTTACAAGCCATCAAGGGAAGTCATTTCATTTTTGGAGCTCAGGGCATTTGCTGAAGGAAGAAGGAGGAATGGGGGAAATAAAGGAGAATGAGAAGCAGGGAGCATAGCCTTGAACAAATCATACTATGTGTCTACCTTCTCTCACAACTCCCAACATTTATTCAGGTATCAGATTAAAATGAGTATCAAATGCAACCGTGGAGAGAAAAAGACAACATGCAATTTGAGTATACAGAGGAAAGGGACTGGCAGCCCCACCCTTTTGTTTTGGTAATGGAGGTGAGGGGAGAGAGGAGGTCTGGCTCTTCACCTCCAGGTCACAAGGCCTACTCATGCTAAGGTCCCATGTTCACTTCCATTCATGGGCCCTATTTTTTTTTTAAGCAGTCAATATTCTTTAAATTTTACCATCTGATAAGCAGCACTGTGCCAAGTACTACAAAGGAAGATAGAAGAGAAGGCAATAACTGTGCCCTTGCCCTCAAAGGGCTAAAGAGACCAGACTATCACATATATAGGGTTAGGCATGTAGTTTAGAATCATATATAGAATCTTAGAATTTCATAAACATAGATTATGAAATCTTAGCGTGCTGGAAGCTCAGAATAACAGAATCTTAGCACTGGAAGGGCTCATCTAGTACAATATGGAACAGCGGATAGAGTGCTGCACATGGAGTCAGGAAGACCTGGGTTCAAATCCTACCCCATACACTTGCTAACCTGGGCAATTAATCGATCAATAAGCACTAATTAAATGCTTACAGTTGCGCCAGGTACTATGCCAAGCACTGAGAATACAAAGAAAGGCAAAAATTGCCCCTACCCTCAAGGAGCTTAAATTCTAATGGAGGAGACAATATGTACATAAGTAGGAACATACAAGATGCAATCAGATTAGGATGCCTCATTTTCTCAGCTGTAAAATAAGAGGGTTGTACTAGATAGCCTAAGGTCCTTTAAAGCTCTATCTTATAAATCTCTCGCCCCTAGTAGGTGCTCAGTAAATAATACTTGCTGTTTAACTGATGATTGAAAACAAGAAAGAAGAGAGATCCCTTTCTGGTTAGACTTGATCCTTGCTTTGCCCAACCTTATTTTTTGTTCTTTAATAAACCCAGCTCAGATTTAAAATTTTTTGACTTATTTTATTTTTTTCCAATTAACAAACACTTATTTTCTTTCCCTCCCACTTCTCCCCCTAAAAAGAATATGGGGGGGGGGGGGTCCTAAAAACCTTGTAGCAAATCTACAAACAAATCCCCACATTGGCCATGCGGAAAAGCCCATGGGTCATTTCTCAAGTCCATCGTCTCTCTGTCATGAGGTGGATAGCATGCTTCATCTGGAATCATGGCTGGTCACTGCAGTGATCACTGATAGTACTTAAGTCTCTTAAAATTGCTTGTGCTTACGTTATTACTGCATCAGTTTTTCTCCTGGTTCTGCTCACTTCCCTATTCACCAATTCTTGCAAGTCTTCCTGGGTTTTTCTCAAACAATCCCCCATCTTCGTTTCTTATGGTACAATAATATTCCACTATTATATACCATAATTTGTCCAGCCAATCCCCAGTTGATGAGTACCCCCCTCATTTCCAGTTCTTTGTAACTACAAAAAAAGAGCCGTTAGAAATCTTTTTGGATACAGATCTTTCCCCCCCTCTTTTTTTTTTGACCTCTTTGGGGCATAAGACTAGTAGTGCCATTTTTGCTAACCTTTCCCTTCACCTTCTAGGCTGCGTGGACATCTTCAGCTCCAGAGGGCCAGTTTTCCTGCAAGAAGGAGAAAAACTGAGTTTAAACTGCACCCTGTCATATAAGAAAGGAGAGGCCAAGGGTCTGACAATGTTTTGGTGTAAGAACAAGATGGCACAAGGCTGCTCTCCTAGGACCAGCCTGAAGCAGCTAAAACTAAAAAGGGAAGTGGAAGTGGGAGAAGAAGACACTTTGAAGGAACACTATACCTCCACAGTCCTTACCATCCTTCAGGCCAAGCCAGCGGACAGTGGCATCTACCAGTGCTGTGCAAGCAGCCAGAATCCCAACGCCCTCTTTCAGAGCCACTATATCTCTGTGAAAATCACAGGTGAGATACACGATGTCCAGGGGCTTCTCCCCATGCCACTAGCTTCCAGAGTCTCTCCACATAGCATATGCAACCTCTCTAGGCATACCTTCCCAAAGCCACTGACAAGGATGGCCATCAGGGTCATTAACTCATGGCCTAGGGAAGCTCCAGAACACACAGGGGCACTGCTAGCCTGTTTCCACAAAGGCATGCCCTCCTGCTAAAAGGACCGCAGCATGGTAGATCTGCAGTGAACCTGAAGAGCTCATTTAATCCAGCCTTCTCATTTCATGGATGAGAAAACCAATTCCCAGAGAAGCAGTGTCACTTAAATAGTAAATACCTAAGGCAGGACTCCAACCAGGTCTTCCGACCCTGAAGGTAGCATTCTTTCCATCATCCCATAGATTTAGCAGCTCTTGTATTCTCTGTACCTTTTAGTCATCTGTCAGCGTAATGCTGTAGACTGCCATAGGAAAACATTGCAGAAAGCCTTCCTGCTCCCTTCTCATGTTTTCCTCAAAGATACCTTTGCCCTATTTGTAGATCATTGTCATAAAAACTTTATAAAGATAAGAAAGTAGGCATCTGAGTCAACAGTAACCAATATTTTTTAAATTGCTTTTTGGGGCATTATTGTTCATTATTATTTCCATTCTTTTGGTATCATCTCTTTCTTGACATGTCTTGCAAAACCATCTCCATGCTTTCAAGAGTGTGCAGATGCCACACACTTCCTCAGTGGGTACCTGGTCTGGTCCAACACTCATCTTGAGTTCGTAAGTTCCAGTTTGATTTCCTGAGGAACTGAGATATTGGGGCCCAAATGGAATGGTTTCACTGTCGTTGATGATGGAAGTAGATCATTATAAAAACATTGATAAATGTGTTCCGATTTACATCTATTTGTTGCCTGCCTCCCAAATGCATTAATGAAGAAGGTCAAGGCTCAGGGTAACTGAATAACTTGCTTGTGGTCACAAGCTAGTAAGTGTTTGAGGCAGTATTTGAACCTGGTCTCTCCTGGTGCTTTCCACTACACCAGGACACTTCCTTAAGAGGCGAAGTGATCTTTGATGATTTTGGTGGGGTTCACACTGTTTTCTAAATGCTTGGTTTAGCCGCTATTGCTTTTCATGACTTCATGAGAATCCTCTGCAGCATTTCATGAGTTTTCATTCTAAATTGGCCTTGTGCTTGTAACCGCCCCTCTCCACATGGCAAAAAGATCAAATGTTTGCTGATCAAAGTAATTTCTGCCTCTTTTTGCCTCCTCTTTGTAGTAACTGCTTTATGCTGGTTAAACTTTCGTAGGAATGGTGATAATCAAGGACATAGATTCCTTTTCCATTCCACATTTTTCAGCACAGTAGTAATAACAGCTGACATTCATAGAGTGCTTTTAGGTTCACAAAGTATTTACATATACAATCTCTGTGTGTAAATCACTTAGCAAATTAACCAGTTGGCAAGCACTTATTAAGTGCTTACTCTGTGCCAGGCACTGTATTAAATACAGGGAATACAACAGGGAAAAAAAATCCCTGCTTTCAAAGAGCTCACATTCTAATAGGAGAAATAACACGCACATAAATCAGTGCATACAAGATAAATACAGAGCAGACAAAGGTAGCAACTTAAGAGAGGAAGACACTGGGAGCTTGGAGCCCCAGGAAAGGCCTTAATGCAAAAGGTGGCCCTTGAGGTGAGTCTTAAAAGAAGCCAGGGATTCTAAGAGGTAGAAGTTAGAAAGGAGAGCATGTCAGGCACAGGCAACAACCAGCCATGGGAGGTGGAGCATCCTGTGTGGACCTCTACGGCTAGACCTTAGACATGGAAAGAGGTAATACGCTACAACACTGGAAATATAGAGAGAGGCCAGACTGTGAGCCCTAAATGCCTTGCCATGGAGTTTAAATTTAATCGCAGAACTTTAAAGTGCTATCCATCAGTTGTGGTCATTATCCTCACAATAACCCTGGGAGGTAGGTTATTAACTGGCACTATTATTTGCATTTTACAGCTGAGGAGACCGAGGCTCAGAAAGGTTCAGGGATTTGCCCGTGGTCACGCAGCTAGTAAATGTCAGAAGCAGAATTCAAACCTAGCTGTCTTGTAAATCCAGCGTGCTTCCCAGGCTATACTAGGCTACTCCTTCCTACTTCCACTGCACTGAAATGAGATTGCACAAACATCATCTCATTTTACTTCTAATGAAACTCTAAATTAAAGATTTTTATGGGGAGTAGCAACAGCATAAGGAAGTCAGTGCTGGTCCATTTTTACTGAATTTGCTAACTCTCCTGGTGCCATCCCAGGAACACCTGGGAGACAGTATAGTACAGTAAAAGTAATGCTGGGGTCGGAATCAAGAGACCTGGGTTTGAATCCTAGCTCTGTCACTTACTCCCTGTGTGACCTGGGACAAGCTATTTAATTTCTCTGGCCCCCAGTTTCCTCCTCTTCCAAATGAAGCTGTATTAGATCACTTCTAAGGTCTCATCCAACTCTAAACCTATGATCTCACAATACTGTTATTGTCTTAACCAACAGAGAGACAAGGGAGTCAAGGACAGGAACTCTTTACCAGCAGAGAGATGTACATTAAGCCTCTCTATCTTCCCCTGGGGCACCTTAATGAAGGCCAAACAAGGCTAAGCTGTGGAAGTGACAATATAAAGCATTTCAGCTTAGACCCAAGAACGGTCCTTCCCCGTAGGCTTGTCAGAAATAGGAATGAGTGACTGAAGGAAGTCAGCTGTCCTCCAAACACGGTCCGGATTCTCATTTGTCTGGAATGGTTTAGGGGCCGGTTTCAAGAGAAGGACGCTAGAGACCAGGTGGTTTGTCGATGTTCATAATAAATAAATAACAAGATAACTTCAGCCATTTAAACGCAACAGTGAGCTCAATCCAACCAAATGAGCTCCAGATAGGATCCCAAAACCTGGCAAGAAAACAACTGTTAACTGGTTCAGGAAGCCAGAGACAATAGGACTCCGGACAGATCTAAACACATAGCTTGTCTCTTTCTCCCCAGCAACGAATGTGGGGAAAGGAGATATCAACCCTCTAACACATGGTAGGTACTTAAAAGTGTTAATAAGACTTATCTGCATCAGCAGAAGGAGTTCTCATATGAATTCCCTACACAAGAAACCATAGGTACTGATTTTTTTTTCTAAAGCCTTAAAAAAAAAAAATCACCATCCACTTTGCACTCGTTAAATACCTATTTGGACATGATGCTATAGTAGGAGACAGAAAAGAAATCTGCAAACTTTAAAGTACCATATAAATGCAAGGTGTTACTATCCTTGGAATGATGATGAAAAGGGAAGATTGATGAAGGCAGGTTAACAGACTCACTGCCACCGGCATCCCCTTTAAACCTGATCATTCTATGTTTTGAACCAGAGAAAGGGAACTACACCACGACAGAACCAAAATACGAAGGAAGCGCCTTACCTAGCCACAGTGAAAGATCGTGCAAGATGAGCTCCCTGGAGGAAAAAATCTGGGGACTAACGGTCATAGGCTTGCTAGCCCTTAAAGGTATGTCCAGGAAGGGGGATTTACCTGAGTGCGACCTCGGGGTTGTGGACCTTCTACATGATTGAGAAAAAAGGTGACCTGGGTCTCTAAAAAAAGCTAGCACTGCCCGATTCTCCTATGCATCATTGTTCTATGTCCCTATGGAGTAGTGTTGTGCAGTAGCTAATCCTAACACAGAAGAGATAACTAGAACTGGCTAGGCCTTCCATTGGGAGGGAATTCATAGGATTTCAAGCTTTCTTTGGGTGAGCAGTCCTTTCCTGGGGGGGAAAAAGACTTATCAAAAATCCAGCAACAGCTTCTAATCCTTCCCTGGAAGATAAGCAGGAGAAAAACTAGGAAAATAAGCCATTAGCCATTATACGGAAGTAGGCAAAGCAGAGAGGATAGATTTTGGTTTGCTGGATGGTTGCTTGGTTTTAAACACTGCAGCCAGCCCCAGGGACAGAATAACAGGTGGTTGGAAGGGTCAGGCTAATTTGGATGTCAAAACATCCATAATAGGGACAAGGGGGAATCATCTAAGAACCTAAATATCTCCTAACTATGAGAGGAAGGCTTTATCAAGATGAATTAGGCTCTTCCTGCCCCATCCCCCAAAAGGTTAAATGTTTCAAGCAACAGAAAAAGTGACTCTTTTGGGGACTGGCCATCAAGGTTACGTTTGCCTAATAGCTCAAAGATGTTTTTGCATTCTTTTTTATAGGCTAAGCTTTTCTCAATCAAGACATATTTACTGAGTCACCAATACATGTAAGCAAGGCATCTCCTTCTCCCTAATCATGTGTAGTAGATAAAGTGCTGGGTTTGGAGTTGAATCCCTGAGTTTGAATCCTGGCTCTGCCACCTGCCACCTGTATAAATCTGGACCAGTCACTAGATGTCAATGGGTCCTAATTCCCTCATCTATAAAATGAGCAGATTGAACTAGATGGTCAATGTCCCTGTCAACTATAATCTAGGACCCCTACCCATTCTACCTTACATCTTTCCATAGTTACCACCCTAAGTCCTTATTACCATTTGCCTCCTAACTGGTCTCCTTACTTTAGTACCATCTCTCCCTCTTCCCTCTCCTACACAACTGCCATATTTATCTTCCCAATGCATGGTTCTCACGTCCCTATTGCTCAAAAACCTTCCATTGCTCCCTTTGTCTACCAAATAAACCCTAAATTTGTTAACCTGTTGAATGAATAGGAATTTTATTCACTTAATGAATGAACAAATGAATGAAAAGAATTCATTAAGTGTTCACTACGTTCCAGGCAGTGTAGCAAGAGATGGACATAAAAACACAAACAAGCAAGACAGTACCTGCATTTATGGAAATTATATTCCAACAGGAGAAGACAAGTATAGAGACGTATATAGACATATGTAGAAAAGGAGTGTAGAGAATTGACTAGGGAGAAGTGTTTTTAGAAAGCGAAATAAAAGAAAATGGAAACTGGAGTAAACAGTGATTGGAGTAAAAGGGCAACCAACTGGCACACCCTTACCAGGGATAGTAGTGTGGTTTCATAATTGCTCTCAGAACTACAGTTGGAGAGGAAGGGATGGGGAGGGGTCTAAGGGGCCTGGGCCCACACAAGATAAGGGGAAGTGCTCACCAATCAGAGCCTGGAATAAAGGAGGGGATGTTCAGTTCCAGGTGGGAATGGTCTAAGTAGTCCCAGAATACCAACCCAAATCCTAGAAATATCACTGTTTTTGCATAACAAATAGATCTCTGTACGAGGTCTTATTTCCCCAACAATGTTCCTTATCACTGTCCTCCTCCAATCCTAGCTATTTAACTGTGGATGACCTTAGGAGCCTACTAGATGCTGCCATTTTTGAACCATTTTGGCTGAACTCAGGTCCTGTCAAATAGCTAAGCTGTTCTGAGACTAGAAGATGGCAAAGAATAAAACAAGGCTGTAAGGAAAGAAGTCAGAGCTTAAACACGTTCCTTGGCGCTCACCACTATCCGTAACTCCCAAGACTTCCTTCTACTCCCTCTTTTCCCCTTTCCATATAAGGGACAATGAGTTTATGAAGTTAGGAATGACTGATTTGATTCTTTAGTTGACTAGCTCAAGTTTCCCAGTGCATAATAGAAGAAATTTAAATACCTGGTTGTATGCCAGGAAATAAACTTTAGTAACTACTTTCATCATTCCCCTATGCTCCCTGCACTGCCCCCATGCTCACAAAAATTTGAAAATGTCTACACTTGAATGAGATTATGTATAAGTTAATACTAAATGAAGTCCATAATACACTGTGCTAAATCTTGGGAATACAAAAAGAAAAGCACAGCCAGTCCCTGCTCAAGAAGCTGACATTCACACTGGGTAGGGGGGTAGGGGATGGGGTATGACACATATAGGTCAAAGTTACAAGACACATGGAAAGGTCCCATAGTTCTCAGAGGGCAGAACAAAGCAGAGGGTCATGTATCACCTTTAATGTCATTTCCATTAAATCACATCCGTTTCTGATGATGAACCATCTGGAAGTACCAAGGGCTTTGGCACTGAGAACTTTCTTTTCTGGGTCTTTAGAAGCTGTTGTGGCAGAGAGGAGGCAAAGGCTTAGCATCATTAGAAGCAGTTCCTGCCAAGCTGCATCTCCATAGGAGTTGTTCCCCTCAATGACAGCCAAGGGGGTCAATCTGGAAGCAAAACTGGCATCCTTGGGGGCACTGCTATTCTTGAGTTCAGGGTCCCGGACTGTTGTAATCAAGGTGTAAGGAGGGGTGGGGGTAAAATTTTAGCAAAACTCATAAAATTAGGTAGGTCCAGTTAAGTTGATTTCCATGTGCACCAGAGAATGACAGGCTGATAAGTGGAAAGGAATCTTTCCTTACACACACACACACACATCCTCATTTTAGTGATGAGGAAACTAAGGCCACTTTTCCGAAGCTTATGTTGAAGCACAATATGTCGTATTCGATTCACCACTTTTGACACTCATTTTCCACAGGCCTCCCTTCCTGACAACACTCTTAGTACTTCTACAAGTTCTCCTTAGGACAGGCAGTACTGCACAGTGGATAGAGTCTGGAAGATCTGGGTGTGAATCTTCCCTTGACAAGTCACTACCCCTCTCTAAGCCTCAGCTTTCTCCTCTATTAAATGGGTATAACACCAATAGTCCCTACCTTACAAGATGGTTGTGTAGCCCAAATAAGATGATGCACACAAAATACTTTCCAAATCCCCCAGGAGCTTTTTAGATCAATGAAACCAAGGACCTTGTCTTATTTAATCACTGCATTTCTGCTACACACGCAGCATTTACTTTATACTGCATTTACTTTACTCCTCTCTTTGTCCATTCACCTATTTTCCGTGACTTCCCATAAACACTTGTTTGTATGCATCTCTTCACCCATTCATTGTACAGCAATTTTTTATAACAGGAGTTTTGCTGGTGTTGGAAGTCCCTAATTAGTGCGCTAATCCAGATCTCTGTTCTTTTTCCCATAGGTTTGTAAGAAGTCTGGGGAAGACTTCAAAAGTAGGGGCATCTAACTCTCCAAAGAAAATCTCGGCTAAAATTCAAGCTATCTTTTTCCTTCTATATTTCACATCATAAATTCCACCAAGAGCAGAAGGTTCTTTGAGGTGGGGAGTAATAACCGCAGACCAGGAATCAGGAGAACTGGTGAAATGAGTTCTTCTCCCAGCTCTTCCATTGGCTAGCTTTATGACTTTGGAAAAATCACTTCCCCCTCTGAGTCAATTGCCTCATTAATAAAATGATGAGTTTGGTATGGATGGTCTGGTTACCATGAAGTCTGAATTCATCTGCTAAGCACCAACTAGAAGAAAAGTGAGGGAAATTCAACCATACTGTAAACCCATCTTCTTGTTTTCATTTTCATGTAAATAAAAAGACAGATCAGCTTTTAAAACGGAACGGCCATTGTCTGGTTCAATTAAAACAAAAACAAAAAATGAGAAAACCTTTCCGGAGCACTGTACCAGCCCTACTGAGGAAGACAAAGACTAAGAAAACCTCTGGGCTCACAAGGCTTAAACACTAGTGGAGAACATATATAAATGACAATGGTAAATGCAGCCTGTATGAAGTACCAGGAGAGGTATGAAGTGCGCTTGGGATTTAGACAAAGGAGAGGTTCACATCGAGGGGAGTGGCAGATTCCATTTAAGAAGACTCCACTGATAAGTCCCTGGAGGTTGCAGGATTTTCAGCAGGCAGAGATGTGGTCAGGGGAATGTTCCAGGTTCAGAGAAAAGAGGGAGCAAAGGCACTGAGGTGGGACAAGCAGAGAAAGGTCAAGAACCTCAAATTAGAGTATAACGTGTATGGGAATTAGAGAAGCAGGAGGAGGCCAGACTGTGAAAGGCTTTTACCTCCAGATTAAGGCAATAAGGAGCATGGACTTCCTTTGGTAGATAACCGATAATCATGAGAGTTGGAGGAGGGGGAGTCTTACCAAAATTAATCTGGCAGCACCATCCAAAATGGACAGTGTGGGAGAAAAAAGGTACACAGGAGACTAAAACACAGTCAGGAGTCTTAGTAAATATAGTCTAGACACAAAATACAGGGGAAGACATTCTGGAGCCAGAATCGATCTCTAAGATCAGACAATGAACAGAAGGGAAGTAGAAGATGGACAGGACTGGTAGGATCATTAACAGAAAATGAAAAGTCAAAATGAGCTGGTTTTCAATTTATTCCTATCCATCCAAGTTGTACTGATGAGAGTGAGATGTGGTTTTTAGCATATTTTTTTCTCCCCACATTTTCCTTCTTTGTTTAAAAATAAAGCCTCTAACACCAATTTTTTTTTAAATAAATTTTATTTAGCGGGGGAAAGGGAAGGTAGGAAAGCACAGTTGAGTAGGGAAGAGAAGATAGGGAGAACTGTGCTGAAATAATAAATGGCATCATGACCTTCCAGTCTATCTCTGCCATTCTAGCTGCTCTTGTTTTCCTGACTCAAGGTTGAGCAACTTCCATGATTCACCACCATTCTGTAATCCCTCCTCTGCCTTACCTTCTACCATCCTAATCATCAACTCTGAGTAACCAGGACCATCTGAATTCTTTATTCCTGCTCCATGGCTACTAAATAAGACTACCGATAATAACAAAATTGTACTGACTTCATCTATTATAAATGTATATCCCTTAACCTCTAACCCTCACTGTTGCTCACTAATCCTATTTTGACACATACTTCTCCCCCAACCTCAGCCATTCAAACACATTTACAATTAGTAGCAACTTTAACTCCTACTTCATTGAGACCATTCAAAGACAGCACTCTCACCTCCCCTCCACTTCTCAAAACTTTTATCATTAATTCCTTTTTCCTGTCTCAGGGGAAAAGCAGATGCTAGCTACCTGTCAAGGCAGGATGTCTTCTCCCCGGGCCCTTTCCATCTCCTCTAAGAACTTCTTCCTTAAATCAGCCCATCTCACACATCTTTAATCTCTCCTCCATCTATTGATTCCTTGCTGTCAAGAGACATTCTCCAATCTCTCCAATGCCGTACCCCCTGAACCTTCTACCGCCTTGAGCTGCCTCTTTTCTCTTTCTCCAGTTATGCTAAAAGTAGTCTCTATTATATTATTTTAACTTCTTCAACATACACTTGACTCCTCCAGCCCTGAGGAAATTTGCCGAGGATGACGAATGGTAACTCACTCTTGTAGTTACTCTTAAGACTTACAAAGTGTTTTACTCACATTACCCTGTGAAGATGGATAGTACAAGTATTTGTACCCTTTTACAAATTAAAAAAAAAAACTGAGAAAGAGAGGCTCAGCCAGGTGAAGTGATTTGCCCAGCTAAAGCGTCATCATACGTGAGTCAGGACTAGAACCCAGCTTTCCTGACTATAAACAAGGGCTCTTTCTACTGCTTCATCAGGCTGTGTCCTATTGCCACACTATTCAAACTGCTCTCAAAGGTCACCAATGACTTCAGCGACATTCTCTTCTACGTGTCTGAAATCCTAATCCCAATCCTTCTCATCTCTGCCAGGATCCTGCTTCATCAATCACTACTTTTATTATCTTCAATTTCACTCCGCCATCATCTCAAGCTATCATTCTTATCACTCTTTCTTTTCAATGACAAACTCTAAGAGAGAAAGTTACATTTGTCATCTTGGCTTCTTTCCCACCTAGTCACTTCTTACTGCAATCTGACTTCCAACCAATATATCTCCCTCTTTTCCTCAGAAAGGTGAAGTACTAAGTGTCCAGGGCATTACATACACTACAAGACAAAGTTGCTGTCCATTTTCCTTAAATGTTTCCCATTTAACAAAGAAAAGCTGACTGTAGAGCACGGGTGTGAAGAAGACTCGCATATTCAAAAATTACTGGGATATAAAAAAAAAAACCAAAAAAACATCAACGGGGGAGGACTATTTATTAAGTGCCCACTATAGGCCAGGCGCTGGGCAAGCACTTCCCAAATATCTCATTTGAACATCACAAAAAACCTAGCAGATAGGTATTATTATTACAATTGGAGAAACTGAGGCTAAAAGAAGTTACGTGACTTGCCCAGGGTCACATAGCTAATTAGGGTCTAAGGCTAGATTTGAACTCTGATCTTATTGATTCTGGACCCAGTGCTCTATCCACTATGCCAATTAGCTGGTTTTTGTTTTTGTTTTTGCTTTTTTAAACATCTGGCTTCCAATCTCATCATTCTACTTTAAAATGCTCCCCCAAGGTTACCAATGCTCTCAGTTGCTAAATCCAATGGCCTTTTCTCAGTTCTCGTTCTTCTTGACCTTTTGGAAAGCTTATGATGTTGCTGCCCACCCACTCCTAAACACTGTCTTCTTCCACTGCACCGGTGGTCTTGGAGTCTTGGGGTTCTCCTCATACCTCTCTGATCACTGTCTCACTCTACTGTTGGATCACTCAACCCTATCCCCTAACCATGGGTACCTCTAAGGCTGCTTGGGCCCTCTCTTCTCTCTGCTGTCTCTTGACGGTCTCATCAGCTTACATGGGTTCAATCATCTCTCTGAAGATCACTCCCAAATACAAATAACTAGCCCTAGTTTCTCTCGGTTGAGATCCAGACCCACAACAACTGACCCCCCTGCACATCTCCACCTGAATATAGACTCTCTCAAACTCAACATGTCCAAAACAGAGCATATCCTCCCTCCCTAATCTCTCCCTTCTCCAAACTGTATTGTCTCTGTTTGTCCATGACCTCAATGTCATCCTTAGGTCCTCATTCTCACCCCATATTATTTAGTCAGGTGCCATATCTTATCAGTTCTATGCCTCCAAACCATCTCATATCCACGTTCTTATCTCTATTCACATAGCCACCACCTCAGCTCAGGCCTTCATCTCTCACCTGTCTCACTGTTCCTTAGTCCTTCACTCTTTCATCTATGGTGCACCTACTAACTATGGGTATACCCCAAGGCTCTGTACTGGGCCCTCTTCTTTTTTCTCTACATTCTCACTTGGGGATCTCATTTCCCATGGGTTCAGTTAGCTTCTCCATAGGGATTACTCATAAATCTATACATCCATCCTTAGTGGCCCTCTTGAGTTAGAGTCCTGCATCAAGAATTACCTCTTGGCATTTCAAACTCAACGAGCTAAAACAGAACTCTCCTCTCTCAAAATGCCCTTGCCCTTCCAAATTTCACTATTTTTGTCAAGGGCACCACCATCCAGTCATCTGGGCTATTTCCTACTATTCTCCTTCACAAATACTGCTCCAGCCAAAGCTGACCATGTGACCCCTGGATTCCCCCATAACTTCTGCAATCAAATATAAAAACCTATTTGGCATTCAAAGCTTTCTTCAACCTGGCCCCTTCATATCTTTCTAGTCTTTTTTGGGGGGGGGGCAGGCAAATGGGGTTAAGTGACTTGCCCAGGATCACATAGCTAATAAGTGTCTGAGGCTGGATTTGAACTCAGGTCCTCCTGACCCCAGAGCCAGTGCTCTATCCACTGCACCGCCTAACTGCCCCCTTTCTAGCCTTTTAATACATTATTCTCTTCCACAAACTCTGCAGTCCAGTTGTACTTACCAACTTGCTCTTCTTCACATACTATGCCCCATCTCTGTGACTTTGCAATAGCTGCCCCCGTGCCTGCACCACAATCCCTCCCTCACTGCCACCTCTCAGATCCCTGATTTCCTTCAGGACTCAGCTCAGGTGCTACCTTCTATATGAAGGCTTTCCTAATCCCTCTAGTAACTAGGTTACTCCTTCCCCAAATGACCTTAGATTCATTTTATATATATTATAGTTTAGTCATTTCAGTCATGTCGACTCTTCGTGACCCCTTTCTGGGAGGCTTTCTTGGCAGAGGTGCTGGAGTGCTTTGCCATTTCCTTCTCCAGCTCACTTGACAGATGAGGAAACTGAGGCAAGCAGGGTTAAGTGACTTGCCCAGGGTCACCCAGCTGGTAAGTGTCTGAGGCTGGATTTGAACTCAGAAAGATGAGTCTTCCTGATTCTAAGCCCAGTGCTCTGTGCACCATGGCACCACCTAGCTGCCCTTATACAATACTAATACGCTTATGCACACATATCGTGCTTGTTAGAATCCTGCCTTGAGGCCAGGAACTCTCTTAGGTTTGTCTTTGTATTCACAGTGCCTGGAATATAGCAGATATTTAATAAATACTCATTGATGAATGACTCTGAAATACCAAGTTCTGCCCTGTCTCCTTAGCTCCAGATCTCCATTTCCAATTGCTTGCTGTATATCTCTAGCTAGGTAAGTTACTGGTACCTTAAACTCAATATATGCTCCTCCTCCTGATTTCCCTATTTCAGTCGAGGTCCTCAAGGTTGGTCCTCTCTTGCACTCATTGCCTCCATTTTATTCCTACTGTCACCGTGCCAGTACAAACCCTCTTACCACCACCAGCCTGTCTGACTACAATGCCTCCAACCAGCCTTCACATGGGTCCTAGAAGCAGGGGTGGGGAACCTGTGGCCTCAAGGCCACACGTGACCCTCTAGGTCCTTAAGTGCAGTCCTTTGACCGAATCCAAACTTCACAGAACAAATCCCTTTTCTTTCTCCCCCCCCTTTTTTTTTGGTGAGGCAATTGGGGTTAAGTGACTTGCCCAAGGTCACACAGCCAGTATGTGTCATGTGTCTGAGGAAAGATTTAAACTCAGGTCCTCCTGACTCCAAGGCTGGTGCTCTATCCACTGCGCCACCTAGCTGCCCCACAAATCCCTTTTCAAAGGGAATGAAATCAAAGGAATGAAAATATGTTCAGTAATTACTCAGCATTACCATTCTATCAGAAAATTCACATGGACACAACTCAGCTGTGGGAAGATTTTCAGTGAAGACCAGCCTAGATGCATATCTTAAGGCAGAAATGCACCAATCTGCTGTGGTCAGATGAGTTCTGCTCAATACTGAAGAACTATTTAGGACCATTTAAAACCAGCAAAATGCTTAGCTCTGAGGAATTCAGTAGAATAAACAAAACCCTGGAATAAAATGTGGCATGAAGATGCAATAGATTATTGCACCACAAGTTACAACAAGCATGAAGAATTAAAAAAAAAAAAAGGCTGCCATGTTGTGATACCGAGTGAAGTACAAAGAATGTGCAATTGTAAATGTAAGCAATCTTAAAGGTTAAATGGCATGAATGACTTAGTACCAACTTGCTAAAAGTAAACCGCTTCCTTTCTTTTAACAAAGGGTAAACTGCAAAAAAAGGTTACATGCCTTTCATGTCTTGCTAGCTATGTCTTTGTGTTTGTGTGTTAAACCATTATCATTTTTAAAACACAAAGGCCTGTCCAACTCAAAGTAAAGTTGTCAGTATCTTATGGATAGCTTCCTTTAGATTTATTAATTATACTTTTTTCTAGTCAGAGGTGACATTTATGTTACTAATGATTTAGCTTGAAAAGCAATTGTAAATCTCCTAAATGGCTCTCACACTAAAGTGGACAGATTTAATCACTGGGCCCTTAACATTTACATTACAATCTCCACAACTTGGATATTAAGAAATGTTGACATCCTATCAACCACCAGTCAGTTCCAACTGGGATCTCCCTTCCTCCAGTATTCCCGCCTACGTTCTTCCTTTTTCTCTCAACCTAAACACCAACCCCACCATCCCCAGTCACCTGAAAGGGAGACCAGGGACACATGCCCTCTTACCAATGATCCTGAGCCCAAACCCCTCCAGCCCCTCTCCCTCCATGCACATACCCTAGCTGTGGACCAGACACTACTACTCATGCCACTTCAGCAAACAGGGAGTCAATCTATATAATCTTCCCAGTAACATGGAAGACCACTGGGGCTTGCCTCTTGACCGGCCACTATGCTCTCTGGTCAACTAAGCCTCACCAAGTGCTCTCCTGCTGTCCCCTCTAGATCAATGCGCAATGACATTTGCGATGTTAACAGACTCTAAGAACCACTGGGTCTTTCCATCTGCCTTGTAGTAGAACGTCCCTATGTGTCTTCTCTCTCTTAGAATGTGAATGGGAGAGCAGGGACTTTATCCCTTTGCTATTTGTATCCCCAATATTTTGTGTGTTACTTGGCACAAAGCCAAGTGCTTAATAAATGCTTTTTAATTCATTCAAGTAAGTCTGGGATTTAGGACAGAGATACAGCAAAAATCTGTAGCACATGAAGCCCCAACTTGGATCTCAAATACTTCTACTCACCTGGACAAGTGAGAGAATTTTACACTTTTCAATACAGAAAATCTTTTGAACCTTATTTATTCTTTAGCACCTCTGCCTTAGATCTCCTTCTCAGCAACTGACCTGCCCAGATACAAGTTGAAAAGGACTGTATGCAGATAAGTGAATTTGCTGCTTCCATCCAGGAGATTTAAAGTCCCTGAAAGTCCTCGTTTTTAGCATCTTTGTGATCCCCCTGCCCCCACCAAAAAAAAAAACAAAAAAAACAAAAAAACACATAAGACATTTTCCTCATATGAAACTAGGTTTTTCCTCAAGCAAATGCCCCAGTGGAACAGCAGGGATCAAAGAGAAACATGGAAGGAAATAAGAGGGTAGTTAGGGTATGTTATGAAAGACTTTGAATGAGAAATATTAAATTCCCTTGGCCAAGTGATTTCACATTTTTGTACATCAATTTCCTCCTCTGAAAAATGAGGGGCTGACTTACAACTCTAAAATCCTACCATGTGATGATTCAAAAACTCAGAAATTATTATTCACTATCTACAGTCATCCAGGCCTTTATCTCTACATGTTCCTATACCATGTGAAACTGTCAACAACAGCCTAAAACACACATGTATCGTGCTCTAGAAGTCAGTCAATTAGCTCCATGTGCCAGGTACTGTGCTATGTGCTGGGATACAAAAAAGAAGCAAAAGATGGTCCCTGCCCGCAAGGAGTTCATAATTGAATGGGACAGACAACAGATAAACAAATATGCAGAAACAAGCCATATGAGGGACAGACAGGAAATAACCGAAAGAGGGAAAGCACGAGAATTAAGAGGGGATGGGAAAGGCTACCTGTAGATGAGGGGATTTGAAAGCTGAGACCCGAAGGAAACTAGAGAAGCCAGGAGGCAGAGATGAAGTGGGAGAACACTGTAGGCACAAGGAACAGTCAGAGACAAAGATGCTGAGAGATGGGGTGTCCTGTTGATGGAACAGCAGGGATTAAAAAGATCATGGCAGGGAATAAGCTGGAAAAGGGTAGGGAGGGTACATTATGAAAGACTTTGAATACCAAACAGAGGATCTAATGCTAGAGATCATAGGGCATCACTGGAATTTACTGAGGGGGTTGGGGGGACCTACTAAATAAAAATCTAGATCTACTATTAAGAAAAATTTAGCAAAGATTCACAGAAAGATTCTTTGATAAAGAGAAAACTAATAAATGCTCATTTAATATAATCAATTTGGAAAATTTGGATTCAAATCCTGTCCCTGCTTCTTACTAGTGGTGAAAGTCTATGTTACCACCTTCCTGGTCTTCTCATCCGTAAAATGAAGAGGCTGAACTAGGTGACCCCTCCAGTCTCAACTCAATATCCTCTAATGTTTTAGGCTAACCAAAAGTTTCCAACACATGCTACATCACAAAAACATCATTTATGTGGTGGCAAGCTAATCTTCCTTTGGAGCTCTGGTCCTTCTCCTGCATAGCCTGCAATCAACTATGGCGTCCTAAATGCCTCACCGTCCTCAATCACCAAATCTACTCATCATCCTCCCTTAACGTATACTTGTACAGCTAAATACATCTTGAGGTTTCCCTGTGACACAGGTCATTCAACCAAATACTTAGTATACGCAAAAGCCTCGTGGGTACACAAAGACGAAAGATGAAATGGTCCCTGCCCTCAAGGAGCTTTCAATCTACTAGACAGCTAGTGGTGCCCTCTATAAATAAGAAATAAGTTTGGAAGAAGGGCACACTTAGTGGGAAAGATAATGAAATGTGCTTTGGGCATGTTGAGTTGGAAATGCTTATAGAACACCAAAAGACAGACATCCAAGAGGCAGCTGGCAATTCAGCAATGGAGTTCAGGAGACTAAGTTGAGTGATCATTTGCATAATTTAACACATGATGTAATGTCCATGAGAGAGAAACAGAAAGTCAAAAGAAGAGTCCACTGAAGGAAAACCATGTTTAGGAGATTAGAAATGGATGACAAAAGCAGAGAACACAGAATGGTCAGACAAATTGGAGAATCATACCACAGACACCAAAGGGAGTGGCTGACAGTGATAAAAGCTGCATAAAGATCAAACAGAATGAAGTCTAAGAAAAGGACATCAGATTTAATAGAAAAGATCATGAGTAATATAAGAGTAACAGCCATTCCCAAACAGTGGTCAAAGGATATGAACAAACCATTTTCAAAAGAATTGCAAAGTATTCACAACCACATGAAAGAATGTTCCAAATCATTAACAAGAGAAACGTAAACCAAAACAACCCTGAGGCTTTATCTCACATCCCCAAAATTGGCAAAAATGCCCCAAAATGGCAATACTCAATGTTGGAGGGGTTGTAGAATGATAAGCACACTAATACATTGTTAGTGGAGCTGTAAGATGACACAACCATTTTGGAAAGCAATTTGGAATTATACAAATTAAGTGACTAAATGTCCATACCTTGTGACTCCGTTACTAGGCTTACAGCCCAAGAAAGCCATTAACAAGAAGAAAGTCCCTATATATATCAAAATATTTAAAACAACACTTTTTGTGATAACAAAGATCTGGAAACAAAATCGACATCCCTCAATTAGGGAATAGCTAAACAAATCACAGTACATGAATGTAATGGAATATTACTGTGTGATTAAAAAAAAAAAGGATGTGTGATGAATACAAAGAAGTATGGAAAGATCTATATGAACTGATGCACAGTAAAGTGAGCCAAGAAAACAATACACACAATTAACTACAACAATGTCAATGGAAAGAACTACAAACCAAAAAATCAAAAGTGAGTGCCACAAAACTACAAAGATCAAACAGGACTCAAATGAGGAGACATGAGGACACCCCCAACCCACCGTTTTGTGGAGGCAGGAGGTCCACAGGGATTACACACACTGCACACAGACTTTTTCAATGTATTGATCAGTTGTGCTGACTCTTTTTCTTCTCTTTAAAAAAAAAAAAGCCCCAAACTGTTACATGGGACAGTTCTTTGGGGCAGGGTGAGGGAGGAATACTTGGGATAACTAGATGTAAGAAATAAAAATCATCAATAAGTAAATAAAAATGTAAGTATGTATTTTAAAGAGAGACCATTAATAACCTTGGGGAGAACACTTTCAATAGAGTAATGAGCTTAGAAACTAGAGAGCAAGGGGTTAAAGAAGGAAATAGAAGCAATGAGTATTTTTCCTAGGAGTATGGCTATAAAAGGAGCTAAAAGAATAGGTTTTAGGGAATGGCAGAGTCAAAGACGCAGGACATGCAGTCATGTTTGTCAGCAAGAGGGAGGAAACCAGCGAATAGAGTGACTGATGATGATGAGAATGGGGATGACTGAGGGAGTAAGATCTGGGAGAAGATGGGAGGACATGAGTGAAGGGCATTACTAAATAGAAAGGTTAACCCCCTCTTTTTCCAAAACTAGAGCAAAGGAAGGAGAAAACAGCTAGTGATATGGAGTAGGGGAAAAGAGGGATCTCACAACTGATGGCCTCTGTTTTCTCAGTAAAGTAGAAAACAAGATCTTTTGAGAGAGAGAAAGAGAGAGAGGTAGTAATATAGGAGGTCTGAGGGAAAAGAAGGCTTAGAATAGCTGCTGTGGTTAGTATTATCTATCAGGATTCATAGGATCATAGATTTAGGGCTAGAAGGGACCTTAGAGATTATTTCGTTCAAAGCCCTCATTTTATAGATGAGGAAACTTCGATCCAAAGTTTACACAAGTTAGTAGGTAGTAGCCAAGATTCAGATCTGGGTCTTCCCACAATCTTTCCACTGTACCAGGTTGCCTCAACTCTGAGTCAATCTGGGAAGAATAGGATTGCCATACATCCGTGGCAATTAGTGACAATTAACACTAGCTGACATTTACTGAGCATTTTAGATATAGTCTCTTGAAATTACGAATTTGTAATGGAGACAGTTGGCAGAGTAGCAGGACCATCTCCTTCAGCAGTACATGAGTAGGAACAAATGCAGCACTTCTGGGAGTAACCCAGAGTTGGAGTTACTCCCAACTGGTAAGCAGCAGCAAATCAGAGGCCACGGACTCGAGGAGATGGAATGTAGTTGAACTGGTTGACCAAAGGAGTCAAGTGTTGGGGCAGCTAGGTGGCACGGTGGATAGAACACCGGCCCTGAAGTCAGGAGGACCTGAGTTCAAATCCGGCCTCAGACCAAACACTTGACACTTACTAGCTGTGTGATCCTGGGCAAGTCACTTAACCCCAATTGCCTTAAAAAAAAAAAAGTCAAGTGTTAAGGAAGGCAAGGCAAGAGCTGGGGTGAGGAAACAGAAGAACAGGAAGAGAGGAGGGATTAGAAGTTATATCAAGAAGAAAGGACTTAGGAGGAGTGAAGCAAAAGAAGATATGAATGTGGATGGAGCACCAGCCCTGAAGTCAAGAGGACCTGAGTTCAAACCTGACCTCAGACACATAACACTCATTTAGCTGCGACTCTGGGCAAGTCACTTAACCCCAATACCTAAAAAATAAAAAAAATGAAGATATGGATGGACAATGTTATTCCTCTCTGATTGTTTCAGTGTTCAGGATCATTCAGTCCAACTGAACTCAAAAACATTTAGTAATGTAATTAACCTACGTGCTAGATGCTGGGGACACAGAATCAAACCAGCGCCTTCTCTCGAGTAGCTAGTGACAGTCTATTGGGGAGAGAGATATACATACACAAGTAAATAAAATACAAACTAAATAAATTCTAAGGGAAGAGAATGCTAATATAACTGGAAGACTGAGGGATCAGGAAAGGCCTCAAGTACGAACACTACCTGGGTAGTGCTCTGAAGAGAGGGCGGTGAGACAAAAGGACATTCCAGACGCGGAGAATCACTGCAGAATCAAGGAATGGAGGCGGAAGAGAAAAGTTTTGTACATTGAACAGTGAGCAGACCACTGGGACTAGAATGGTTAGTGTACGAAGGGGAATAATATGAAATAGGTAGAAGGGGAACCAGACTGTGGCAGGCCCTAAATGTCAGGTTGATGTCTTTTGAGTCAAGATGAGGGTTCAAAACTTACTAGCTGTGTGACCCTTCATGTTGCTTAACTTCCCTGAGAGTCAGTTTCTTCATCTGTAAAAACGAGCAAATTGGACTAGAGCCTCTGAGGTCCCTTCTAACACCAAATCTATTGTCCCACGATCCTACTTTCAATTTATGAATCAGGACATAACAGGCGGATGTCTGAGTTTAGGAATATCAATGGGCTGTCTGCATGAAAAATGGACTGGAGAGAAACAAGGCTGGAGGCAGCAAGGCCAGTTACTAGATTAATGCAATAATCTGGGCTAGAAATGATGAGAGCCTAAACCGATGTGGAGGTTGTGCGAACAGAGGGAAGGGGAGTTCTGCCAGGTGGGGAGGTGCAGGTCTACAGAGCCTGCTAGTGGGGGAGGCTGAGGCAAGTGAATTCTTCAAGTTTGGGAATTCCATGCAGCAGCGGGCTAAGCTGATAGGGTTTCCCAACTAAGATCCAGAGCCGACAGAGTGAAACCCTGGCAGCAGCAGCCCACCAGGCTGCCTAAGGAGAAGTGAACCAAATCAGGTCCGAAACAGAGCAGGGAAAAGCCCCCGTGATGGGGATTAGTGGTGGGATTGGGCAAAATGAGTGGCTGCTGAATTTCCAGCCTGGGAGAGACAGGGAGACCGAGTCTCCTTCCAAAAAAAAAAAAGTTCCCTTTTGGACATGTTGACTTGAGATTCCTACATGACATCCAGGTAGAGAGGTAAAGTGAGCAGTTGCTAACATGGGGATGGAATTTAGGAGAGAGATTAGAGTATTATGTGTATTGAGAGGATAACTGAATACACAAGAACTGATAAAATTACCAAAAGAAGCAGTGTAGAAAGAGGAAAGGAGGACCCAGGACAGAGCTTTGGAGGATAACCACACTTTAAGAGGGCAGCAGGAGAAGGCTGGTCCAGAGAAGACCAAGGGTCAGTCAGACAGAGAAGAAGAAAATCAAGATAAAGCAGTGTCACAGAAACAAAGAAGAGAACATCCAGGTCCAGGTGGTCAATTATGCTGAAAGCTGCCGAAGTCAAGGAGGGGGACTGGGAAAAAACCACTGGATTTATCAGTAAAGGATGCTTTGATCTCTGATGGATCAGCTCTGGATCTTAAAAAGAATATGTTTCCTTGCATGCATAGCCTTTTAAGGTTTTTTGGACCCCTCTGCCAGTCTGGTGAAGTCCACAGACCTCTCCCCAGAATCAGGTATTTTTTTTTAAAATTCATAATTGAAGAAAATAGTAAATTTCTTTTTCATTAAGGTTTACCGCCCCTGTCGGACCCTTGGGGGAGAATGGTTGGATACCAGGTTAAGAACTGCTGCCACTGAGATTCCCACTCCATGGAGTTGAGGATTTCGGAGGGATGCCTGCACTGTGGAAACCACAGCCATCCTGGTTCCCGGCTGCCACCTGCCATTAGTGGCAAAGTAGAGGGCCTTCTCAATATTTCATGCATGTGTCTTGTCTTGTTTTCACATTACGAACATTTACAGACTACTCCACCTCTTTTAGAGGCCTCTTGTAACAAGGTAAAACAATTAAACAAAACTAACAATACAGTGACTTCATCTCTATTTCCATTCAATGACTGCCACACGCCTATCGTATCTAATTTTTCCAAAATTATATTCAAGTCATTACAGGAATCACAAGAAAAATAAAAAATGTAAATAAAAGTGAATAATCAGAAGAGACCTTATAAGAATGAACAGTATACATTCTAATGGAGAGGATATTAAAATGATTGTTTCAGAATCCTAAAGTCACAAGGGATCATAGATATAGTCAATTATGACAGAAGATCTATAAATATTTTTGTAATGTTTTGAAGATGCTATAAGAAAAAAACAAAAGGAAGGGACACATTAAGGGAAAATGGAAAAGATGGGTCAATTTATTAACACACCTTCTCTCTCTCTCACACACACACACACACACACACACACACACACACACACACACAGAGTTTTATGTAGGAATATATTCAACCTGAAATGAGTAAAGATTATAGAGAAGAAAAAAGTGTAAGACAAGAGAATAGAGGGAGATAAAGAATAAGCCATCATAACTGTTGGTGTAAATGGGATAAATTCACACATAAAATGGAAGTTAGTGAAATAGATTAGAAAGTAAACTCAAAGAATATGTTGTTTACAAAAAACACACTTGAAACATAAAGATTTACACATGGTTGAAAGACAGTTAAAATAAAATTATGCCTCGGCTAAACATAAAAATGAAAGAGTATTATTCCAGACAAAGCAACAGTAAAAATAGACTTAAAGAGATAAAGAGGGAAATTATATTCTGCTAAAAGGTAACAGACAATGACATGATTTTAATACTTAACAAAGCTCCTAATATGAACATTCATCCCGCTCTCAGCAGCTTCTACGTCATATGCTCCCTTCTCTCAACTACTGTAGTCAAGTACTCTTTTTTTCCTAAAGCCAAACCTCTTTAGCCCTCTCCAGCAGTCCAGGGCCTCTTCCATTTAACATCCATTTGCATTTACAGCTGTAGAAACTTTGCACAGATTAACTCGAACAAAGAATCCTGAAGTCTACGTTTCACTTTCCCAAATCCTTTGAAGCAAATTATAAGTATCTTACACCTAGAGAGAGCAGAGATTAGTGACCTCCCAAGGGTAGGAGGTAGCCTGGCAATAATTTCCTATGAGTCACATTCCTGAGGAAGTAAAGGTGCTGAAGTCAACTCATGCCAGAAGTACAATAGTGACAATAAGCTTAAATTAATATGGTCTGGTTTGGAAAATGTTTGTTTTCTTTTTTGCTTTATTATTAGCAGTAGATTATGTTCTCTGACTTACATTTTAGTAAGGCCACTAAAATAATAATAATAATAATTGTTATTATTATTATAATAACAGAATAATTACAGCACTTATGTAATACCTGCTATGCACCAGGCATTGTGCTAAGTTCTTTCCAAATATTATCTCTATTTGCCTACAGTAATTCATACCAGAACTACTGAAAGGTAGCAATTCAGAAGTGTACTGAGGAAGAAACAGGAGCAAACCCAATTAAGATGAATTTGCAACAGAAGTCCACAAAGAAAAAGAAAAAGAATTCATTATCAAATCACAGACTTAGACCTTATGTTTGAATCCAACCGATCATGAAACAGTCTTTTAAAGTAGGAACAAGATATATTAAGCACTTTCTCCTCAATTTTTTGAGCCCTTCTCTTCTGTTAACAGATGCAGAAACCTTAAGCAAATTGTATTAATTCTTTCCTCTAGAATTCTAAGGAGAAATATCCCTCTTACCACAGAATAAAAATATGGGCTATGCTGGTTGCTCTATAATAAAGAATTCACAGCAATTTATAAGTCAAAAGCTGTAAACATGGAAATGCTGATTTTTATTACAAATGTATAATGAGAGAACAAGTTGATGTAGCTCTAAACTGCATTTCTAAGCTTTTTAAGTTTTTTACAATGCTCTTTCTTAACTCCATCACCATACCCACCACCTTTCTTCTGATGTTTAAAAGAAAAGGTTTAAAGAGAATGTACAAAAACATGGATACAAATTAATATCTCACCTTGTTGTACAAGTTAACTAAAAAGTAAGCCTTTTAGGAGAGGAGACTAAAAAAGAAATCGAGCAGCCATTAGACCAACAGTCATTTCCTTCTATGTCTGCTCTGCTTTCAGGTGAGTACAAAGAGTTATACCTGCTTCTCCAATATAAACATGATGCTGGGAGGTAATCTACAACAGGGGAACCAATGTCAGTCTGGATCCCGGGGAGCTTAGTCCTCTGAGTTACCCGCTCAGAGCATGTATGATATCTTCATACTCAAGGACCTTTGAGGGAAATCCAATCCCAAGTGTCACCATTTCTTAATTATCTTCCCCCGCCCCCACCACCTTCTGTCTGCTGCACTTAACAGAGGAACGTAAATAATATTCGACATGTTTGGCAAGTGCTAAAACAATCTAGGTAAGTGGAAAATAAAATACAGTTGCCTCTAATAAGCAAGGAAAATCAGACTACTCCAACTAGAACCACCACCACACTAGGGGCCCAAAAGTCACCACAGGGATTCATATTCATCCTGAGTCCAATTACTGCCTTAAAGACTACAGCTGGACAAGATGAAAAACTACAATATGTAATCCTCCAGTATAATTCTGCCTACCATACCATCATCACACTGCACACCTCATTCTAGGAAGTCTTCCCTGATTGAGTATATTATAGAGAATAGATTCCTACCCTCTTACCTCAAACTTTAATGAAGATTTGGGAAAGAAAGAAGAAGAAAAATCACGTGTAAGATGTCAATCTATACTTGTCTATTCTTAGGAGTCGAGTCGTCTGAGAGCAGGACCTATGTTCTATCCAGAACTACACAGGTAATGGTCACTCAGTATGGACAGTGACGGCCACTCTACTCATTAGAGATTAAGGTCACATTTCCAAGACATAGGCAAACAACCTCTCAGCCTTAGAGAAGGCATTCCAAGCAGTATCAACAGTCCCCTGACTTCCATTCATCCTGTAAATCTGTTTCTGGGCAAACATGTCCAGACGTAAAGAAATCTTCCTCTCTCTGATTATAGGCCCCAAAATATATAAGGAATATCTAAGGATAGGCTCTTCCTGGAAATAACTCCTTAATCCCTAGGATCAGAAAAGCCACATGCTCTGGCAAGTTATGAAAGGAAGGTACATCTATTTCTCAGGGTCCACAGCATGGGTTAAAGGAAGAAGGGTAAGAAACAAAGATGTTATTCCATAGATCATCACTGGCCAACGTCTGCCCACAGAGCACACTATTCATTCCTCATTCTGTTTCACTGCAGAACTGAAGCACACATTTCTCAGAAGCACAGTTTATAGCACAACTAAAGCTGAAGAGCTCTAAGAAACAGCTTATTTTTCTTCATGTCCTCAATCCTCTATAGCAGGTAAAATGGAGATTTTATGTAGTTTTGCCTATTGCTGTTAGTGGTATTTGCAATCAAAATATCCACAAATTTTACAAAGTCATTTATATCTTTTCTACAGCTCCAGATAACTTCAGTACAAACGCTCCTTGCCCTGTTATATCCAGACATTTATTGGCAAAAAAAAAAACCAAACATCTACCTTGGAAGACACGATAGACCAGAAATTTTGTCAGCCAATCAAAAAATAGTAACGGACTCCAAAACTTTAGAGAATGCAGCCCTAGTGGACCCTGGAGCAATAGATCAAACTAACACATGGCCTCCACGCTGTGCAGACTGTATGCCAAGAACCAAACGACTCTCAAGGAACTGCCTTCCTTCCCCTCTTGGCCCAAGCTGAATCACACCCTGCTAGTCCTGCCTTTCATCAATGGCCCCTGTTCTAGCTGCTCTCATTTGTGCAGCAATAGCTCTATTACAAAAAGACATACTAAAAACAGAGCTACAGTACATGATGTTCACTGAAAAAGAAAAAAGAAAGGGCAGAAGTAGGGGGAGCCAAGAAATGATTATGGATTCTCCTCCTAAGCCATTTGTATTTCAGAAGACTCTCCGGGGGGTTTGTGACCTCCACAAACAATGCCGGCGTCAGCTTCCCCCAGCACCCAACCCCTCCCCAGCCCCAGCATGGCCTCATGGGCCATCACCACAGCCCCACTATTCCCATGTAACACTTTAAAGCTCCAACAACATTCTTGACCTTCTTCATTTATTCAACTTTAGAAAATGAACGCTCCACAGAGCTGTGTACATGTGTATAGGGATGCTCGCAGGTTAACAGAGTAGGCCCTTAAGTCAGATACCTCCTTCCGTCGAGTGCTCTTGGGCCTGGCCACAAATGGTATGACTCCAACAGCAGCAAGAACCAGGCAGAACAGCAATGGTTTACAAGTGAAATGTGTTTTTAAAAAAAGTTTAAAAATAGACAACATAAAAATCTAAACTCTTGAAGACCAATGAATTACCAAGTACCAATGAACTAGACACTCAAGCAGTTCACGAAACATCCCATTCATTTCCTGAAGAGATATCTTCAGGACAACAGGCAGGAAACAAGGAACCTACTATGAGTCGAGGGCAATTGTAGACCCTAAATCTAAGAGTCACAGTCCTCCGTCCCTTTAGCTTTCATCCTGTCTTAACCCTTTCCTAACAAGGGGACAGGGCAGGGTCCCAGCTAGACTATAAGAATATATCATTATTGTCTTCTCAAGGGCAACTGCCGCCTCCTTAAGTATCATTTTAAAGAGAAAAATGAGCCAACCCAAAGGGACAGACTAATAAGCCACTTTCTCTTTCCCACTTTAACTGTCCCTCAGTTTGCTCTTGGAAGCTCAAGGCAAAGCTCTGGCTTCCTTTCACCTGACTTCATGGCTAATCCAGCCAGGAAGAGCCACTTTCATCCAGTTAAGACAAATACTTTATGCCACAAGGATCATGGGGTTTTGGTTCCACTGCATTTACTTTAAAATACACTGATGAGGGAGATGGAGGCTGGGGGAAAAAGCAGAACCTCCACTACAAGGCAGCATGACAGAGAGCAGAACCCTAACTAGACCTTTAAGGAATTTATTCCATTCTGAAAGAAACACATAATTAAGTTTCACAAGTATAAAATCAAGTCATCACTCTGAATTCAGGAATAAGAGAGGCATTCGGCTGTAGATACAATTCCATCTGTAAATGCTAACTTTGAATTTGGAGAGGGACAGCACTCATTGCAGTAATATTACGGGCTGGGATTTCTGGTGAGGTTCCTATGTCCACGTACTATTTTTTTATACAATTTACATTTGTAGTAAGTCTACCACGGCCCCAGCTCAAGGGGTCTTGAGCTTCAGAAAGTTCATGGGTCATGCAGTTGGCTGTCACTGCTATAGCCGCTGCTTGAAGAGGCCTCGCTGTTTGGTGTTTGCCAGGTTGCGTCCTCACCGCTTAAGCTCTTCCTGCAAACAGGACACGTGTCATGCTGAAACACACAGACACCAGAGAAAAAGTGAGCAGCCAGACTTGAAAAAAAGAAAAGAAAGGGGTCGAAAAAAGCCAAGATGAAATTAAAAGAAAACAAACTATAAAGAAAAGTTGGGGAAGCATAGAGAGCAGTGTTTCTCAAAGTACAGTTCAAGGACGCCCAGGATCCACCCCAAGATCCTGTCACGGGTCCCCAAGGTCAAAGCTATTTCCATAATAATACTGAGGTGTTATTGCCTATTAAAATATTTCTTCCTTTTACAACTACATGTGTATGAGGGCAGATTTTTTCTATATAATTCAACCAAAACGGATCACAACAGACCGAACGCAAAAGCAGATATGAGAATATAGCTGTCTTCTATTAAGCAAGACAAAAAGACATAAAATTCTCAATAATCTTTTGTTTTGAAAAATGTAGTTATTTTCCATAAAAATGTTTTATAGATTTATTATTGTTAATGTTGTTATAAGTATTTTTAAAATTTATCCATTTTAATTTCTAATACAGACCTAACCCACGTAAACAAAAGCTCTTAAGGCTTAGCGCAGTGCCTGGTACATAGTAGGTATTTAATAAATGTTTACTGCATTTTTCAGATTAAGGGGCTTCAATTTTTAAAGGGGTCCCGAGACCAAAGAATTTTAAAACCACTGATACAGAGCGTACTGCTGCATGCATAACACCCTGGCCACAAGAGGCGGCCCTGATCCCTGCTGTGGGTGCGAAGGCCTCTATCCCAAAAAGATCAAAGAAAGAAGAAAAGGATGCATATGTACAAAAATATTTATAACAACATTTTTTGTGGTGGCAAAAAACTAAGGGAATAACCATCAATTGGAGATATTACAGTGAACAAATTACAGTGAAATGAAATGAAGGAATGAAATGAAATTCAAGAGTGCTATCAGAAATGACGAAAGGAATGATTTCAAGGAAACCTGCAGAGACTCGTATGAAATGAGCAGAACAACTTACACAATAACAACACTGTAAATACAAATCACTCTGACATACTTAAGAACTCTGATCAATGCAACGATCAACCAGGATTCCGGAGGACCAATGATAAAGCCTGCTACTCTTCTCTGACAGAGAAATGATGGCTCCAGGGTGCAGAGTCAGACACAGATTTTTGAATATGGCCAATGTGGGAATTTGTTTTGCTTGACTATGCATATTTGTTACATATTTGTTAGTGGTAGAGGGCTGGGAAAAAAAAAAAACCTAACTTTTGTTCACTGAAAAAAAATCACTTGAAAAACATACCTGCTGTGAGGCCTTGGGTCAAGACAAATACCTGAGCTCAAACTTCAAGCAGACTTGAAACAACTGCACTAGAAACCAGACCACCTGGTCACGACTGGCACATACCATTGTCTTTTTGGTCAAAGCACCAAAGAGAACTAACACAAACTGGTGGCAGGAAGGAAAAGGCCGCAAACACCTGCTATCCTATCTGGCCTATAAGAGTGGGACAGGCACTAAGCAAGCAATCATTTTCTAAAAATCAGTGAAGGTTTTACTCAGGGCTGGGTCAGGGAAAGAGGAGGCTAAAATTTTATTTGGTTCCCCCCTGTACAGTGCTCTCCTCAACACCACTCACATGCTACACCAAAGACCGGCAGTTGGGAACCAAACTCACCAGTTCCAACCATGGCACAATACAGCTGCTGTGAAAGAAGTGGTTGCAAGGTAACTGCAGGACTTTCTCTCCGACTGTGTAGTCTTCTTTGCACACTGGACACTCCAGACCCGTATCTGCAGAGGGAGAATACGTGTCATGAAATACACATGCAAAGGAAGCTACTGGAATTAGCCTTGTCTTCTC
The DNA here is from genome assembly GCF_900497805.2 of Vombatus ursinus. Taxonomy (NCBI): domain Eukaryota; kingdom Metazoa; phylum Chordata; class Mammalia; order Diprotodontia; family Vombatidae; genus Vombatus; species Vombatus ursinus. The sequence goes on along the minus strand of NW_020954546.1, from coordinate 7,214,266 downwards.
AGCAACAGCACAGAGAGAGGAAAAGTAGGAGGGGAGAGTGGGTGGTGGACAGAACTGTGAGTTTTAACCCAAAATGGAGGAAGGGAGGAAAGAATCACAGCAGAACAGGATCTTCTCCAACATAAGCTTGGATCTGAACTAATTAGGCCTGGATTTTCAATCACAGGTTAAATCTAGTTTCCATTATGTTTTCTAATAAAAAGAAAAACCAGGGAAACATCTTCCTAAACCTTTCCGCTGCCATGTAAATAAAACCTGAGGCTGTCTGCTTCTATCCAGCAAACAGCGGCATTCTCCTGATCAAAAGGAAGGGATTCACTCTCAGCACATTTGAGCACTCATGCTCCACATCTCCAGTCACTGCTCTGTTTTTTCCAACTACCACCATTCTCTTCGCTGCCACAATGGCTGAGCCAAAGTCCACTGGCACAAGGTACAGGGTGAGGACCTGACCAGGAGGGGGCAATGTGGAACCGTAATGCAGGCTCCTTTCTGAGTGTTTCCTAGCTACAGTTCAAAGCCAGGTGGCTCAGCCTCTCGCTCCCGCCCAAGGAGGCTGCTGTGTGCGGGTGGCAATGGTGACCCAAAATGAAGAACCCCTCCCAAAGGGATGTGGCTACCACGTCCCCAAGAGCAGAACTCCCCAGACAGCACCATCCCCATCTCCACAACAGCTGAAATGCGGGCCTCCATACATATTACCTGGGAGAATCAAAGCATATGGGCTCTCATTTTCACTCCTCCTTCAATACCCTCACTGCTAAGATCCCAGCCCCAACCCCTTTCTCTCTCTCTCTCTCTCTGTCTCTCACACACACACACACACACACACACACGCACGCGCACACACACGCGCGCGCACACACACACACACACGCACACACACACACACACACACACGGATCACTCTAAGAGCCTGCTGGTCCCACCTCTCTGACACCAATCTCTCCTCCACTCCAATCTATCTACTATGTCCAGACTAAGCTTCCTAAAACAAAACGTTCATCGTATTACTCCCTTACACTCACTGCCACTAGGAGGACTTATTACCTTTACTCCAAACCCAACTTGATTAAAGGTATACTTTATCCTCCTTCCCAAAACAACCCCCACCACAAACTTCCCTGTTTCTATTAAGTGAGATGTCTAGGCCCAAACTCTTCTCTCTCAAACCTACTTGACATCCTGTAATAGTTCTATTGTTTCTTTCTTTAAAATGTCTCTAATATCTACCTACCTATCTGTCTATCTATCTATATATATATATATGTACATATATATCAACTCTTAATCCCCACTGCCACCGTGCTAGTCCTTCCAGATAATTAACTCTTCCCCCTTAATTCATCCCTCCCAGGGGTATCAGAACTCTCTTCCTATAAGGCAGATTTCGCCTTGTCTGGTTTAAGAATCAGCAATGACTCCCTACTATGGCCTACTTTAGTAATGAAGCACCAGCTGCCCTGCCTGGCTATCAAGGCCTTCCATAATCTACTCATTCAAACTCATCTCTATTTCCCAGTACACAAGCCCTATCCAGTTCCTTCACACCATTTCACTCATCCATCACACCCATTCTTACTTTGACTTTGTTCGTGTTAACTCCCTTACCTCCTCTCAACCTTTGACATTTAGCTCAAGTCTCATCTCCTCCTTTACATCTATTCCAACTATCCCAATACATCCCCATCTCTAGGAGATTACACCATCTTTGTGCTCCAGGTGCACTTGTGTTGGACTATATGGTACCGATTATATTTATATTGCTATTCAATAGTGTCACATGATTGCCAACTAGATTACAAACTTCTTGATGGAAGGTCTCTTATGTTTGTATGGGTTCCCCCAGAGAAGCGCCATCACAGTGTGAAGCACACAGCAGCTACTCAACAAACTAGTGGTCAATCAGCACACTGAAAGGAAAAGCCATTCTCTACATCTCTCCCTTCCCATAAACATACGGGACTGGTGGGGAACTATGGAAATATCAGCTTTACCAAATGGAGCCTAAAGATTCTAATACGGGAAGGTTAAAGTCCTGAACAGCAAAACGAGCAGAAGAGAGCAATATGAAAATTAACCCACCAACTTGTTCCTGAGTTACTTTCACTGTTGGAAGAGAGGTGATCTTTTCTTTATCAGCTGGGGGCGGCCCAGTGTTTTCCAACTGCCCTAAGAGCTGCAAAAGAAAAACGTAGACAACTTAACAGTTCAACAGAAGGTGGCTAACGCAGCAGAAGGTGGATGGAGGTGGTGGACGTATTAGCTGTTCTGACCTCTGACCTCTGCAGGGTATTAAGAAACACAGGTTTTCCCCCTCTTGCTCTAGAAGCTCTTAGGTTTGTCTTCCAGAATATCAGATCAGGTTGATGTCACATCAGAGTTAAGGTAAGCAGTCTGTCATTGCTCAGTTGAGACATGATTGAGCCAAAATTTCACCACATGGTAACTCACAAAGGGGAGAGGGGGACATAATATTGGTGATGCTATAAATAAGATCACAGGCTGGTTCACAGTAAAAGCTACTGATTGGCAAACCTCATTTACCAATAATTGGAAAGGAAGCTGGCAATGATGGAAGAGGAAGAATGGGACAATTGTTCCCTGACTTTGGCAATCTACAAAGTCAATGACTAAATTCATCCAAATACACACGCCACACACACACACACACACACACTGCTTGTTACTAGAGAACTCCCCTTTCACTGGGGTTTAAATATCATTTTCCAGGAAATCACTTAAACCCCAAAGGAAAGTGGAAACCGCTTTCCAGACACAATGTGCTATACCTACTTCTTGTCAAATGGAAAACTCAGATTTAGGCACTGGGAAAAATTGTAAATGGTGGTGACTGCAGGGATCATCATAAATGCAGTGCTACAAAGAGGAAGGGAAGCCTGGGAGCCAGGGAACACAAAGAGTAGACATCCTCACAAAGGCAGCTCCTCACCTGGGTGACAATGGCGTCAAGGCCCGCCTGACCCCAGGCATAGTCCCCGGGGTTGGAGTGCAGCATCCCACTCCTGCAGATGGGATGAGACAAACAGCATTAGGCGGGGTCGCCTTGCCAAGCCCCAGGAAGAACTGGCAAAGGGACCCCATTCTGGGGAGTCACTGCTCCTCCAAAACCAGTTGGGAATTCCTCAAATTGTGTAAGTGAAATCAGATGGGTATAAATGTTTTTCATTTCTAAGGATTCACTTTCTACACTGAATTGCGCACAAAAAGGCAATTCATCATATGTGAGATAGAGGGCAACGGCACAAAGAAAAACAAAAACAAAACAAAACCCACCCACCTACCTGCCAGCCCCATCTAGACTCTCACGTGTGGCTGCTCTCTTCACCATACGAGTGGCACAGAGACACAGCATTGAAAATGGCACCACTGAACAGAATAAAGCAAGAGGCAGGTAGTCACTTACCATGAAAAAGGGTGGGGGGAGCCTGGAATTGCTGAATTTGCAAAGAATCCTGCAAAGATCTGTTGTATTATTCTGTTAGAAAAGAGGGGAGAGGACATCACATACAATCAAATAAAGCAAGAGAATGAACCAACCCAAACTAACAGAAAAAGTGCTAGGGGGAAACCTAGTAAGTCCCCCATAACAACAGCTGTCCAATGAAACCATTACTTAAATAGTAGCAAAAAAAAAAAAAAAACAACAAAAAAAAACCCATAGTACTACACTAGAAATTCATCAGGAAATCTTCTGCATTGTTGTAGTGGTTGGCATCCTATAAAATAGATCCAAAGCAAGATTTTAAGCCGCCATAGTCACCGTAGAGAAAAGTGCCAGACTCTAAAAGGCTGGCCAAAATTCAACTGTGGTCATCCTTGAGTGTCCTATCACCCAAGGATGACCCTTGTAGCTTCAACTCAATAGCTACTTCCTAGTCAACACTGCTAGACATCTCCCTATGTGACAGTACCTGAGGTCTCAGACCAAAGACCGGGCTGGCTTCATTTTGACCACAGGGGTAACACAATTATTGCCTGTGTAATCCATTAATAAAGGTTTATGGTAATTTAAGATTACAAGTTTCTTTGGGTTTCAAAGAACCCCAATTATTCTCACTCAATGAAATAATGAAAAGTCCCCTAGATTTTCTCACCAAGTCTGTACAACGTTGCATTTTACAATAGTGTGTAATTACTACATTGTATCCACTCCACCTTGCCTAACTTGCTGAAATCGCATCACCATGCTGACTGACTCAGTCTTTGAGCACCTTCTCCACACCCTCGACCACCTACCCCTCAGATTGGAGGGCTGGGAGGTGGAGCACTCAACTTCTCCCAAAACCTTCCTTTATAGAAGGCAGGGCCTGGGTTTTGCAGATCACCATACTTTCCATCTACTGCTCTACCTGGTCTCAACCCCACTGAACAAGATACCCCTGGGGCAGTACCACCTTCCCCTCTCCCCTCCCCAGCTTTCCTTCCCACTAGATTGTGAGCTTCTTGAGGGCAGGGACTGTGTTCTTTTTCTAATTTATACCTCCAGTGCTTAGCAGCTTGCCTGGCACATAGTAAGTGCTTAATTATATGTTTCTTGAATTGAATAGATAGTGTAACATCACAAGTTTAGCATCTCTGTTAAAATTTCTATAATAAGAAAACATTAGATTAATCAAGGTTTTCAAGTTCAGTTTCCTGGGAGGCTGGGGGCCTCCTGAAGGGCAGGAAGCCTCTCATTTTTGTCTCGGTCTCCTCAATGCTTAGCACTGGGGCCTGGCTGACAATAAGTTCTTGATTAATGCTTGCTGATTAACTGAAGCATATGCTGAAGCAGAAGTGGGTTTATAAACGAGAAGGGATCAGAAAGGGCTTCATCCCGCTGGTTGTTTTCTGCCAAAGAGTGTACCTGCATTTCAGAAGTTATGGGCCAAGGCTTGAATAGTCTATAATATCAAGAATGCAAAGCTTACATCATCAACCAGGGCCAGAATGGCATAATAATAATAGCTCCAATTTATGAAGCACTGGGAAATGCAAAATGCTCTACATAAATCATTACATTGGACCATGGGAAAAAGCACTCATTGTTAGTACATGTATAAAGGAAACAAAAACACTGCGGCATTGAAGAAAGCATAAACGCTGCTCCTGTAATTCTAACTTTAAATCCAATTCCACAACTGGTTTCAAGAGCACAAAATTCTGCTCCTCTGCTCCAACATGTCAGAACGGTATAGGGGCACAACACAAGGTTTTCTGAAGCCATACCAGGGGAGTGCAATCTGTCTAGTCTACACCATGTTGGAAAATCTTCAAGATATACAGAATCTGTCAGTCCAATGGAAAGTAGGTTCATCTTCGGAGAAGGCTCCTCAGAATAAAGCTGTTTACCATGCCATAGCAACTCATAAGCCTATCTACCCATGTTCTCTTTGTTGCAACAAAAAAGTGGAAAAGAGCAGAACAAAATATACAAAGGCAAATACCATTCATGACTATGAATTTGGCTTTCTGAATTCAGCTTCAGAAAGTTGATGCCATTGTGCCCTAAGAAATGACAAAAAGGGGGGCAGCTGAGTGGCGCAGTGGATAGAGCACCCTGGCCCTAGAGTCAGGAGGACCTGAGCTCGAATCCAGCCTCAGGCACTTGACACTTACTAGCTGTGTGACCTTAGGCAAGTCACTTAACCCCAACTGCCTCACCAAAAAAGAAGAAAAAAAGATTAGTTCTGAGAAACCTAGGAAGACTTGTATGAACTGATTCAGAGTGAACAGAATCAGGAAAATAATCTGTACAATGACAACAACATCATAAAGACAAAACAATTAAGGAAAGCATGAGAACTCTGATCAGTGCAATGATTTATGCCACACCTCCTGAAAGAAAGGTGATGGACTCAAGAGGCAGAATAAGACATACATTTTTCAATGTGGACAATGTGGGAATTTGTTTTGCTTAACTAGGCAAATTTGTTACAAAGGTTTTGTTTTTCTTTTAAATTAGGGGAATGGGGTAGGAAGCTAAGAAAATAAGTGCTAATTAATTGAAAAATTAAGTAAAAAATTTAATAACCCTGATCCATGCAACAATCAACCATGATTCCAGAGGACGAATGATGAAGTATGCAACCTACTTTCTTACAGAGGAATAATGGACCCAAGATAAAGAATAAAACACACATTTTTGAACATCACCATTGTAAGGATCTGTTTTGTTTGACTATGCATATTTGTTATGATGGGTTTTTTCCCCCAATATGAGGAGAAAATAAATGCTTGTTTTTAAAGTAATTTTTTAAAAAAGAGAATAGCAAAAAAAAACCATTTTTTTTTAATTTTCAAAGATTATTTAATTTAATAAAGCACAGAGAAGAAATAATCTGCATCCAAAGAAGTGGTACCTGCCATGCCCACAATGATAAATTAAAAAATCCTTGGGAGTATGATTCTATTGGATGAAATACCTACTAAGTTTCCCAGAATTACAAGCCACTCACACGGCACTGTTAACTTGAAAAAGAAAAGGGAGTGTCAATAAGGAACAAAGGAGCCTGATTTCTTTTTTGTGGAGAGAAAACATAATGAGGTTTCAAAGAAGGACTAGGCTTAGCCTGGGAAGTTTTTTACGCTGTGACCACACACGATCACAGATTTAGCTACGGGGAGGACCTGAGAGTCACCTCGTCCAAGGCCTTCATTTTACAGAGGAGGAAGTTGAGGTTAAGCGACTTGCCCAACATCCTCCAGGTAACAAGGGGCAGAAGTGAGAAATTGAGCGGCTTCTGACGCCAGCCCAGTGCTCTTCCCAGCACACCAAGCTGACCCAGCTCTCACAAACATCTTTCACATCATGGCTTTCAGGTTTTTTCAGGTTTTCTCAGGACAATGAACCAATCAGACATTTTTTTCCTATTACTTGGCAGTTAGTAAAATCTACGGCAAAATATTCTGAAGTCAGGTTGTTGGTTTTTTAAAAAGTATAACTTTATCTTCCAGCTTGAGAAATGAAAGTCTCCTACTAGTAATTATCAGAAAGGAGCATGTGAATGCCTCTAGAGATGCCTCCATTTCCCTGAAGAGTTAGTTCCAAATTCCCAGAGTAGACACAATACTTAGACTATCCAGACACAACCATTAAGAATAAAAAAAATCTTCCTAATTTGTTCTGTCCTTTAGGTTTGCCCTTTGACAACACAAGAGGAATGATTAACTGTTTAAGGGCAGCTAGGTATCACAGCGGATGGAGCATTGGATCTAAAGTCAGCAAGACTCAAATTTCTGAGTTCAAATCTGGCCTCAGACACTTATTAGCTGTGTGATCCTGGGCAAGTCACTTAACCCTGTTTGCCTCAGTTTCCTCATCTATCAAATGAGCTGGAGAGGTATCTTTGCCAAGAAAACCCCAAATAAGGTCAGTGAGAGTCAGACAAGACTAAAACGACTGAACAATAACAAATGTTTAAAAATATAAGTAGGAGGCAACATGATGGAGTAGAAAGGGTGGGGAACCTGCAGTCAGGAAGATCTGGGTTCAAATCCCGCCTTTGACACTTACTAGCTATGTAACCCCAGGCAAACCATAACCTCTCTGAGCTACAGTTTCCTCTTCTAGAAAATGAGAATAACAATAGCACCTACCTGACAGGATTGTTCTAAAGATAAAAGATAAAATGTACGTTAAGCATTTTGCAAATATTAAGATGCCTCATAAAAGTCGGATTTTATTATTAACAAAGCAGAACTCTAATGATCTCCTTAATCTACCAAAATACAGTTGATCTGAGTCTTCAAACAGAAAGCCAAATATATCCCTTTCATTCATTCAATAAATGACAACATGCAAGGCTTAGGAAGTGAGATCATAGTTGAATAAAATTCAGTCTCCCATCTTCAAAAAAGTATTATCACGCCTACCAAGACACTTTGGTAGAAATGTATTTTGGGGTGATGATACAAGCAGAGAAAGGCAATCACAATCCACACTGACACTATTCTGCATAGAAGGAAGTATGGAACCCAGAAAAGGAAGCTAGCTCCAATGATGCTGAGATGCTGGTGGGCAAAAGGGTGACATAACTAGTATATTAAAAAACGGTGGTGGGAGCGGTGGTGGTGTTCAGCCTTTCAGTCATGTCTGACTCTTCATGCCTTCATTTGGGGTTTTCTTGGTAAAGATACTGAACTGGTGAGCCATCTCCTTCTCCAGCTCATTTTTCAGATGAGGAAATTCAGGCAAATAGGGTTAAGTGACTGGCCCAGGATCACAGTAAGTGTCTGAGGCCAAATGTGAATTCAGGTCTTCCTGACTCAGGCCTGGCGCTCTATCTACTGTACCATCTAGCTGCCCATTAAAAAGTTAATAGTATTAACTACATGATTAAATTGTCTTCATTAAAGCAAATACAATCTCTAATATGTAACAAGTGAAAAGTGAAAAATCAAAATTAAAATCACTTTTAGTAGTAAAATCTCAAGGAAAAGAAATTGTTGGTCGATAAGATATAGCAGAAAAAGCCACAGACTTGGGAAGTCAAAAGGATCTGGGTTCAAATCCCAGCTCAGCCACATACCACTGGACCTTGGGCAAAACATTTTCAACCCCTCTGGGCCTCAGTTTGCTCCTCCGTAAAACAAGGAGCTAGATCATGCGTAAGCACCTTTCCAGCTCTAAACCTATGATCAAAAGGACTTCCTTACACTGCAGGCTTTGATACCACTGAAGTCCAATTTGCTTGTTTTGTTTATGTTTCATTAACTAAGGATCGAATGATGTAATATCTGTAAAGCATTTAGCACAGTGCCTGGCACACAGAAGACATTTATTAAATGCTTAACTGTCAGGACCCAGATGATTCTTAGATGAAAGGGCAAAAGGTGATGAGGCATCAACCTCATTACACTAAAGCTAGTACTGACATATACCCATGCCAGAGGTCTTTGGCTCCACCTCTATGCTACACTGATGAGAACCCAAGGCATTAGCTGTGCAGACAGCAGACACTTCCTTCTTAAGAGACATGAATGTTGAGCTATTCTGGAAAGTGTCTCTTATCAAACAGAAAATCTAAGATCGGTGAGCCCTAGGGGGAGAAAAAATGGTATGCAGCCTCATTCTGCAAGGTTGCCCTGAGAACAAAAATAATCAAAATTGTTTTTAAAGTGTTTTTAAGCCTGACACTTACCCTTCAATTGCTGGGGACCGGTCAGGTCGAGAACTCCCCCGAGATCGGAATCTCCTAGTCATTGGCAGTCTGGGTGGCCTGCTGGGTCCCCAGAGATCTGCATGGGTTTGATGACCCCGTTCATTGTCTCTAATGTCTTGATCCAGTGAACTGCTACTCAGAAATGGTCTAAAGTCTGGGAAAAACATTGTGTGGTCCAAATGGTCCCAGAGCTGGTGAAAGTCAGAGACAGAAAACAAGGAATGAGACAAAAAACAAACTCAAAACTTGATAATTTTCCAACTTTAGCAGATACACAAAGGTCTACAAGTTCTTCCCAATATCACGTAAAAGCAGTGTGTCTTCAAAAGCAGATTTCATACACATGAAAACCATAACTAAATAAAGGTCATTTGTTTAAGAGAAAAAACCATAGCTACATAAATATCTTTTCTAGCATCTAGTTCACATTCACATGCCTCTTGACCAGTCTCATTCTTAGGATTTAATATGAGCTAGAGGAGATAACAGACTCTGGCTACTTATTCACCTAGCCACTAAGGATTAAACCTCATCTTTGGCTCTGCACGAGAAGATATCATCTGTGGATTCTATTCTATTACAAAAGCCCAAAATTTTCTTCTTTCTCCTCTCCCAAATACTACAGGAATCTCCTATAATAAAGTTTCTGTTTCTGAATATGTGTCTGTATGATAAACTCCTTTGTTCTGCATGTAAAATTACCATGGAAATATTAAAAATAAACAAATTGGTGTGACCAGGGCTAAATAGTTCTAAATGAAGTTTCTATAGAACCTAAAAAATGTCTGGCAAATCATCTAAAATTTAAGTAATTTTCAGAATGATTTTTTTTTCAATTATGATTCATTATGTAATGTCCTTCCTCTTTACACACATACCACTCTGCGTGCATACAAGTACAAGTACAATACAATCACAAGTACAATGTGGAACCAGCCCTGGCCTCTTAAAGGATACACCAGCAGAGAACAGGACAGTTCTGACAGATTCTACCCAGCTAGACAAGATTCAAGAATGGACCCAGGGCAGACTGCATTTCTGTTGTCTGAAGACCAACCCAGCTAAGTCTGCTGAAGCTCACTACCAGGCTGGAAACAATATGATGGATTTAGGGGCCAGAGAAGTTCTGGAAGGCCATCTGAGGCCAGGAGGATTATAATCTGTGATGCAGGAAATATTCACAGGAATGACATAAGAGAATTTGTAAGGAATTGCAGGGGGGGTGCGGGAGGGGGGGAGAGAGACACAGAGAGAAAGAGAGAGAGAGAGAGAGTGTTATACTATATGAAATATCCTCTATCTCTCATGAACATCCACCAAATCCTACTCTACTCAGAACTCACCCCCAGGCCCTGATTCCTAATACGTGTCTACTTCAGTCTCTAATTTCCTCCCTCCAGGGATTCTTAACTTCTCATGTCATAGACTAGTCTGGTGAAGCCTATGGACCCTTTCTCAGAATAATGTCTTTAAATAATTGAAGGAAATACCTAATTTCAGTTAGAGGTTACTGAAAATAAAGGTGTCTTTTTTTCCCATCCAAGTTCACAGGCCTCCTGATATACATCCATGAACCCTTTGGGGGTCGATTGACCCAGGTTAAAAACCCTTGCTCTACTTCTAAGTTGTTGTCATTTAGTCATGTGCAACTCTTTGTGATCCCGTGGACCACAGCATACTAGAACTGTCTGGGGCTTTTTCTGGGCCAAGATACTGGAGTAGTTTGCCATTTTCTTCTCCGATGGATTAAGGCAAACAGAGGTTAAGTGACTTGCCCAGGGTCACACAGCTAGTAAGTGTCTGAGACCAAATTTGAACTCAAATCTTTCTGACTCCAGGCCCAGCACGCCATCCACTGAGCCATCTAGCTACTTCTAAGTACTTCGGGCAAATAGCAGAAGAATGCACTCCAACCCTTACTCAGTCTGAGACCCTTCTTCAGAATCATTTGGGAGACTAACAGTTTCAAGTTCAGCAAGTTGGACCAGTTTCCTTTGGTTTTCAATGATAACTCACTCCTGGTGATTGTCAAGGATCACCGGCTTCTGGTCTGAAAAAGGAGGCTAGAACTTTTGAGTCCCACTGTCTGGGATCTTCAGTGAACCCAACTCATCTACACTTGTCCTCAAGGGGAAGCAGTATCCCTTGAGCAGTCCCCTCCATGGTGTCTGATCTCACTCCACACTCACTTCAACTGTAAGGAGAAATTCATCCCCTCTGGCATGAAACAAAGCAGTTTCACAAATGTATGTAATAGCACAACAAAAAGTGACATCCACTGTATTTACTGTTTTAAAAATACAGGGAAAAAAATATGGTTTACGTCAGAAATCCCCCCAGTTACAAAATGTCACAGGATTTTCCCTGAGAAATAGCATGACTTGGATAGAAAACTCCAACATCCTCCATCCCCTACTCAAAGTACAGAAAATGTCCTTTTCGAGCTTAATCAAGTACTCTTCTATGAAGATTTTGAGTGGGACACAATTTCTTCAATTGTCCCTCCAACTTCTCACCAAATGCCAGGTTATCCCTAGGACTTTGCCCTTGGGCCTAATTGGCTAATTTTTGTCCATGACTTGCATGAAGGCACAGACTACAAGTCTAACAAATTTACAGATGACACAAAGCTACAGATTACTTCATGAAGTTGGATTAAATTTGGGACCCCAAATGATTTTTATATGCTGGTTTGGATGATGTTAGTAGGATGAAAATGAGTAGGAATAAATGTCAAGTGTTATAATGTGGCTTCAAAAAGTCAACTGAACAAGTGTGTAAGATGGGGGACATATGGCTAGAGAGCAGCTGATATGAAAAAACATCCAAGAGTTCTAAAGGATTCAGAGCTCAATGAGTCAACAATGTGATGTGACAAGCCAAAGAGCTAAGCCTCTTACAGCCCAGGCTGTATTAATGGCAGCATGATGCCCAGGGCAAGGGAAAGAGAGCGCAATGCACTCTAACCTCACCAGATCACATCTGGCACAGCATGATGAGGCACCACAGCTGAAGAGAAACTGATGAGCTAGAGCTCATCACAAGGAAGAGGACCAAGAGAGTGATTCGAATGGGACCCAGGTCCTGGGAGGACTGGGTGAAGGACCTGGAGAAGATGAAGGCATTCTTACAATATTGGAAAACAACTGGGTGGGAAGAGGGATTAGCTTTGTTCAATAAGGAGAAACTTTGTACCAGGTCCAAGTCAGAAGACCTGGGTTCACCCTGCACTGCTGTGTGACCCTGAGCAAGACACTCATCTCTTTACGCCTCAATCTCTTCAATCACTGGAAAACTTCAAGCAGGGGCTGCATGACTAGGAATTGCAGTTGTTTTAGATAGCAATTAGGTTAAAAGACCTCGTAAGTCTCTTCCAACTCTAAGCTTCTATGATTTAGACCATTTCCCTGAAGGATCCAGTATGTATGCTCTGCCAAACTCAGAGGCCCTACTGGACTAGCTGTGGTGAGCAGTTCTCTGGCATACCCCTCAACCCTTGCACTCTCCTAACCTCGAAAGGCTAGGTAATAAGAAAACTATCTGAGAACCAACTATACCAAGATCTGCCCAAAGCTCCCTAAAACACAAAGGGTGCCCTTCCATCATCTGATCATCTATCCTATTAGGACACTAACAGCCACCTTGGCTCTGAAACAATACATTGATATGATCTCAGAGTGTTGGTTGACATTTCTCACTGGCACACAAAAACAGTCAGCCACTTTCATGAGACTGACAAAACCCACGTGGAGCTATAGGCTTAATTCCCTGGGTCTCTCTTTCGTGGGTCATGAGACATAATGAAGACATAAATGAGACAAATGAGACATAAAAGAAAAATCTCAGGATGGCCTCCTCTAGTCTCCCAAACCTCTATAAAGTGATGGTACTTCTGGGCCACCCTCAGTTATTTTTCATATACTCCTCAAACACTGCCTTTCATCCAAAAGAGATTTTTCCCTTCTCTTAAAAATCCAAAGCTGGTTTTGTTAACAGTACTCTGTTCATTATGTGAAGGGGTGAGTTACTAGCCTATAGTCTGCTCCTGTACGTGGACAATAATCACTTCACAACAATCACCTCTTGTTGGGGCAAGGGGGAAACCACTCCAAGGTTAGACCAAAGGGCAGCCTTGGGACTTATCCTACATCCCTCTTTCCCGCAATCTAGGGTCCATAAACTGTTGCTTTTTAAAAAAAATATATTTTGGCAAATGTATTTCATTTATCACTTGGTAACACAGTGCAAAGCACAGAGTAGGCACCTGATAAAAACTTCACTGTTGGGGGTGGAGGAAGAAATCCCTTTTATGGTCTTGTCTGGATAATTTAAATTTTTTAGAAATGATGGCAATGAAATCACAGGACCCCAAAGAAGGGCAAAATTGAGGGGGAAAGAACATAACTGAACAGCGTAATCAGGTCTCTTTGTACAATTTATCAGTGCCTTAAGATCACAAGACGACACATCATGAGACTCTACACTACAGACATGAGGAAAGGCATAATTACGTTCCCACTAGAGAGACAGTGCATGCCCCAGTCTTGAAACTAGCATCAGTATAGTTAGGAAATTGACTCACAGATAATCTCCTTACTCAGTGCCTCTCCTGGTTTGTCTGAATCATACCAGCTCACCTGACAGACCAATCTGTTCCTGTGTATCCCAAGAGAAGAGTAAGATGTTAAGGGAAAGGAGAAAAACATGAAATTTCTTCTGCCTCCTGCGTAACCAGCAACTGATTGTATATAACCTGTAGTATCAAAAGCGACTGATGAAGGACACAAGAATTCAAGGAGGCTTCGAGGGCTGACAACTAACTATGGGACAGTGTGGAGGTGGAGGGTGAAGAAGAATCAACAAATCCATTAATTCAGCTTTTTCTCTCCCTAGGCAACTACAAAAGAGAATAAAGAGGGAACTTACAAAAGACAGGATCTTTCTAGATATCTGAACCGAGGGAATTCAATCAGTCAATAAGCATTTGTTAAGCTCCTACCTGGTGCCAAGCACTGTGGTATTCAATGACATTCAGACTGGGTATTTGGGAAGTAATCTGAGATCACAGGACAGAGTGGGGCAGTGCTAGGCTCCCGAGTCAAGAAGACTAGAGTTCAAATCCTGCCTCAGACATCAGCTGTGTGACCCTGAACAGGTCAACTAACCTGTTTTAGCTTTAACTGCCTCACCTTTAACTGGGATAATGACAGTATCTCCTTCACAGGGTCGTTGTAAGGATCAAAATATCTATGTAATGCTTTGCAAACCTTAAAGTGTTATATAAATGTCAAGAAGGCCCTGTTAGAATCAGAAGACACTCAAATAAGGTGGAGTTTTTGGACTTTGTTTTTTATTTACTTATATTCATGAATTTGAATTCCATATTTCCCAATAAGTTGAGGACTAAGGATCAGGGTGAGAGTTTTTTAATATTACTATTCTGTTTGCTTACCATGTGGAGGCTAAGATACCCACCGAGGCCACTTTACAAAAGTGACTTCCAGCAGTTGCACCGGCTTGTGTTTATGGAAACATTTAACCTTAGAGCTGGAAAGACTCCAGAGGTTCCGTACTCTACCCCTCACTGGAAAAATGAAGTCCCTCTACCACATCCTCCACCCCCCCCACCCCCCCGCCCCAGCAAAAGTAATCATTCAGCCTCTTCTTGTGCACCTCCAGTAACAGAGAACTCACTATTTCATTAGGCAACCCCTTCCATTTCTCGAAAATTGTAAGGACATTTTCCTTTATGTTTGACCAAAATCAGATTCCATATAATTTCCATCCAACTGTCCTGCTTGTAGCCTTTGGGAGCTAAGCAGAACAAATCTAAACTCTCCTTCACAGGATAATATTTCGAATATTTGAAAACTGTCACTGTGCCTCTGCCAGCACCTGCCTCGAGGAGTTCTCTTCTTTAGGCTAAACATCCCCAGTACCTTCAGTAGACCCTCTTACCCTTTCAAGTCCCCTCAATTCTCCTTTGGATGCTTCGTGTAATTCCTCCTTAAACATCAAACTCAGAAATGAACTTTCTAGCTACTAAGGAGACATTATGTGGAACAATACTACAAGGGAATTCTTTATTTTAAATTAAGCTTTCATCTTTCCTACTTCTAGCCTGTGAGTTCATTATGGTAATCACAACTTTATCAGCTACACAGGACCAGAGGCAGATACAGGAGATAGTAGACACAGTGAAATAGAAACAAATCAGTACCTTTTTCCAGGCTAAGCTAGCCTGTGAGGTGGGAACTACATGGTTAAAAAAGAAAAAAGAAAAAAGAAAAAAAAACCTGGGAAGAGAGTGCAAAAGAAGAGATTTCAGGACACTGGGGAAAGGTACAAGGAGAATTACCACACGGTTAAATATTAAATGATACACAAACATATGGAGTGACCTCTTATTTTCAAGTTACAATCAAGTTCCTTTTTTGTAACAGGGATGCATAATCAGACATGTTTAAAACCTTTTGGAGACCTGAGCCTCAAAATGCTTATCTCCTTCCTTATCTCCCTTTCAAATCTCAACTCTGCCAATTAATGTGTGATCTGGGTGCTAAAACCCAGCACCTACACAGAACAAGCAGCCTACTTCCTGATGACTGGTGCCAAAATGTGTTGGTGAAAACAGCAGCTCATCTTGGGCTGCACTAATTGTTATTGCTTGAACACGGTTCAAACTCATTATTCTCAAACCACCATCCCAATGTCCCAAAAGTCTTACCAGGGCTTTAAGCTGGTCAACTTAAAGATACACTAAACTTTTGAGACCCCCTGTGTAACACAGAAAAAGTAGAAGACAGTAGGAAAATCAACACGCTAGCCCTGACTGGTCTCTGGCGTGTATGTCAGGGCTCAGATATTTTCTCTGAAATAGAGTTCTTACTGGAATTCAAACAATGAAAGCTCCAGCCACCGAAAGCCGAGCTTGGCTCTCAAACAGGCCACATCCTGCCTCTATTTTTCGTGAACACGCTGCTGTTGGCTCTCCTATGAACTGAATTTTGGCTCCAGTTTTGATCCAGACGAGCTGCTCAAAGAACCCCTCCCATCAAAACAAAACTTACCTCTGCAAACTGCGTGGATGTGCTGTCGTCTAGGCCGCTGCCACCACTATCTAAAAAACTAAGGTGAAACAAGAGTGAGTAGTGATCCTCCTCCCAGAAATAAGTTCCTCTCCTAGAAGCTAAATATAGACAGGGACACATGAGAGCAAAAGCCTGATAAAGAAAAAAAAAAATCACCACATGGCAACTGCAAAATTACAAGGAGCTGGAATGTGGGTTATTCTGTCAGAGAAAACAAATCAAACAAATTAATGTCAGTACCACAAACATAAAAATCAAAAGAAAGCCAAAGGATGAATGGGGGGGAGGAGGAAAAGGCGGGGTGGGGAGAACTCCACTGCCAAGCAAAGCAATTCCCTTTCCTTTACACCAAAGAAGCACTCCCCTTGCCACATTCTCATCAATGTATCACTTAAAAAAAGAAAGAAGAAAAGTCCTGCTTACCAGCAGGAAAAACAAGCTCCGGAGCAGCCAGAACCAAGATTTTGGCTGGGGCTAACACCACTCAGTAGTTTACCCTACTCTGAGACACAACGTGCTAAGCAGAGTGACATAGGTGCATGAATGAACATTTCAGTACTATGCCCACGGAACTTGGATCAGAAGAAAGGAAGCACTGTGCACTGCCCAGGAAGCCGCCCAACACCTTTTTCCTTTCCTGGCAGGAAATCACTGGCTGGAAATAGGAGGTCCTTAAGATGACTTCTATCTACCTCATGACACACATCCCTCCGGTAGTCACAAAACAACCTGATAACCTATGCTTTCTATCCCACAAAAGCCAGCTGACCAAAATACCCAACCCACATCTTCACTTTGAGCACTATTGCACCGAGCTCCATCACCTCCTGAGCTCGGTGATGGGAGGTCAGGCTACACATAAAACTGACAGGCAAGAGCTGAAACTTCTTTTGATGCAATAACAATAATTTCTCATTCACTGAATTAGAAGCTGAAGCCAATGTCCAGTCAACTTCACCAACATGGAATTTACTTCTCCTTAAAACATGCTATGTACTTTTTTCCACAATGGTCACCTATTCCTTGCTACTAACATTCCCCCCCACAAACCATTTCCTATGGGGACTTCCTTTTACATTATATTCCCTCAGTGGGGGTGGAGAAAAATCAGAGGCCCTTACTCTTACATAATTCTCATCACAGGGTCTCAGTCCCTTCAAGAAGTCATCATCTAGCTTTTCCCAACCCCTAAACCACTGCAAAGAGGTGGGTGTGTTATATCGCATAATTTAAATAGATCTTCCTTTGAGGAGAAATAAGGTAAGGACCACAACTCTCTTGAGTTCTACTAGTTGTTTTACTATCTAGAAATCTATCCTTCCAAATTCCTATCTAAGATAATACTAGGTCCCTTACCGGGAGAACAAGGTCCAACATGCCAACCTTACCTATACACAAGGAAAATGAGTCAATGAAGCAGCAGACTGAAAATACAGGATGGTTCCATGTTTTAATACCCAAATACAGAATATGAAGATACATATGAAAAGCTACCTGACCACAAGAAAACGTCTCTTTCAAAAGTTAAACTGACTGTACTTCAAGTGCTGCACAGGCCCCAATATACCCACACTTCTCTGGTATAAATGACTGCATGAATTTTCATGCCTCCTTGGAAATAAAGTTATATCGAGGGTGTCCCAAAAAATCTTAGTGTAGCTTCATCCTTAAAACTGTATTTGTTACTTAAAACACAAGGCCCATTTTTAACAATCATAAAAAATATATTTATTTACAGGGACTCGTAATACAACCATCTACAGCAAGAAGTCAGCAAACTATGCAAAGGAGCTAAGGAGGCTAGGAAGCTAAGAATGTTTTTTTCACATTTTTAAATAAAGATTCATAGTGTTTAAAAATGTAAAAACCATTCTCAGCTTAGGATCATACAAAAACAGGTAGAGGACCAGATCTGGTGCTCTGGCGGTAGTTTGCTCACCTCTGGATCTACAGCAAGTAGATAAAGCCTTTCAAATTACTGTATACAAAACTAGGGTGTTTTAATGACAGGTCAGAAAAAGAAAACCTCCTTGTTGTTACCTCATCAAATATTTACAGACTAGCAAGGTTTGTGACCTTTAATCCATTCTTTCTCCAATAGCTCCCCAATCTAGGGGAAGCACTTTATTTAATAGATTGATGTCTTCCTGAAGTCACCATACCTCACATTTCAGCAGCGTTTGGGCACAGCAGTGCCTACACAGCTTTACATTCCATTTACAAACTGGTAAGTGGGAAGCATTGTAAAGTTAAGAGAAGAAAGAGCTATGAAATCATAGTTCCCTAGACATCCAACTCTTTCATTTGTACTGTCAAGCTAAACATTGCCCTCTTAGGGTGGATGCTTGCCAAAGAAGGTCTAAAAAAATTAACTTACATGTTTAAAAAAAAAAAAACCTTAAAAAATTAAGCCCATTCACTAATAATCTCATTAGTTGATATGGCCTTAATGCATGCAAAGACACAAGTATCTGCATCAGCACTGGGTACATATGGAATATAAACAGAAAGTCAGCCCAAGTTAACATGCCACCCACACGCTTTTCTGATGTCATGCTAGAATGCAGGTTTAGCTTTGCTAAAGCTGCTTCCTCAGAATTCTAATTATGGGAATAGTGAAACTGTAGGTCTGTCCTAAACTGAACCCATGCATCAAAGTGGACAAAGGATGAGGTCAGAAGCTCCAGCTGATTTATGCACACAATTTCCACTCATTAGTGAAAACAAACCAATGCTGTACATACTGTAAGGCGGTAATTTTCCCCTGGTTTTGGAGGGAGCTTTCAACTTTAGATTCTGCCAACAGCAACAATAAGGGAATTAACAACTCTCATTAACTGTGAGAGACACAGTGTCACAATACCTGTGAGCTAGCCTCCAAGCTGGGAAGCTCTGGGTTCCAGTCCTGACTCGGACACATCCTGGCAGCATGACCCTGAACAAGTCTCCTCTTTCTCAACGCTCAGGATGACTCTCTCCTAACTACAGGCTTAAAGAAGGTGGCAACCTGCACTGTGGGATGGAGGGTCTCACTAGCAGCTACCAAGAGGATAAAATCACTGGTTCAGTCCCTACCCCTACCCATTAACCATTAAGAGCACACCTTAAGGCTCTCCAGGACTCAAAGGAAACAGGTCTGAAAACACCATCTTGTTTACCGAGCTGGAGAAAAAGAATCCCTAATTCAACTATCTCATTAGTGACTAACTACTCTAGCCTAAAAAAAGTCAATTTCTAATTATCCTGAGTTTAAAAGGAACATGACAATGATATTATTTCCCCTGGGGCAAAATAGTTCTATTAATATAAAAAAAGAAAGTGCATGCTCCTAAGATATTAAGCCCTAAAAGATTGGCATTGTTCTTCCCCTTCCAACCAATCTCTACTTAGTCCACCACATAAGGACAAAAGTAAATGTCTTCTCAGATTTAATGACAGTCAATCCTTCTTCCAGGGACTAGAAATGGAAATCTGTTTCCCTAAACAAACTCACATTAATTTGGTCCCATTCTAGATAAAGCACATTCCTCTAAAGTATCAGCCAAAGGGAGGAAAACATGTCTTCTCCCAAGTAGAGAGAACTTTGTTCTTTATAAATAAAGCTGCTATGAATATGAGAAGCTAGCTATCCTCGCCAGAAATTACTCTCCCATGATATAGCATAGTGACTTGGCTCTCAGACACAGGATAGATCACCATAAATCTGCAAGCATCCTAGAATCATAGGAACAAAATGATAATCTACTCAACTCTAACTGGTGTGGAAATAAGGATTTCCCAGAAAATGCCTTATTTCTAGGATCAGTGGACTCGGGGAAAGTAAGAGAATTAAATATTTATATAGCACCAACTATACTCCAGGTACTGTGATAAGCACTTTACAAATATTAGCTTATTAGATTCTTATAACAACCCTACCCAAGGTAGATGCTGTTATCATCTCCATTTCACAGTTGAGGAAACTAAGGCAAACAAAGGTCAGGTGACTTGCCCAAGGTCACACAGCTCGTAAGTGTTTGCGCCTAAATCTGAACTCAGGTCTTCTTGACTCCAGGCCAAGTGCTCTACGAGGTGAGCCACCCAGCTGCCTCAAAACAACTACTAACTCATCACTTCCCCCTTTTCCCTCCTCCCTCGCCATCTCTTTCACATATACCCAAGTCTTTAGTTAGAAGACTGAGAACCAAATTTACTCCAATTCATTCAATCCAATTGAGAAAAATAATTAACATGATGTCTGATTTATTCATGAGCTTGTACAATACCTGGAATCATCAGTCACTTCTTCAATAAAGCCTGATTCACATCTGGGGCAAATATACTCCTATGAAAAGAAAGGAAACACAAATCATTAGAGAGCTGAGCATTCAGTTTCAGGCCAGCAAACAACACAAAAGCTGATGCTACGAAACAGTCTGAGTGCCCATCCATTTGTCCTATGGTTTTCTTTGTTATTCACTAGCAAATACTGACACATTTGGAAGATTCAAGTACTGGTTTCATAAATGCCTAAGTGGATTTAGGCTGAAATGAGAAAAAACAGACGTGAACAACATCAAAAATATTAGTATTTAACTGCTTCACTAATTTAAAAATGTCTGCATTACATCTGGGTAAATTTTCATTACCCAGCTTCCTGCTCAAATCTAGCTCTCAATGAAAAATCTCTACTAGATAAATGAGCCTAGAAATGTAGGGTGCTTCCCACTACATCATACTGTCTCTCTAAACTGCACTTTGGAAATTACAAAAATGGTCATTTGGAGATTTCCTAGCCAATATTTTAAGGCTTATAACTTGGTAACTGGCTACTGAATCAAATATTCAACATTCCAGACTTAACAAGACAATCAATTCAGTGAGATTATTCAATGTGATTGGAGGGCTGGAGGGCAGAGCATTCAACTCTACCCAAAGCCTCCCTTAGCAGAGAGTGGGGCCTCTGCTCGGCAAGAGCACTGCATTTTCCATCAGCTGTTCTACTTGGTCTCAACTCCGCCAAAAAGATGCACCAGCTCCTTACCCTAGGTGTCCTTCCTCTCCCTTCCCTTGCCAGTTTCCTTTTGCTTTCAGTCTTCCCCCATTAGAATGTAAGCTCCTTGAGGGCAGGGACTGTCTTTCTCATCTGTATCCCAGTGCTAAGCACAGTGCTCCGCACATAGTAGGTACTTAATAAATGTTTACTGAACTGAATTGAATTAAATAATTCAAGTAATTAGGGACTTTAAAAAGGACTCAAATCCTGATGGATATTAATTACATTAATTACAAGTTGCTTCTCCCATACTGCCAGTGTCCTCCTCTATGGGGAGAATTGAACTAGGCGATCTCTAAGGTCCCTTCAAGCTCTAAATCTAGGATAATCATGAAACTTTAAAAGATTAACAGACATTATCTAGTACACCTCCTACCCTATACCCTTAAACTCCTTTCATCCTCAGTACCCTTGGTAATCCTGGCTGGTAGCTAGGAATCACAGTGGATAGAGTGCTGGGCCTGGAGTCAGGAAAAATCTTCGTTAGTTCAAATCTGGCCACAGACAAGTACTTACTAGCTGTGTGACTCTGCCTTAATTTCCTTATCTATAAAATGAAATGGAGAAGGAAATGACAAACCGATGGAGTGATATGACCTGGACCCCTAAAGGAAAAAGAGGAGTCCTTGAAAGCAACCCAGATCATCACATTAGCCTACTTGACATTCCTTTCACTGTCACACCTGGCCCACCCCAGACTACTTATCACTCCTTAATCCCACCCAGATCCTTTCATTATCCCACTAAGTACCAGCACCACTCTCCTTAGTTTTGCAGGTTCCCTACTGGGCTACAACAAAGTCTGCCACTTGGGTCAAGAAGAGTCAGACACAACTGAACAACAAGAAAGTGGGTGGTGGTGGGGGAGGAGGGAATCCAGTCCTGCTATTTCATTACTATAGAGAACTCCCTCTCCCAATACCAATAGACCCTGCTCTGAACCTCATAGAGAGCTGTCTGGGGAACTCAGAGATGAAGTGCTTTGGCCAATGGTTGAGATGGGTTTGAAATCTTCCAGACTCCAAAGACAGCTGTTTATATGCTGTTACTCAGGGGGAAGCAGCTTGATCTCTTTTTCAATGACAGAAAAACAAAGGTGGAAAATTGATCCTGAATTAAGGGTTGAATCCCTAAATAGGGCTACAGACTCTCGAGATAACCGAGTCACTAGCCTTCTGGTCAGTCCCATCCTAACTTGGGCAAAGCACTTCACCTGTCTCAGACCCCATAAGCTGTGGCTCTCCCTGCTACTTTGTAACTCTAAATTTCCTAGAACCAAGTACATATTTCTGGATAGACTGATCTTTATTGAACAAAGGTAAAGGAAAGCAGAGAACGCGTTTCAAGTCTCCTGTGAACCAATGAAATTCTGACGAGTTCCCAAACAGCTTTTGCTCAAATTGGACTGCTTTTTTCTGCAGCTATACAGTAGACACAATCGTAACCAAAACACAGGCTTGATCTGGAACTGGCCTCTCCTCCAGTCAGCACTATAGGAATCATGGAAACCCTATGGAATCAACAGACCGTTCACACATCAATTATCAGTCAGAAGAACAAAACTACTCTCTCAAATACCGTAATGACCAGGCCTTGGAGCAGAATGTAGTATCTCTGCCCCTAAAACCTCAACCGTCATTTTGCAAGACTAAAAACCCAAAATCTGCAAGTGTTGTTCCTATGTTGTCTTGAAGACTCCAAAGTCATCTCAAGTTCCTCCACATCCCTGCCGATTTCAGACACCCATGACAATTCCAAACTCTCCTCCATTTCAACTGCTCTCGGGGTTCTTCACCCCTCCCACCACTTTAGCAAGTTGAATGAGCTTTGAAACATATTAAAAGACAAGATGCTGTCCACCCTGCCAAAAACTCTGGGCATCTTAAAGGAAAAAAGGAAATGATTGGTAATGACTCTGTGCCTTTGGGTATACTATTTCACTGCAAAAAGGCTTAAAACTCACTAGGCCTCAAAATATATGGTAAGGACCTCAATTATTCTTGTTACTGCAGGAAATCCACTCCATTGAGGTCTTCCTCCAATGTTTTATTGTAGCTTAGAATAGAGGCGACCCTGCCATTGGAGTACAAGCTCCTGTGGATTCTGTCAGACAGAAAGAGTTGGAGTGGAGGTGGGGTGACAGACACCGCTCCTCAGAGAATTGGCCTGGTTCAGTTCAGAAAAGCTCCTCATTAGAAAACTGGTAAATTGAGCAACTTGCTAATGGGGTAATGGGCCCTGGACCCCGAAAGGGAAAAGACCAGGTCTTTAAAAGAAACCCATTACCTGAATTTTCCCATGCATTTCAGCAGCCCAGATCATTGGCTACTCCACCTAAGGCACTTGGCCCACCCCAGACTTAATTAGCATACTTGACAGTCCTTTCACTGCCCTCATTGGTCCACAGCAGACTACTTAATACTCCTTTCACTACTGGCCCTGGCCCATCCCAGACTACTTACCCTTCTTAATCCCATCCAGATCCTTTCACTGTCCTTTTCACATATAAACATCAGTCTCACCCCCATTAAGTTGCAGATTCCCTAAGCATCTCAAGTTACAATAAATCATGTCATTTGACAAGAAGGAAGAAGATTTGAGTGCATGAATCCACTCCAGGCGGAAGTCTACCCTGTGCCCTGCCATTTCTAGGTTCTCCCAGCAACCCCAAACAGCATCACTGCCACAAATCATCAAGATCATCCACTGAGAAAACTGTAACCACTGAGAGGTTGTAATATGCATCTGTGAAAAGCTTCATACAGAAATTCACAGATCCTCCAAGTATAGTGATCTGAAGATCATGTGGAAATTCTCATACACTTTGTCCTTGGCTTTAGCATCACTGTCACATTCAGAAGGAAAGTTCTGAGTTTCAAGTACAAGATCCCTCCAACCACTCCAAAAAGATTATAAATGAAAAATAATCTCTTCTTGGAAAGAACATCTGGATTAGTTATTATTACTTGTTATCAAGTTGAACCCTAATGCATCTAATAGGTCAGTCAGTGAACAAAAATTAAGCTATTATGTGACAGGCACAATAGTAAGCACTGAGAGTACAAAAAAAGGTAAAAGATAAGCCTTGCTCTTAAGGATCTCACAGCCTAATGAAGACAAGACATAAACAACAAACATATAAGCTGGAAAAAATCAACAGAGGGAAGGCACCAGAATTAGGGGGAACGGGGAAAGGCTCAATATAAAAGGTGGAATCTTAGCTAGGTCCTGAAGGAAGCCAGAAGACAGAGATAAAGAGGGAGAGCATTTCATGCATGGCGGACAGCTAGTGAAAACGCCCAAGTCACGAGTGTCTTGTGCAAGAAACAGCAAAAGTGTCAATGGATCTGAAGGGTGTCAGAAGATTGGGGAGTGGGGAAGGATTGTACACAGGGTTGTAAAGGGCTTCAAAGATCAGAGGATTTTATATTTGATTCTGGAGGTGATGGGGAGCTCTTGGAGTTTATACTGAATAAAGGGTGGGGGGATGACATGGTCAGACCAGCTCTTTAGGAAGATTACTGAGCAGGTTAGACTGGAGGAGGAAGAGACTTATAGCAGAGACACCAACTAGCAGGCCATTGCAATAGTCTGGGTGTGATGGCAGTGTCAGAGGAGAGAGGAAGCATAAACAACAGATGGCATGAGATGGTATGAAGGTAAAGTGGACGGGTCTTGGCAACATGCTAGATAAGGGAGGTGAAAGTGAGGTGTCAAGGATGATGCCTGAGTTGCAAGCCTAAGAGACTGGAAGAATGGTGATAAGGGAGTTTGGAAGCTGGGAGAAAGGTTTAGGGGAAAGATAACAAGTTCAGTTTTAGATATGCTGTGTTTAAGATGTCTACGGGACATCTAGCTTGAGATGTCCAACAGGCAATTGGAGATGTGAAAGTGGAGGTCAGCAGAGGGGTTAGGGTTGGATAAGTAGAGCTGAGAATCACCAGCACAGAGAAGACATCTGAATCCATGGGAGCTAGTGAGATCACCAAGTGAAAGAGTACAGAGAGAGAAAAGAAGTAAGCAAAGTCAGAGCCCTGTGAGACACCTATGTCAAAGGATGCTAAAGAATAGTGAGACAGGTAGGAGGAGAACAAGGAGAGAGTGGTGTCATGAAAACCTAGAGAGAAGAGAATATCAAAGGCTGATCAATAGTATCAAAGGCAAAACAGAGAGGTCCAGGAAGCTAAGGACTGAGAAAAGGCCATTAGATTTGGCAATTAAGAGAACCTTAGTAACTTTGGAGAAAGCAGTTTCAGTTGAATGATGAGGTCAGATGCCAGACTACATAGAAAACTAAGAGAGGAAAGGAAGTGGAGGCACCTGTTGTAGACATACTTCTCAACAAGTTTAACCACAAAAGGGAGGAAAGATGTGAGACTACAGCTAGTGGGGATGGAGGAGCCATGGGAATATTTGGAGATAGCAAGGAAATCCCCACTAGACAGAGAGAGACTGAAGGGAAGTGAGTAAGGAAATGATAGATGGGGCTATCTGTAAAGCAAGGGGTATGCATGGACAAGAAGGACCATTTCTTCATGTGAGATGGGGTGAAGGAAGAAACCAGTTTGATAGATAAAGTGGGATAAGAAAGACATACACTACCCCAAATGCCCACCAACTGTTTCATCTAAAAAAAAAAAATTCATCAATTTTGAATACTAATGATTTGATAACTTGGAAAGACTTAAAAACTGATAAATGCAATGTTCAACCATGACTGGAGAGAACTGAAGATGAAACATACAATCAACCTCCTTACAGAGGAGTTAACAGATCCAAAGTACAGAATAAGACATATTTTTGGACATAAAAAATGTAGGAATTGTTTTGCTTGATTAAATTCATGTCACAAAGAGTGTGTTTTCCTTTTTTTTTTATTTTGGGGTAGGAACTAGCAAAAAATATTGGCAATAAATAAAAAAATGAATGAATGAATAAGGGTCATTAACACATCTTTTAAAAATGTACTAATGAAAATGGACGAGAGTACGGAGTGAAGCCCAAACAAGCAGGATAGTTTTGAAAATAACATGTAGGAGAATAGTACTTCTATACCTTAAACTATATTAAAAGGCAGCAGATATCAAAACCATTTGACGTTAATTAAAAAAGAAAATAGATCAATAAAACAGATTATCCAAGGGAAAATCAGAAATAATGGAACTCAATAACCCAATGCTCAATAAACTCCAAAATAAAAATTCCTTAGGAAAGAATTCTGTATTTAATTTCTTAAAATTGCTAGGAAAACTAGATAGTCTGACAGAAATAAGCCTTAGACCAACATCTTATACCATATTCCAGAATAAATTCAAAATGGATATATGACTTTAATATTAAAGATAATACCATGAAAAAACAAAACATATAACTTCCACATCTATGGGTAAGAGATGCATTCTTAAACACGGGGAAAGGAGACAAGCATTTATTATGTGCCTACTGTATGCTGGACAGAGTGCTAAGGGCTTTACAAATATTACCTCATTTGATCCTTACGAATACCTTAGAAGGTAGATACTATTATGATCTCCATTTTACAGGTAAGAAAACCGATGCAGAGAGAAGTTAAGTGACTTGGCCAAGGTCACAACGTGGGTGCTCTGCCCAAAAGGAATAAAAATTTAAATCTCTTAAATTTTTTTTTTCCTTAAAGATCAGCCTTGGGGCAGCTAGGTGGCGCAGTGGATAGAGCACTGGCCCTGAAGTCAGGAGGACCCAAATACAAATCTGGCCTCAGACGAAAAACACTTGACCCTTACTAGCTGTGTGACCCTGGGGAAGTCACTTAATCCCAACTGCCTTTAAAAAAAAAAAAAAAAAAAGATCAGCCTTAACCCCAAATCACTCATGGCTCTCATTGATTGGCCAACAATAAGTCCCAGGCCAAACCCTACTTGGTCACTGTTTGGGTCCAGATTGGCTAGCATGAATATAAAATTATATAAGACAAAAGGGAGAAGGCACAGAAAGACTTAAATGAACTCAGGCAGAGTGAAATCAATAGAACGAAGAAAACATACATAATGAGAACAATATAAATAGAAAGAACATAGCCACAAAATAAAAAATGAATGCTGCAAAATTACAAACAAGCCTAGAGAAATGTGAGGGGTTCATGGACATGAAAAAAGGCACGTGTTTTCAGTTCATTTATTTTGCTGGGTTTTCTTCTTTCTCTTTTTCTTCAAAAAAAGATATCCTTTCTCATATGAGATGACTTTCTGGGAAGGATAAGAGGAAAAACATAAGGGGAAATTTTAGGCAATGTTAAAAAAAATATCGATAAAAATTAATTTAAAAAATAACATGAACTTCAATACTTTTTTTTAAAATGCAAGCTATAATATTTGTGATTTCACATGTAATCTTCTTTTTGTTCCACATCATATATAACAATATATTTTTTGATGTTCATCAAATTCAGAATTAAATTTTAAAATACATATTATATACATATTTTTAATTTAATTTAAATTTGGAGTTAAAATTTACACACACACACACGTATCTATATCTATATATATCTATATATATATCTATATATATATACATATATATTTTTTTTTAAGGGTTTGAATTTGGGAATACTTACTAGAATAGTTTAGTCTGGCTGCTTGTATCAACTTAAAAGCAAGAAATATTCAACACTCACTAACATTAGAAAATGAAATATACCTCTTGGCTTTAATTATTGCATTTCCCTTTCCCTCTTGTTCTCTGACAGACAGAATTATCAAAGTCTGAGTTGTTGGCAAAGCAGTGCTATGACTCATGATCCAGTTGAAGTAATGCCCCACAAAGAGAAACACCCTTGAACCCTATGCAAATTTATATTCCTTAGTATTATTCAATCTGAACTCCCCATTGATTTCCTTATCTGAACTCAGAATTTTGTTTTTTCAGTGGTAGGGTTGCTATCAGTTATTGATTTAAGTGCTGGCACTTTATGGTTAGAACAACAAAGGTCAGTAACTCAATGGACAGATACCTATTTTCTGTCCAGTAGACTCAGTGACTTAATCACCGTACTAAATAACATTATATACTATTCGTACAGCTCATACTGGCTTCAAGTATCAAGTTAGCAAAATTGTACTGAGACAATTACTCACAAACTACTTAAATGGACAGATCAGAGGCAAAATATTTTATATATCATCATAACTCAGAATTGGAAATGTCATCATTAGTGTTTAATATCTCTATTCCTTTTCCTCCTATTCTCTAAGATTCTAAGGCTGGAGACTCTAAGTCTCTAAACTTAAAGTTTAATTCTCTTTTTTTAATTGGGCATTTGACAAACATTAAACATGAGCATTCTGATACACAAAGGATGGAAGATTTTAAATTAAATACTAAGTTTCAGTTGCATATAGTTTTTTACAAGTACATGTTAAATTTTTAAAATATATTTTTATTTATTTTGTTAAATATTTCCCAATTACATTTAAAAATGTTTAAACTTTTTTTTTTAATTTTGAGTTCCAAATTCTCTCCCTCCCTCCCAACCCTGCCCCATCCCTTGAGAAGTCAAGCAATATGATATGTTAAATTTAATATGACAGTAAAAAAAAACACATCCTGGTTTTCTATAACTTATTCTGAACATCCATCTGCTCTTCTCTGATTATTTTCAAGTGTTTCATTGATGACTTTTGCATCCGCCAAACATTTTGATCACACATTCTTATTAGTGAAACATTTTGAACACATCAATCAATATATGTATAAATCATATCACTAACAGTTCTGTACATTATGAAATTTACATAAAATCAGACATTTAAATTTTTGAGAAAGACTAAGTATTTTGAAAATATTTTATTAAGGCCCAAAAAACCTTTTGCTCTCACTCAAAATGTGAGTAATATTTCTAGGGAAAGCAATAGTACACTAGAACCTTTTTGCTCTCACTGAAAAGAGGAAAAATGCTATTTTTAGTCAACTTAACCCTTTATAATACAAGTTCTGGGCTGATTTGAGGACTTTGACCTTTGTCCTTTCACTGATCTTACTATGCCAAGCCCACTATCAACTGCCTTTGGTCTTTTTCATGTATTGCTGAATACAGCTGGAGCAAAAATTAAAAACCTTTGCTGACTGGGGCCAGTAAAAATTTATGATATATAAATGTCAAAAGGGCCTTCAATGCAGCAAGGTTACTTCTACACCACCCTAATCAATTGGCTATTACAAAGGCTTTTCCAAACCTTTCATTACTCTTCCTTTGCCCACCTTCTCAGCTAAAAACCATAACCTCATATTTCATTTAAAAAATTCGTTATTTACCCAGAGTTCCCTTTTATCACTTCTTCATCTCACATTACTCAGGTGCCTTATCCTATCTCCTCCTTCATCCCATCTCATATGAAAAGATATGTTCTCCTCCC
>NW_020954546.1:7142055-7184570 GCF_900497805.2 Vombatus ursinus | reverse complement strand
CCTTCTCTCCTGCCTAAAAGCACTCTCATGTCTCTCCTGTTCTTAAAATACTCTCACTTGATCCATCCATCCTTGCTACCAATATCTTTCCTTCCTTTCATGGCTAAACTCCTTGAGAAGGCCATCTATAATTGGTGTCTCCATGTCCTTTCTTCTGTTTTCTTAACTCTCTACAGCCGGGCTTCCCATTCAAATGAAATTGCTCTCTCCAAAGTTATTTTGTTCTTATCTCTCTCTCTCTGGAGATTTTGTTTTTATTTTTCTTTTTTCAGTCAGGGAAAGAAAAATCTGCATTGGTCATATCCAAAAGAGGTAGGGGTGTTTGTGTGTGTGTGTGTGTGTGTGTGTGTGTGAGAGAGAGAGAGAGACAGACAGAGACAGACAGACAGAAACAGAGAGACAGAGAGAGAACGAACTATTTAGCACTCTTGAGTCTTTCGTTTCTATCAGGAGGTGGGGTAGCATGCTTAATCATTAGTTCTCTGGAACCAAGGTTAATCATTCTCAGGATTAGAGATCCTAATTCTTTCAAAGTTGTTTGACTTTACAATATTGTCACTGTATATATAAACTGTTCTGGTTCTGTTCACTTCACTCTGCATCAGTTCATACAAGTCTTTCCATGCTTCTCTGAAACTAAATTCTCATTTCTTAGAAGCACAATAGGATTCCATTACATTTACATACCATAACTTGTTTAGTCATTCCCCAGTTGATGAGCACCCTCTCAAATTCCCACTCATTGCTGCCTCAAAAAAAGACATAAATATTTGTATAACTCTTAGGGTAAATCTCTCCCTTAATCTACCTTCCCTCTAATTCCTCCTTTTCCTCTTTCTTTCTTTCTCTGAATTTCTGTAACCAACTCTGCATATCTATGTGTATACTCCCCTCCTTAGACCAGTTCAGATGAAAGTAAGATCCAAATGTCAGTTGCTCCCCCAACTCTTTCCTCCTTATTTCAATACATATTTACCTGGGCACCTTGATTCTGTGAGATAATTTTCTCTATTCTTCCTCACTCTCCCCCCCCCCCCCCATATTTCTCTTCTCTTTCCATTCTTTTTGAGACCATCAAAATCTAAAAGAACCATTCCCAGGTCTTCTGTCTAATTAGACTTCCTCTATGACCCCTGATAATGACAGGTTTCAGAGGGGAAACATGTATTATCTCCCCATATCTGAATATAAGCAGTTTATTCTTGTTATCATTGTTTATTCATATTTACCTTTTTATGTTTTTCTTAACTCCTGAGTTTGAACTTTGAAGTTTCTATGCACCTCTGGTCTTTTCATGAGAAATGCTTGGAAGTCCTCTATTTCATTAAGGGTTCGGTTTCTCTCCCCTTAATGATTATGTTCAGCTTTTCCAGATAAGTTATTGTTAGTTATAATCCTATATCTTTTGCCTTCTGAAATACTGTATTCCAAGCTCTCTGCTCCTTATTAGTAGTGGCAGCTAAATCATATGTGGCCATAACTAGGGCTCCTTGGTACATCAATTCTTTCTAGCTGCTTGCAGCATTTTTTATTTGACCTGGAAGCTCTAGCTAATGTTTCTGGGAGTTTTCATTTCTACTTTGCCCTCTGGTTCTAAGAGATCTGTCAGTCTGTCAGTCTTAATAAGCATCTACTATATGTCAGGCATTGTGCTAAAAGCTGGGCATACAAAGACAAAATACATTCCCTGCCCTCAAGGAACTCACAATCTAATGGGGAAAACAACAAGCAAGCAAATATGTACAAACAAGCTACATAAAGGATAAATAAGAAATAAGAGTGGGAAGGCACTAGAATTAAGAGACTGGGAAAGGCTTCCTATAGGAAGTGAGATTTTAGCTAGGACTTGCACTGGGTAGTTTTGTGTTTTGTTTTGTTTTTTAATATTTCTTGAAATGTGATGCCCAAGATCTTTTTTGGTCACGGCCTTCAGATAGTTCAATGATTCTTAAATTTCTTTTTCTCTTCAATCTGTTTTCTAAGTAAGCTGGTTTACTATGAGACACCTTTTCTCCCATTTTTTCACTCTTTTGACTTTAATACTTCTTTTGTTATTTCATATAGACATTGGTTTCTATTGGTTCATTCTAATTTTCAGGGAGTTTGTTGCTTGGGTTAGGTTTTGTACCTCTTGTGCCAAGGGGAGGTGATGCTAAATGTATTCTTCCTGCCACTTGGCTCTGTTCCCCCAGCTCCCTGATGATCTCTTATTTGCCAGATCTTAATGGGCCTTTCCTCAATTCTCATCCTTCTTGAGCTCTCTGCAGCTTGACACTGCTGACCAACCTCTTCTCTTTGATATCTTCTTCTAGGGTTTGTGACACTGCTCTCTCCTGGTTTTCTTCTTAATTGTCTTAAGTATCCAGGAGGAGAAGGTGGTCAGAGGGATCAAATAGGAGGATTCCAAAAAGGCCACCATTTTTGGCAATTAAGAAATCACTGGTCAATGGGTGAAGCTAGGACTGGACTAAGAAGGAGGGCTGTGAGGCAGGGCTTGTGTCCTATCAGTGGGAGGACCTAGGAAAAGGAAGAGTGGTCCCTGCCAAAACAATGGAGCTGCAGCAGGAAGACCTGGCAAGCCTAGAAGATAGCTATGGCTGAAGCTGCCAAATGCTACTAAATGAACTAAAAGAAATCACTGAGATCCAGGACCACTCCTAACTTCATGAAGCTCTGAAGGCAAGTAATGGTGTAAGTAAGAAAGACTTCTCTACTGCTGCAGAGCCATCCAATGGAGAAGGCAGTGATGCCAACAAAGCAGCACCAACAAACAGAAGGAAGTCAGAGAAAAGAAGCCCTAGGAAGATGCAATGGGTAACTGCTCCTGAAGAAATGAAGTTCTTGTCACCTAAGTCCTTGACACTGTCAAATGGCTCAATATCAGAAACTGAAGTGATTTTATCAGTGGATATGACATTAAAAAAGAGGCATTACCATATGTTTTACCACTGTACCCTAAGGACCACGAGACCTTCTCATCTGATTCACAACTGAAATCTTCATATGTGTTGTCTCCCCCATTAGAATGTGAGCTCCTGGAAAGTAAGGATTGTCTTACTTTTCTATCTGTATCCCTAAAACTTAGCACACTGTAAGTGCTTAATAAATGCTTTATTCATTTGAGAGAGAAAGAGAAAGAGAGATCCACTGATAACAAGTAACTTTTCAAGAGAGCAGTGTTGGAGTGAGAGGTCAAGAATAACCAAGAGGCTAAGAACCTGGAATACTTCAAAAATAATGGGGCCCAGGAGAGAAACAGGGAAGTATGGAAAAGAAATGGGGATGGGGAAGAAGGCACGATAATGTAATAAGATCTGTGATGTAGATGGCAACTCATACTCTCACTCTCTCTGGTCATCCTGCAGGCCTCACTCTGTCCTACCTAACATTAAAAGGGTACAGGTATGGCCTTTACCTTACAGTCACTGCTGCAGAAAAAGCACCAGTCATGAAGTAATCTATGGGGTAGGGTCTAGGTATACTTGGCAGGGTAGATGGTAGAAGGGAAGAGAGATTTTTCCCAGTGTTGCGGCTAGAAGCTGGGATTTTGTACAGCCACCAGAGGTCAGCTGTTTAAGAATGTAGCGTGGAGGGGCAGCTAGGTGGCGCAGTGGAAAGAGCCCCGGCCCTGAAGTCAGAAGGACCAAATCCCGCCTCAGACCAAACACTTGACACTTACTAGCTGTGAGACCCTGGGCAAGTCACTTAACCCCAATTGCCTTAAAAAAAAAAAAAGAATGTAACGTGGAGGGAGGCAGTGCTACACAATGACAGACGAAGGGGGTGGCATGAGTATGTCAAACACGGGCCCCCAGATTTGTTACTTTGGGGAAATAGGATGAAGCCCTCCAACTGGTTACCACTCGGAATCATGCCATGACCCACTAGGGGTGCACGTTTCCTATTTCAGAGACCACTGTTCTAAAAGATCAACTATTAGTCTCCCTTCTCCAAAGCACAGGTCTGACCTCAAGGACTTTCAGTGGTTCCCTATTGCTCCAGTAGAAGATAAAAACTCCTCAGCAAGTAAATCCCTTTACAATAAATAAACCTCCAGCTTGCCTTTCCAGGTTTATTGAAGATTATTTCTCTTCGTGCACTCTATACTCTAGTCAAAGTGAGGTATCTGCTATTCCAGGCATTCCACATTCCACATTCTCCTGTCTCATGCCTTTGCACAGGGTGTGCATCATGCTTGTGACAGCTACAGGCCCAAGCTGAGATCTTCACCCCTTACCCCAAAAGAATTTGGGTCTAGGGCCCTGGAAACCCCACCTTGAACTCTCCTTGAATTTTCCCACTAGATGAAGTCTCTGGAGTTCACCTGAGGCATTGACCCATCCCAGTAATCCTCAACTGGCCTTTCATTGTGGCTACACCCAATCTTCCAATTCTGTTACCTCTGACCCAGCCCAATCTTCATGGTCTGACAGCCCCTGGTCACTTTCCACCCTTAATTCTAGCTAGAATCCAATCTCCCTTGGCCCAGGGCCCCGGCATTCTCAGTTACCTCACAGTCATCCCAGCCTACTGGCCACTCAAAGATCCCTCCCACAGTCTTTCTGTATATAAGATCCATTCTGGCCTCCATTAAGGTGCTCAGATTCAATATGGCTCTCTTTCATTAGCAACACAAATGCTTAGATTCCTTAAGAATCTGGCCAATATGGCTGATTGTTAGAATCATGCCCACCCTCTCTCCGGTGTTTTAATAAGCTTTGTCTTGGCTGAAAGAAGGCTTGGGTCAAATTCATTTGGGCAGGACCCGCATGTTGCTATTTCGGGGTCCCTGAGCCCCTAAACCTCAACACTTGGAATTCAGGCCTCTTCACCTTCCTTCAACTCATACATACTCTCCTTAGGGAAGCTTTTCCTGCCCTCCTTAGTGGTCAGGGCTTGCTCTCTGCTCAACTCTTCCTGTAGATATATATCTGCTTACCAACTAAAATCTTCATAGTAGAATAAGGCCCGGATGGCAGGGTCTAGTTTTCCTTTTGTCTTCAGGTCCCTAGGATGAGCAGAGTGCTCAATAAATAATCACTTGCTGGATTGGACCCCAAATAGAACAGTGGGTTTTATTCTCAGTTCTACTCATGACTTTCTTCATGTCATTTAAGGAAAGAGGAACTTTCTTCTTCAGCGCAACAAGAATATGGTCATTGTCCTCAATGACCACCTTCTATTTGAACTCAGTTCCTGATTTTCCTTCTAAATACCAGCTGGCTGCCACCAAAGAGGTGAGGCACTAAACACTCAGCATTGAATCCTTCATAGGTGAATGAGAGAAAGAAGTCTCGGGGAATTTTCCCTTGGTCAATTCTGGCTACTAAGCAAAAGGTGAGAGAATACCCAAATAAAATGAAAGCTCAAATCACAGAACTAGAAGAGACAACAGAAATTCTCTTACTGTCTAGCATGCATGTACCCCACACACTGAGTTACAGACAATCTAACGTACTTGTTGGTGCCTATACACAACCTGCCAGCCCCATTTCCTTACCTTGGCACAGGCTTGTCCCCAGGCAGGGAAGGGATGCCCTCCTAACTGCTGCCTCCTAGAATCCCTAGTTTAATTCCAAGTTCAACTGAAGCACAACCTCCTAAAAGTGACCTTTCATCATCCTCCCAGTTACTAGTCTCCCCCACCCCTCCAAAACACCCCGTTACTTGGTAGACATTTTGTATTCACAGATCTGTGCACACATTTTCCAACAGAAATTATATAATCTCCATGAGAGCAGGGACAATTTAGCTTTTGTCTCTGTATCCCTGGGGCATAGCATAGTGCCTGATACATAGCAGACATTTAATAAATGTTTATTAAAAGAATGAATAGCACAATCGCCACAATTTTCCAACCAACAAAACTCTTCTTTGACCCTAAATTTAAATAATTTACAAGGACAGCTCTAGTTTTTGTACTCTTTAAAGAGCTAAGATTCTGTTCCAGCCCCATAAAATTACTTTATCTTCACCTCCAAATTACGAATAAAAGCGAAATTCACAATCTGTTCACTACTCTTCCCCTTCACCCTAGAACATAATTTAATACTGAAACAATCAGGGGACTGGAACAGAAGTCTACAATTGCCCAAAGTCTCCATTTTTTAGCTTACTGTGAACCCATGCACAAACTTAGGTCATGTTAGATGAAATGCTACTTTACATACACATGTAAATAATAATGCAAGAGGGCAAAGTTTCTAGGAAACAGTTTAAACTATAAGAAATACCAAAAACAACAACTTCATCCCTCCTTAAAAATACCTCCAACCTAACAATATAAAGGATTCAATTGTAAACTTTGCTCATACCAAAAGAAAGGAAAAGTTGCATAAATCTAAAATAACAAGTAACTGCCCCCAAAAAGTCAGGCATTTACCTTTGAAATACACTACGTTAGTTTCCAGGTACAATTTACCTTCTTAGTTAATCTGATTTGGCATGACATTAGAGTGAGAACTAATATATCACAGTATCTTTGCAAATGATCATGCTAAGTACAATAGGCTGGCAAGAAGCAAACTGAATGGCAGCAAGAAGCCAGCATGGAATTAAACTCTATTCAAAATAATGGAAAATATTATTTTATTTTAAAATCTTTGTTACAAGAAGGCTTGCTGGACAGCGGATAATCAGAAGCTAATGAGATCCATGAAGTGGACAGCAAGGTGAATGAACTGAGCACTGGGCCTAGAAGGAGTTTAAATCAGGCCATAGACAATTATTAGCTGTGTGACCCTAGGCAAGTCACTTAACCCTGTTTGCCTCACTTTCCTCATCTGGAAAAGGAAATGGCCAATCACTCCAGTCTCTTTGCCAAGAAAACCCCAAAAAGGGTCACAAAGAGTCAGACACAACTGAACAACAGCAAAATGATACATAAAGACAAAAGGCAGGAAAAGAAAAAAAGGAGAAACAAAAGAAATTCTGGGTGTCAGACCTTTATCTGACATATTTCCTCTTCTAAGCAGCAGTAGCAGTAATCCTCCTCATCCTGTGGGAGGTAACATGGTAAACTGGAGAGATGAGACATCTTAGAGGGAGGAAGACCTGTGTTCAAGACCTGCCAGTCTCAGACCATGGGCAATTTTCACACCAGGAGTTCTCACGTTAATGAAATCACAGATCCCCTCTTGGGGGGAAAAAATCCTCCAGGTATCTTTCCATGGGAAGATGAAGAGTTGACTGTCTTCTAGTGAAGTTTATACACACCAAAGAAGACCGTCAGTATATGCTAAGTGCCTTAAAATGAGAACTGAGCAGTATGGTCAACTTTCAATTGTACTCAAATCTATTAGCCACCAAAAAAGGCTTCCAACTGCCCTGCAGGAATCTTCATCAATATAAAATTATACCTGGAATTCCGTAACTGACTTCCCAATAAAAGAATTCAGAGTGCTTCCCAAGCATGCTGTCTTAGAGGCACTCTGGTAAAGAAAGGTTACTTACAGCACTCTGGGTGCTGTTACATAGCAGGCAAACAATGGGTTAAAAATGTTTTTTAAAACCAAGAAGCTCAAGGAAATACGTATACCTGTAAAACCTAAGTAAGAGTGAGGCAATTACCTCACTTCACAGTTACCAGATGAATTCCTCTCAAGGATCTAACACTGTTATTCAATAACATGTAACAAATATTCCTTAAGTAAATTACAGAGGGCAAGTTTAGAGCATTCATGCACAAAGAATCTTCTACCATCATACCATCGATCCTTGCATTTTAAGGACTGGTCATTCCCCTCAAAGTAGAGAGCAAGGTAGCTAAAATACCTGTGGCCCTGATGCCACAGATTCTTAATGTTTAGAAGTTAAACATGAAGTTCCAGTCAAGCTTATTTCAGCACGTATCTTAGGTTAAAAATGTTAAATACTTGTGTACTAGAAAAAAATAAACACAATAAACTGCCATTTAGCTAGAAACCAAAAAACCTGAAAAAATGAATCATAGAACCATAAAATCATAAAGCTGAAAGAAACGTTAGAAATTTATTTCAACCTCATTTTAGAAATGAGAAAAACCAAAGGCCCAGAGGGATTAAGTGACCAAGTGACCAAGGTCTTCCCTACAAAATCATTGATAGCCATCATAATGACCTGGAGGCACTAAAAGATAAACCAGAGACAGCGCAGGAGTACCCATGGATATAGCTGACACTGTGACGGTACAGAATTTGGAATGCTGCTCTCAGTTCCAAAGCATGTGGCTACAGTCTCTTCTGGAAGCCTTTTCCTGAAACTCCCTAAGTTGTACAAAAAGTCAGTGGCTACTTATAAGCTATATATTATTTTGAGATGTCAATGATTGGCAAGGAGCATGTCAAGAACTTTAATTGTGAGCCAATACCTCCCCTTATAGACACAGAAGATGGGAGGAATAGGTTCTATATCAGTAAAATGTAAAAACAACTTTTTTCAAACAAATAAAACCGTTTGGGTGGACAAGTCATTGACTGGCCTCAGAATAGTTATCATTTACTAGTACATCCTCAAAAAATCCATTTTTTAAAAAATTTGCCCCACTTGCTTCACTTTCACCCCAGATTTCTGGTGCTCCAAGTGATCTGTCCTATGCAACAATCAGTACTTTACAACTAACTTTCCTTCCCAATTATCTCTGCTTCAAACATCAATCCCTTTCAGTAGAATGTAAAGATTTTTTTTTTTGTCAGAAACTTGGACCACTGCTTTAATGATGCTGAAATTAACAAGGCATGCTGTGTCCACTACTAGCTTTATACACACATGCCAAAATTAATTGAATGGATTGGGATGGCATAAATTTAGTTAAAAAAATAAAAGCTAAGAAGTGATCATGGCAAGTGAGAGAGAGCTTGGTAAGAAATACTCCAGGAGCAGCTAGGTGGCTCAGCAGTCGGGAGGACTTGAGTTCAAATCCAGCTTCAGACACATGATATGCACTAGTTGTGTGATCCTAGGCAGGTCACTTAACCCAGATTGCCTCACTCAAAAAAAAAAAAATACCCTAGTGGTCTTCAAAACTTTATGCTTCAATAGTACCTGATACCTAAGGATCAAACACATAATGGAAGGGACTCCACAAAATAGAAATTTTATTTCTCCTAAGCCTTATAGACCACATCTAGAACTGTACTAAATTTAGTTACATTGCCCCAAGATTTTTGCACCTAACTATTCATATTTATATAGCCCTTTAAGGTTTGCTTGGCATTTACCTCATAACAATCCAGTGAGGCAGATACTGTCAGAGGCAGGATTCAAACCCAAGACTCCTAACTCTAAGGCTGTATTCTTTTCACCTCACTGCAGGGCTCTCATGACTATACTGATTCCAACTAACGCCAATGATATAAAAGATTACCCATAAATGCATATAAAGGCGCAAATAAAACCCCCAAAACTACAGCAACCTTTTTATTTGAAGGACAGGACCTATGTTATAGACCTAACCAAACCAATACGTCTTTACTTTTGGACGTCACTGCATATCGTCACAACAATCCAGGCAGGTAAGCAGAGCATGTATTCTTCCCACTTTTTTATTGGGATTTTACAGTATGTAGTTATGTTTTATATGGGAGACATATGACCCATGCTATATTTTAATCAGCTTATTTAATAATGGTTTTGTGTTTAAAAGGTTCTGACATAATACTAAAACACCAGTACCTCTTTATTCAGTTTATGCACTTCACCTAGAATAAACAACCAATAATTTCTGGTGCTTTATCATAGTAAGCCAGACAAATTTAAGCTGTTATTATTGTTAATTCATTATTATATTTTACCAGTACTTCAACAATCTATTTCTGACCTCTAAAGTGAACAATTCAAAACAAACAGTGAAAGCTGATTTGATAGAGCTGCCTCACTAAGCATGTTCTCGCAGAACAGGTAAACAAATGACTTACAATCACACTGTCTCAGCAATCCTGGATCAGGACGGTCCTTTCCTCCAACAAACACTAGTGTTACAAAATACTTTCTCAAACCATCACTTTGTAGCTCACAAGTTTTAGGTATGATCCCTAAGACTTTTTTGTGCCAGTGTCCTAGTTGGCTTCTACTGCTCTTAACACATTCAATGGGTTCAGCTCTGACCATCTTCCAAAGTCAGCGCCCTAATAGCTGACAACAGAAAGATAAAACCAACCAAAGAATCCTGCATGAGAAGAAATTACCTTACTCTCTCATTCCAACAACAGAAAAGCCACAAAGAATAATGAAATACTTGTTTAATGAACCAATTAATTGATTATGTGTAAAGAAATCATTTGAGAATTACATGAAAATGCTATGCTATGTTCAGGGTTTTATCTTTCTTCGGGAATTGCTAAAAGTACGTGAATAACAGTATTTTTCAGTCTTAGGCTACCTTTCAGCCAAGGATGTCTGAGCTCTCGCCAAGCATTCAAACCCCCAACAGCGGTCCTACAGGACCATTTCATAGGTGGGTATGTCAGAGTGAAGGGCTTAGTCAGGTGACTTTTCTCCATTCACAGGGAGAGTTAGTACCTGTGGCTTCACCTCATGTTATAGGCAGTGTGTCACCCTTGTTTCCAAGAGCAAGAACTAGAGAAGACAGAGACACACCTTCCTGGGCTGGTGAAGGCATTCTCTGCAGTGGGGAGAACTCAGAAAGTAGACTCAGTGGCTATTAAGGCAAGTTACTGACTGAAAGTCTAAAAGGTGGGTTTGTTTTCTGCTTCTGTTTTGAAACTGGAATTTCTAGCTCTCTTACTAAGTTACATGCAATGTTGCTATTTCAATTAGCTCCCAACTGACAAAGATTTGGATGCTCTTCTTTTAGAGATCGCTTCTGTGGTGTGTAACCTGAGAGGAGGGATCTAAAACCTCTGGTCTCAGTAACTGCAAAGAGCTGAAGTGACAACAGAGAGTGCTGCAAGGAACTAGCAAACACAAACTACTGAATTCTAGTCCCAGTTCTGAACAATACTTCTATTAGGCCCTTGGCTAAAGATCAGCTTTTCCATCTAAAAGTCTAATCAGATTCACACCCTTTGACAAAGTGATCTCACTACCAAGCACATACCCGGAGGAAGTCACTGAGGAGAAACTATGGCAAGAGAGGCGACAAAATATTCACAACCACAACCTTAGTGATCGTAAAAAAATTAAAAATGGAAACAATGGGTATCCACTGACTAGTAAATAGCTGGAAACATTGTGGCATATGAATGTAATGCAAAATCAGTACATCCTAAGAAATGATGAACAAAAAGAAATCCAGAGAAACATGGAGGGGCTTCCATGAAGTTAGTACCTGGAACTTCAACTGAAGTTATAAACAGTGTCATCTCCATCTCCAAGATCAGGAACAAACAAGAAAAGTAAAGAGTCACGAGCTCCGGGGTTGTTGGCAAAGTGAAAGGAAAGCAGAACCATGAGAACAGCATACCTAGTGACTGCAATAATGTAAATAACATTCAATGATGAACTATAATGAACAATCTGGAAAACTGACAACTGACACACCTTCCTCTTTCAAAGTCAGTTAGCTTTACTTAAATTGTTTTTGTTGTTTTATTACAAGGAAAGGTTCAAAGGGGAAGGCACTAAGAGAAAGGGACTGTCATGTTAAAAAAAATTTTTTTCATAAAAAAGAAATCTCCGTAGGGATCCAAAATTAGAAGTCAAAGTTAGACACTAACATAAAACCTTAGACAACAAGAGCATGAGATAGAAGTCGAGAATCCACCATTTTTTTGGTTCCTATGCCCTTCCTCCAACTTGACCCCCAAGTGAAGTAAAAAACAATACACTCCTTTCTCTTCCTAACAATAACTTACATACAGAGCATTTATACAGGTTTGCAAAACACTTTTTCCTGACGACCTGACAAAGCAGCAAATACAAACATCACTGCCACCTTACAGTCAGGGAGACCAAAGTTCTGAACGCTTAAGTGATCCCACAGTGTTTGAGGGAGGGCACAGCCAGGTCCCTGGTGGCAAGTCCAGAACTCTGCTCATTAACCCATGTTGCCTCCTCTTCTGAAGAGAGACACAGGTTACAAAAGGCCTTAAAACACAAAACTTATATCCCCTTCATTCACTCCCCGGGCCCACAGGAAACTTCCTCAGCATTCTGACTATTCCATCACATGATGTTACTCTTCCACATGCTGAGAAAGTCCCAAAGACAATTCTGTATATATATGTGTGTGTGTGTGTATACATACACTTAACTAAGTGCTACCTAGACTTTTTCTCACAACACCTCATGGCTAGAACTTGCCCACTGGGAGACACATGACAACGTCTTTATCTGATTCTGTATTTCCAAGATTTCTGGGCTACTGTACGTATCTGGAACCACCCCTTCCATAAGGCTCCCAAAGCAGTGTCTCATACGTCTACTCATTTAAAATATTACAACTACGGAACACTGGCTCAACTCATAATGGAACAACCTCTCAATGAGACAGCAATAACAGAGTTTCAACAGACTCCAAGCATGCCAAACCCTGAACTCCATCTCAAACCACTAAATCGCTTCCTAAGTTCAGTGTCAGACATCACCTACTGGCTTTCTCTGAATATTTTGGGTAACCACATAAAGCAAAGTCACCTAGCTTAGGATTCAATCCTCACATAGCCTCTGAAAAACACAGTTTTCCAGACAGTGTACTCCCTTTTGGTTTGTTAAGGCGAGGTTTTTCTGTACTAGTTTTCTGTACTCTACAACTCTCACTCTTCAAATTGCTCCATCGGCTACCTTCTTCCAAACAGTGTCAACCTGGATAACGCTTTTCTAATGAGAATGATCTTCAAATGGGTCCAATACGGTGGTTAGGTTACGCCAAAATCTCACCTGAGTTCCACAGTCACGTTTCTTATATAGAAGTTGATTTTCAGGTAAGGTTAAAACGTTTACGGGCAGCTAGGTGGCGCAGCAGGTAGAACACTGGCCCTGGAATCAGGAGGACCTGAGTTCAAATTAGGCCTCATACACACAACACTCACTAGCTGTGTCGCTCTGGGGCAAATCACTTAACCCCAATTGCTCTCACCAAAAAAAAAAAAAAGTTTGTTGTGTGGTTTATAAAGTACTCTGAGATCCCTGAGTAGTAGGTTAAAAAGGTCCCTGTATATTTTCTGTCACTTTGATGGTTAGGACAATGAAGCAAATGTTGGGTTTCTTTTGTCATTAATGCTGAATTCTTTCAGCATTAAAAGTACTAGACCTTTAGGTTCCACAATCAAAATCTCTTATTTAAAATACATTTTAAATTCTGGAATTAGAACAAAGTAACTTCATCATATCTTCATCCTATTTAAGTAAGAAAACGTATCTACTTAGAAAAAGAACGTGCTGTAACAAGGTGATCTCCCAAAGTAGTGAATCAAACAAGAAGCAAAATGTGCTGCCAGAACCAATGAAGGTAATTTCATTTTCAGTTCTAAAATTCCCTTCATAATTCACCCATGATTATGTCTGTCATCTTCTGCTTTCAAAATGAATTCTTGTTCTCCTCCACTGTGGTGGATCCGAACCACATGGATTAGCTGTCCAGATCTCTATCTGGCCACTGGGCTCAGATGGCTCTGGAGGAGAAACTGAGGCTGGCGACCCTGCACAGCCCTTCCTCACTTAAATCCAATTCACCCGCATGTCATGTCATCACCTCCGTGATGCCATGGTCCTCTTTGGGAATGAAGGACAAACAACACAACAAGAAGAAGCTGTATTAAGCTTCAGCCTACTGCGCAGCAAACCTCTTGACATTCGTGTGCCTGTGAGTGAGCACAGGCCTAGCACAACTTTCTCTTTCGATAGGGCCATTAAAATGCTATCAGTGAATGTTTCCAGGATGGTAAAACACACTGATGATGAGAAAAGGTGACCAAGCACGAAGGGGCAATTTGAGAGCAAAGATCTACAATTCACAACTATTGCTGCCTGTAAACAT
The DNA here is from genome assembly GCF_900497805.2 of Vombatus ursinus. Lineage (NCBI taxonomy): Eukaryota > Metazoa > Chordata > Mammalia > Diprotodontia > Vombatidae > Vombatus > Vombatus ursinus. Next base: position 7,170,655 of record NW_020954546.1, on the reverse strand, counting down.
CTTCACGAACACCAAGATAAACTAAATCCAGGAAGAAGCTCTCTCTAGTTCTTGTCAAAATATAGGAGATGAAAGTGGCTTAAACATTAGTGCTTTGAACCTTAGATCTAAAAGATATCATTACCTGGCATTACTGACTTGATGGGGGAGCACTGACTAGATGGAAAAGGGCTAAGATGCAGATCTGTAAAAGCTGGTTCATTCATCAAAACTATGACTCTTGGGAAGGCAAAATGACAAAGAAACAGCATAGCTCTGGGGCAGTCCCTTCTATTAATACTGGAAAAACCTACCCAAGTTGCTCATTAAAGGCCAATGGAAATTTGATCAAGTCCCTGGTGCCCAGAGAGGACAGACCTCATGGGGGGAATGGTGCTGCAGTCACCCAACTAGTACGGTAAAAGTCAGCTACCCAGTAGGAGTACAAATTAAACCTATTTATACGAATGAAGCTGAGCTGAACTTACCTCATTCATCCAGGGGTGTAATAATAGTGCCCAAGGTCATCAAAAAAGATGTGAAAGGAGTTCAGTACTTTTTAAGCACTATTTGTCTATGGCTGTAGTGGACAGCCAGCCAGACTCAAAGTTAGAAAGAAGCAGATTCAAGTCCTACATCTATCACATCTCAGCTATGTGAGCTGGAACAAGTCATGTCCCCTGTCGCCTGTCTGTGCCACCAGCACTCTCTGAGCCCTCACAGAGCAGCTGCAGAGAAGGTGCTAACCTGTACTGGGACCAATGAAATCTCAGGTCCAGTTCCTATCCCTATCCTTTTCTTTATGTGTAAAAATAATGCTAATGACCGATCATGTACTTTGAGGTGATTTTCCACCAGGAGTTAGAAAATTATAGACACTCTCTGGTGTGGTTTGCCTTATGACTAAAGGTATATCTTTTCAAGGGATTAGAGATATAGTTTTTGACCCTAGAATAAACTAAAGCTCATTAACAAATATAGCAACTAAACTACAAATCTAAATTACGATCACTTATGGCTCAGTTTATCCTACTCAAGATTCCAAGAAGGCAAAAGACTAAATATAAGAAAAGCAAGGATATAGATGGATTATAGATGACCAAATCCAAATATGCCTCATGAATTCCCACCTTCCAGTCTTCGTCACCTTTACATACAGCATTTCCCCTCAGCTGGAATACCCTCCTCCTCAGCTCCTTTCTGACTCCTCTTTATCCTTCAAAACTCAACTCAAGCCCTATCACTTCTGTGAATGAAGCCTTCTTTCACAACCCCAGCTCAAAACTAGTTTTTCCTCTCCTAATTCCATTAGCATTTATTGTCAGCAACACTTACTCATAATTTACAATGTAAGACACACACAAACACAATCAGGACTGCTCACCTCAACTACCTTCAAAGTTCCTTGAGGGTAGGGGCTTTGCCTAACATTTCTCGGTATTCCCCACAGTACCTATGCTTTGTACGGTCATAGTAGGCACTCAATAAGTATTTTATTGTAAAGTGAGGCCTAACCCAACCAAATAGAGTATGCCAAAGCTAAAAGGGTCTGGTGGATCCATGAAGCAAATGCTACTGTTATTTTAATTGAGGCTTTAGAAAACATCTTAAAATGTTCAAAATGGGGAGTTTGTACTAGGGAACAAGAAGGAAAAGAGCAAAAGAATAAAAATTTCCCTGAGTTTTCTGTTTTGGTCTCAGACATTAAAATGGAGAACAGGAACTTAAAGATCAGAACAGAGCTGAGGCTTCGATGCTCCACAGGGTCACACTTTCACAGCCAGCACAGCACACAGATCACACAGGCCTGTCTACAGCTGAGATTCGCTCTCCACACTGACCCTGAGGTCAATAAAGGTTTCCAGGTCTGCTCTTCAGGAAGAGCAAGACAGTTGCTTTTCCCAGAGAAAGTGAAACACTGTGTGAAAAATGTCAAGTCAGCAACCAAGAGCAAGCAGCAAAGATGAAACTGAAGATAGATTTTGGGGGGGGGAGGGAATACAGCAGAAGAAAACAAATTCAAGCAGAACTTCTAAACTAAATTCAGAGGCAGGGAGGAGGACTTATATAGGTACTTATTAGCTAGACACTTCACTGCACAGTGTTGTGACTAGGAATTCCGTTTCCCAGGTCTTATAGGCCATGTATGGAGTACCTTAGAGTCCCAATTTAAACCTGATTCCAAAGGGCTCATTCACATTAGCAAGACTCATCTGTGCTTTGCAAACAGCGCTTGTAGATGTAACTGGGTTTGTGGTTGCCCTTAACACTGTACCTGGAATGGAACACGGGCACTGTCGAAGCAAAGGAACAGCCAAAAGCCTGTTCCAGAGAAAATGTCTTGGCAAGGCAGCTGTGTGTGTGTGTATGTGTATGGGCAGACACATACACACATGCACACACACCTTCATTCACCTTGGTGGGTGCTTCTCGGTGGCCATCACCGAGGGGTCTGGGGCTCAGAGGGACAGCATGCCACAGGAATGCTTCCCTCACCAGCACAGCACTACCCTTCGGAGGACAAAGAGGGAGTTCAGCAGAAACAGGTGAACACCAGCTGTACGTCAGAGGATGCAGTAGCCTACATTCTGCTCCTGCAGCACTTTTTTTTTTTTTAAAATAAGGGGGGTGGAGGTGGGGGTGGAATGGTGATACTAGAGAGATCACCGATATCGGGACCAAAATTCACAGAAGGCTGAAACAATCCAGCCCTTCCCAGGGCTGTGGAAACGGGGGGGGAGAGCAGCCAGCCTGAGAGTCATCAGACTCCAGCTCCTTCACTTTCACCAGGGCACCCGAGGCTCAGTTCATCCCTCCCCCGCCCCCAGCAGCCTCTCCACCTCCCCGTTACAAGGCTGCTGCCCCGGAGACGACCCCAGGGAGCCCGGGGACCCGTTGTCCTAGCCCGGCGGGAGGACAAGAGGGCGACTTCTTCCATCACAGTTGCGGGGAGAAGAAGGAAAGAGGGAATAAGTGGAGAAGAAACCCCAGAGGATGAAGGAAGACCAGGGGAGAAGGTGCGGAGAGGCGAGAGAAGCCGGAGGGGCGGGGGCCCGGGGGAAGGAGGCGGCAGAGGGCTCCCTGGGGCGAGGGGCTACCACGCGAGGAGGGGGGGCCAAGGACAGGCAGGGGGCTGGAAGGGAGAGGAGGGATTCGGAGGCTCGGTCCGGGATCCCCTCCGCCGGCTCGGAGACGGAGGGCTCGGGGAAACGAAGACGCGTAGGGATCGGGTCCCCCGGCCGAGGAGCGAGGGATCTCCCGTGGGAGCCCCGGGGCGGGGGGGGTGGGGGGCGGGTCTCTTACCGGCAGCTTGGGGCTAACCTCGCCCTTGCAGCAGTGGCAGAAGAAGCGGTGCGGGGGGACGGCGGCGCCCGCGCCCGCACCCGCCGCCGAGGCCTCCGCCATCTTCTCCCGTGCCCGTCTGGCCGGCCGCCCTCCCGCCCGCTGCCACAGCCCGGTCCTCCTCCTCCTCCTCCTCCTCCTGCCCCCCAGCCGGAGCCGGCAGCACCAGCGGCCCGCGTCACGTGACTCCGCCGAGGCACCAGCGAGACGGACGCGCCGGCGGCGGCCAAACCGCTCCCCAAGTCCGCGACCAACGAGGCGAGGGAAAGAGAGGCCCTTCCGGCACGGCCAGGAGAGTGGCGCCTCCCGCTAACCCCCGAGCTCGTCGGCTCCCAAACGTCAGTCCTCCTGCGGGCCAGCGAGAATAAGGGACGCGTCTGCCCGGAAATCGCGAAGAACAGGGAGGGCGTGTAGAGCGGCATACTCTTTATCCCTTCCTGCGCAGCCCCCGCCCCCGGGAGCGGAAAGAACGTGAGAGTGCCTGAGTCCCCGGAAGAAGACCCGGAAGGAGTTGTGAGCAGTGCGGAAGAGCTCTGTCCGGGTGGTCTCCGCAGCTCACTGTCCCGGAGTGATAAGGGTGAGGACGGAATCGTGATTGTAAGCAGCTAGGTTCCGGGTTCGGAGCCAGAAGCGGAGACTGGGCCCGACCTAGTTGCTGTAACGGGGGATTTCTTCTCGTCGTTCCCCGAAGCTGGAGGCTCTGGAGAGAAGGGGGCACCGGGAAAGAGATGGAAGGAAGCCATTCAGTTCAGTAATAGTTCATAAACATCTGTTAAGCACCTACTATGTGCCAGGCGCTGTGGTAAGCGCTGGGATACAAAAGAGGCAAAAGGACAGTGCCTGCCCTCAAGGAGCTTACAGTCGAAAGGGCCTGGGAGCAGAGCCAGGGATGGGCCCTTGATGAGCCAAGATGTGCGCAGGCACACTGCCCCTCTACCTCTCCTGAGGCCAGAGCCTCGGTGTCCACTGCGTTGGGACGGTCCAGCATCAAATCAAACACAAGGGATGCAAAGTTCCCTCTTCCCGCCTTCCTCCACCTCTTTCCTGGGTCTCCATAAAGAACATTTTCTTCTTTGGTGGAATGTGAAGCTCACATTGGCCTATTCGTGGGTGTGTTGGCCTTTCTATAGAAAGGAGCTTTCGAGTTTTATCATTTTGCCATCTTATTACAAGATTCGTTTAAGAAACTTCCCTTTCCTTCTTTTTGGTTTCTCCATTGTCATTCCTGTTTGTTCCTTGTTTTGTTCTTTCTTTTTCACATGCCCAGGACTTTGCCCAGTTGCTTTGCATCTACTAAGTGCTTGCTCAGTGAGTACTTATTAATAAGTACTGTTTCATTCATTTCTCTAATAAGCTGTTTATTTTTCCGGGGGCTTTAATGCTACCCAGAAGTGTGGATATGAGTTCTATTGAAGAGCCAAAGGTCAATCCAGTCCATACCTTGAAGGAAAGCCATTTTCCATCATTTAACTTTTTCTTTGCATTCTCCTACTGCACTTAGTTAGGATTTCTTTGACTTTCTCTGACTCCCAATAAACTTATCATTGGTAAATCTCCTCAACTTCCATTTAAGAAGGAGAGGCAGCAAAGGCTCTTTTTTTCTTTTAACTTTTTTAACATTTTAAATTTTAATCATTTTATTAGGTCCAGTTTGCTAGTACTGGGACTTCATAACACAATGACTCAAGCAGAAATTAAACTATGTTCCTTGCTGCTCCAAGAGCATTTTGGAGAGATAGTGGATAAAATTGGAACTCATCTTATCAGAACAGGCAGCCAACCATTGAGAGCAATTGTCCATGACACAGGGACATCACTAGATCAGGTAAGTCTGCACAACATCTGCTTTGCTCCTTCTAAATGAAGTCTTGTTGGAAGGATACTCTGCTTCCATGAGTACCCCTGATCCCCCTCAATAGTCAATAATAATCTATATTTAGTAAGCATCTTCTATGTGTCAGGCACTGTACTGAGTGCTGGGGATGCAAATAGGAAAAAGAAAAGAATGATGGGCCCTGCCCTCAGGGAGCGTAAAATCTAATTGGAGATGACAATATACTAAAGAAAGCTGAAGGGAATATACTAAAGAAAGTGGGAGTCAGGGTAGAGATGGTAGAGAGAAGTCCAAAATAAGTTGCATTCTTTGGGATATGAGGTCTCTGCTGCTTCCAGCTCTTAAATGGAGATTGAGGAGTTTCATGGCTCCACTTTCCTTTTTTTTTTTTTGTGAGGCAATCAGGGTTAAATGACTTGCCCAAGGTCACACAGCTAGTAAGTGTCAAGTGTTTGGATTCGAACTCAGATCCTCCTGACTCCAAGGCCAGAGCTTTAGCCACTGCACCACCTAGCTGCCCCTTGGCTCCACTTTCCAACAGAGGGACAGACAGTGATGAGGGATGAGTACCAATCAAGGTTAGTTGGATCTTGTAAGATTTCCCAATGATAAGTTTACTAGGGGCATGATACAAAAGTCAGAGAAATCCAAAATGAGAATGTCAGAGTGTTGTGGTTTCATGGTGTGTTGTGGCGGACACTGTCTCAAAGAATTCAGAGTCAGACCGCCTCTAATCCATTTATTGAGATTGAAGCCTCTCATGAAGCTGGCTAAGTTTTAATGGGAACCAGTAACTTTAGTGAAAGCAAGACAAATTTTTGTAGGGTTAAGATGCAATTACATAACAGAAATTATGAATATTAAAAAGGCAGGAGGGGTTTGTTAAGGGATTAGGTAATGGGGGAGGGATTCCAGCCTCAGTGGAACTATGTATATGATTACCCACAATGCATACAGAAAAATCCATTTAGGGGGTATGTATGTATGATAATGATATTATAATAAGCCTCTCTACATCATAAGTTCACCTAAAGGACAGCTTTTGCTATTACTGCCCTGGTGCCTACTTAGGGAAAGTCCCTTCTATTGTTTTGGGGTCCACATCCTGCTTGGGCATCCTGGTGCTGCCCCTTTCTGATCGGCTGACTGTTGTGGTCCTGTCTGAGACTAGGTGAATGTGGTTGTGGTTGAGTGCATGGACACACCTGCTGTTTCTGTGAGAAATATGAGTTCATGGACCCACCTGTTGTTTTAGTGAGCAGTGAGGCATATATGAAGAAGTTAGGATATTGGGGGGGGGGGGCAGTGGGCCTGCTGTTCAGTGGGGCCCATAAGGAAGTTAAAATATTGGGGGTGAGGGCAGCTTTAGTAGTATTCCATCAAGAGGATTATAGATCTATGGGCTGGAAGGAACCTTAAAACCTATTTATTCCAACCATTTTTATTTTACAGATGAGGAAACTGAGGGCCAGATAGATTAAATATGTTTCCCAAGTTCTTAGGAGCCCTACATGATAAAACCCAGGATATGGACCTCGGATTTCTTTGTCTCTATCTGACCCTTGTAACATTGTCCCAGACTGCTTCTCCCCAGTCTGCACCTTAATTATTCACTATGAGAGTGGGTATAATAAAAGCCAGAAGTTCTCAGTTTTTTTTAGTAAAAGAACTTACTTACACTCTTAAAAATTGAGGGTAGTCTCCTCCAAGAGGTTTTGTTATTTGGATGATATCTATCGATATTTACCATATTGGAAATTAAAACATCTCAGGATTACTTTGAAAGTAGTCTTGACCTCAAAGACCCTCAGAAGGGTCTCAGGACCTCTAAAGATACCTAGAACTACTGGTATAACCTATAAGAAAAAAGGATGATGTGGGAAGACTGCTTCAAAGGGACGGGGCCAAAGGAGAGAGTCACCATGATGGCAGTGTCTTCTGTTTTTTTCCTTTGGCATTTGGCCATTGTCAGGAAATGCCCTGGTGAAAGGAAAGCAGGGAATTCCTAGCAAACCACTGATGAGATTCTTGAAAGTCTTAAGTTCGAAAAGTGCTCTCTTCAGTCTCACAACATCCTTGTGAAGAAGTTGCTAAAGTTATTGTTATGCCCATTTGGCAGAGAAAACTAAGACTCAAGTTAGGATACTTGCTAGGTCACATAGCTAGTAAATCAGATACAGGCTTTCCCTTCTCATCTCTATCTCTGACTTCCTTCAGGACTCAGCTCAAATGTTACCCTCTGCAGGAAACCCATCCCCAGTCTTCCCCCCCCTTCCCTAATCTGCTGGAGCAGGGCTTCTTAAACTTTTTGCACTCTTGACCCCTTCAGCAGTTGTGAACCCCATTGTGGGACAACAGTTATTGTCCATCCACTCTGTGTGTCTTGTATGTGCCTTTTTTTTTCTTTTTGGTGAGGACATCAGGGTTAAGTGACTTGCCCATGGTCACACATCTAATAAGTGTCAAGTGTCTGTGTATTTACCTATTTAGATACATATTATCACCACCACCCTCACCCCCTACCCGAAGTCTAAACGACTTTCTGTGTATCTTTGACGCTTAGCCCAGTGCTTGCTTGGCACACGGTAGCACCAAGTAAGTGCTCTCTGACAGCCTGACTAGCACCCCTCCACGTGTGGCCTCTCAGGAACACTAGAAATGTGCTGAGTTCTGTTTCCTCTTCTTTCTCTTGGGCCTGCCTAGGTGAAAAAAGCCCTGTGTGTCCTTATCCAGCATAACTTGGTAACATACCAGATACACAAACGGGGGGTTGTGGAATATGAAGCCCACTGCAGCCGGATTCTGCGCATCCTGCGGTATCCCCGCTACATCTATACAGCCAAGACTTTGTACAGTGACACGGGAGAACTGATTGTTGAGGAACTCCTGCTCAACGGGAAGATGACCATGTCGGCCGTGGTAAAGAAGGTGGCCGACCGACTCACGGAAACCATGGAGGGTAAGGTGACCGCCGGGCTGGCTGTGGAGCCTTAGCCATCCCAGCCCGGCCCATCTGCTCTCCCCTGTCTCTCGTGCAGATGGGAAAACAATGGATTATTCCGAGGTATCCAGCACATTCTGCCGTCTAGCAGACACGCACTTTGTACAACGATGCCCCCTTGTTCCTGATCCCCCAGAAAGTGCTGACGCTCAGCCACCGCCACCCGCCCCGACACTCAGCATTAACGAGAAGGATATGTACCTGGTTCCCAAACTGAACCTCGTAGGTAAGGAGTCTCCCGCCAGACCTATCCAGCTTTTTGACACATTGGGTCTACCTGTTCCCTCACCCTATCAGAAAGTGTCTCCCATTGTGGTCAGTGCCCTCAGAGCTGAGAATCAACTCCTCCCAGCACCCTTCCCTTTGTCAGTCACCTGGAGAAAGTCGTCTTCAGTCTTTTGGGGCTCCTCGGCTTTCTAAGCAGCTTCCACCCCCAAGTGGCCACAGGTCTGAGAGACTCCCACCTACGTCTTTGTGTTCAGCCCCCGCTACTCACAGAGGGACTGTAACCGAATTGTCTTGGTCTGGCAGGAAAAGGAAAGAGGAGGCGATCATCTGATGACGATGCAGCCGGGGAGCCAAGGCCTAAGCGGCCCAAACAGACAGCAGAGAGCAAAGAGGTAAATTGTGCTTCCTGGATGGGAGCCCCCCCCCTTCTGAAGGGCCAACTACGGAGTAGAAGGCAGAGCCGCTCAGATGAGGAGTAGTAAGAGCCTGGACCTCACTGACCACGGAGCAGTGTCCAAAGGGGAGTCTTCTGCCAGGGCAAACCAACAGGAAGTACTCTATTCCTAAATCATTCTATGCACTTTCCAGGGTGCTTGTGTGCTTTTAGGAAATGACCTATGTCACTCATGCCTGCAGCTAACCCTGACTCCTTGATTCGCTGCCACTCACTCTGCCTCTCCACCCCCAGCCCATTCCAGATGATGGCATTTACTGGCAAGCCGACCTGGACAGGTTCCACCAGCACTTCCGTGACCAGTCGATTGTGAGCGCAGTAGCCAACAGAATGGATCAGGTATCTGGAGAGGGCGGGTCCTGGGGCAGGGCTGGAGCAGGGCCATTGGGCGGGGAGGGGGTTCCTAAAGGTCAGACTGTATCCTGACAGACCAGCAGCGAGATTGTCCGGACCATGCTCCGGATGAGTGAAATCACAACTTCCTCCTGCGCTCCCTTCACGCAGCCCCTGTCTTCGAATGAGGTGAGTGCCTCAGTTGTGTGGCTCTTAGGACAGCTTCTTTTCCTTTGTGTCCAGGTGGCTGTGCAGTGCACTGCATCTGCTTGGTGTGAGTGGGCACTTGGGATGGGATTGGAGGTAGAACCAAAAAGGAAGAAAAGTTTATTTTGTTCACATCTGTTCATCAGACATGGATTAAGCACCTAGATTGTGCATGGCACTGAGGTGCTAAGACTACTGTACCAAGAAGAGATGAAGTGATCCCTGCCCTGCCTGGGGCAGTGTGGGTACAGTAAATACAAATATATGAAATAGATAAAGGGTGTCCCAAAAGCTACTAAACCCTAATGGCTGCACTAAGACTTTTGGGACAGCCTGTACAAAATAACTTGAAGAGGGAGGGCAAACCCAGAATGGAAGAGGTCTGGAAAGGCACCTAAACCATGCTTCCAAGGAAGCTAAGGATTCTAAGGGGCACAGGAGGAAGGAGTGCTTTCAAGATGGGGACACCAGGGGCAGCTACATTGCTAGGTGAATAGAGAACAGGCCCTGGAAACAAGAAGACCTGAGTTCAAATCCAGCCTCAGACACTTACTAGCTGTGTGACCCTGGGCAAGTCACTTCACCCTTGATTGCCTAAAAACAAACAAAAAACAAAAAAATACACACACAAAGATGAGGACATCACCTGTGCCAAGGCAGTGTTGTGCATGGCCAACAGCTGGCTGGCCAGTTTAACTAGATGAGTATTTAAAGAGAGACAGACAAGAAGGCATATATGAAGCATTTGTAAATCACATCAAAAACGATAATTAATGAGATGCTGTTATGATCAAGTGCCCTGTGTCCCAGCCTACAACTTTGAGTAACCCATTTCGTTCCCTGATTTCCCTCTATGGCCACGTCATGACTGCCCTTCAGTCATTAGCACGTTTCCTACTGGCTCTACAGGGACTTCCCTTTCAGATCTCTGAGGGCTTGACTGTTCACCACGTCCCTTCAGGGCATCATTTATCTTTATGCCAGCAATCCCCAAGAACACAAGCCTACCAACTATTCTTTATTGCCCTTCAGATCTTCAGATCTCTCCCCGTTGGATATAACATTTCAAAGCAAGTCCTTGATCAGTATCTGACTCTTCTGGCAGATGACCCAGTAAGTCGGACTTTTTCCTGTATCTATTTTTCTCCTGAAATATATCTACAACTGACATCTGGTGTCATTCTCCTCCAGCCTTTTTCTCAGCCAATCCTAGGCATTCCTTCCACTTTAACCTTTTCTAAGAGGGTTGCCTGCCAACAGCCTCTGTCCACCCTTTTTCCCTATGATGCAGTCATGGAGCTCTCTGAAAGGTTCATTCTCTTCTCTTCCTGCAGCTAGAGTTTGTTGGGAAATCAGGAGACAGCGGTGGAGGAATGTATGTCATCAGTATCCTTCCTTCGCAGACACACAGACTAGCCAGTCCTGCTTAATGAAATGTGGTCCCTTCCCTTAGGATTCTGAAAAAGACACAATTAACTAGAACACCGAATGTGGAATGTTTTTCTGCACACTGAATTTTTCTTTAAAGACTAATGACAAGAAAACCTGATAGCAAGAATTATTTTTAAAAAAAAGCAGCTTCTCGAATAAGTCCTAGGGTCAGCACAGAAACTTTGACATGTTCTCTGCTTATAGTTTTGCCCTCCATAATGAGGTGCCACAAGATTCTAAATCATCCAAGAAACAAAAGTAAAACATGAAAGAATTTTCCAGTTAAGGCTTAGTAATTTTTAAAAAATTTACTGTTAATAAGATTCAGTCTGAGGATTCCCTTGAACTAGGGTTTTATCAAATTCACACAGTTTAAGTGAAATCACAAAACAGTCTGTTCACAGTGCCCTTTTTCAAGTTATAAAATCCTACTTCCCATGGTCTTGGGAATGAAATGACAGATGGCTGGTCCAGTGCCCTCCTCCTAAAACAATATGACACACACCCGTCCATACACTGCCAAGACCAGGCTCCCTGGGTCTTTCACTTCTAGGCCCACACAAGGCCCAAGCTGGCTCAGTGACCTTAATGCTCCCTACCCAGACCTCCACAAGGCATTGGCATCACTGGCCATGGCAACACTGGAGTCCATTGTGCAGGAAAGGTAAGAGAGGAGCTTTGAATGAATGACTCCCTTCTGTGTTTGGGAACAGAGTCACACTGTCACTCTGTCATTTTCCCTGTCCTTCCTCTCCCCCCGCCCAGGTGATGTTTACTCCTGGGTCCCCTGGTAAGCAAAAAGGAACCTGAGAAGCAGTCAGGGCCGACCGCCTTGCTGCAGAATCATGGACTGGGTGGGGATCTTTCCTATGAACCCCAGCACAAATCCCAGTTTGGTGTGATGCTGATTTACTTGCTTCCAGTCTGGTCATTGATTTGGCCTCTGTTCCCCGAGCAGCAGATAGTGACCATCAGCAGACCCTCTGGAGCTGGGAAGGACTCTACCTTCCCTTCTCTTGGCTCTTGCTGAAATAGAAGAACGGCCACTGTGTGAATGAGGGGCAGCCCCAGGCTGCAGGGTGGGAGGCAGGACTTGCCCCCGGGTCTCTGAGCTTTGGCTTCCCCCACCCTCTTCCAGGTTTGGGTCTCGCTGTGCCAGGATATTCCGGCTGGTTTTGCGGAAAAAGCACCTGGAGCAGAAGCAAGTGGAAGACTTTGCCATGATTCCTGCTAAAGAAGCAAAGGACATGCTGTATAAGCTGCTGTCAGAAAACCTTATCTCCTTACAGGTAACCAGGGCATCATGGCTACACTAGCAAACGGGCAGGACCTAGGCTGAGAAAAACTGCAGGGGTGAGGGGGCAGCTAGGTGGCGCAGTGGATAAAGCTCAGGCCTTGGAGTCAGGAGGACCTGAGTTCAAATCCAGTCTCAGACAAGACACTTGACACTAGCTGTGTGACCCTGGGCAAGTCACTTAACCCCAATTGTCTCACCAAAAAAAAAAACAAAAAACTGCAGGGGTGAGAACTCGAAACAGACCCAGCACTGCCCCTGCCCAGGACTTCCCAAGCTGAGGGGGAAAGGCCCTTCCTTCTTTCTGTATCTCAGTTTCCCTGTTTGAAGTCTGAGAGGAGAAATTACAGAGACAGGACAAGTCACCTGAGGTGGGTGATCTCGCTGATCTCAGGTGGAGGGCAGATCTGTGAGATGTGTCATATCACCCCATCTTAAACCCTGCCCCTCCCAGCCCCCTAGAGTCGTGGCAGAGTCTTCTCTGAGGTTGTCAGTCAGCAGCATAAACTTGAGGCCCTATCCTGTGGAGAATTTTGTAGCAGGCCCTGGGACAAGAGAAGGGAGGAACTGTGGTCTGTGTCCTCAGGAAGCTCATGCTTTGTCAGTCAACAAGCATTGATTAAGCATCGTGTTATGTGCCCAGTACTGTGCCTTGAAGCGCTGAGCATACAAAGAAAGGAAACAGCCATGCCTGTCTTCAGGGAGCTCAGTCCAATGGGGCAGAGGGGATAACATGGAGCTGAGCTTAAGAGAGAAGACACTAGGAGAAAAGGGGCCGGGAGAAGGCTTCTTGGAACCAGTTGGATTTTAACTGAGAATTGGAGACTGGGAGTTAGAGGTGAAGAAGGAGACCAGGAGGGTGGAGGTGAGGAAGGAGGAGGCCAGGAGGTAGAGGTGAGGATAAAGAGCATTCTGGCTCTTATTTGGGGGACAGCTAGTCAAAATGCACAGAATCAGGACCAGTGAGAAGGCTGGTGTCACTGGATTGTAGTGTAAGTCAACCGAAATGTGGCATGTGAAGCCTGGGAAGAAAAAAAGATGCAAAGGCAGGGTGGTGTGGTGGACCGGGGTCTGGGTTTGAGTCCTGCCTCTGACACACGCTGGCTGGGTGGCCGCGCCCAGACCATGGGCCATCATAAGTAGCAGAGAAGGGGCTAGCCTGTGCTAGTAGAAATCCCTGCTCAGGAGCACCTTCCCCATTGGTCACAGACAGAGAGATGATGCAGGAACAAGTGTAGGCTGTTAGCCCAGGTGACTCTTGCCTCAAGCCCAGGGATAGGATAGCTAATGAGAAAGAAAAGACCAAGGGTAGCAGGACAGCTGTGTGTGTTCTGCCCTTCTCTGCAAACAGGAGATCCCTAAAACACCTGACCATGCGCCGTCTCGAACCTTCTACCTGTATACGGTGAATTCCCTGTCTGCTGCCCGCATGCTGCTGCGTCGCTGCTACAAGGTACCTGCCCACGGCGTCTCTTGCCACGGCTCCCCTTGCTTCACCCCACTTCTCCCAAAATGCTTCTGGGCTGGGCTGGTACATGGTATCTGTCTTCTCTTCCAGAGCATTGCCAACTTGATAGAAAGGCGGCAGTTTGAGACCAAAGAGAACAAGTAAGTGGCGTTTTGGGACATATCCACTGTTCCCTGGGGACCAGCAATTACAAAGAAAATTCCATACCTAAGTGACTGTTACCACTCTGAGAAAGGTGGGGGCCTGCGAACACAGTGGATAGAAGGAAAAGGAAAATTAAGCAGCTTCTACAGATCAAGGCAGAGAGTGTGAGCGTGAGTCACTGGGGCTCCCGAATCTCAGGAGTCCCAGGAAGGTGGAAGAGATCAGCTTTATAGCAGTCACTCTGGCTAAAGTGCATAGACGGGCACAGTTGAAGAAACAATGTTCCCTTTTAACTTCATGTGAAATTTCCAAATATGACTTCTGTATCAATCCCTCGTGTGTGGGTGAGATTAAGGGTTCTGGGAGTTCAGTCCTTTCCACTTCCAGGTGGGTTTATGGAAGAGTTCCCCAGAAGCCAGTAGCCTTCAGGTTCAAAAGCACATTCAAGGTGGGAGTTGTCCATAAAGGGGTGGGTGTGGTACCCAGAGTGGGCAGCAGTCACTCTCCATGTTTGGCAGGCGATTGCTGGAGAAGTCCCAGCGGGTGGAAGCCATCCTCGCATCCATGCAGGCCACAGGGGCCGAAGAGGCCCAGCTCCAGGAGATCGAGGAGATGATCACGGCTCCCGAGCGCCAGCAGCTGGAGGGTCTGAAGCGCAACGTCAACAAGTGGGTGGCGTTGCCCCAGCACCTCTCTTTAGGCATCTTGAGCTGTTCGTTATGGCCTCAGATGATCGGGCACTCTAGGATTGGAAATGCTTTACCTCTATTTCCCTGTTCGATCCTCATCACACCCCTGGGAGGGTCAGTGCTTAGACTGGCCTCCATTTTACAGATAAGAAAACCAAGGTCCAGAGAAATTACTTGGCCTGTCTCTGGTCACACACCTCAGAAATGTGGGAGGCAGGATTCACACCCAGGTCTTCCGACTCCAAGCACAGCCCTCTACCCAGCAGGCAGCACTGCCTTCCTGTCAGCCCAACCACTCTCCCCCTCCGTCATCCCCTAGTGAGAGCCAAGTCCTTTAAAACACGCTTTTATCTCTCTGCAGGTTAGATGCCAGCGAGATCCAAGTGGATGAAACCATCTTTGTGCTGGAGTCATACACAGAGAGTACCATGAAAAGAGCCTGACTCAAGGGGAAAGCCTTCCTTGGAGGAGAGCATGGGGAGGAATAAAAGGCACATTAGCTCTGCTCTTCCTATAGGATGCAGATTTGATGTATTACCTCAGGTTGCTTAACTCACCTACTCCCCAGCCTCCCCCCATCCAGGAGACTCCCTCCGTCAGAGACTGAAAACCTTTGGTACGTGCACCCACGGATTGTGCAGAGGCAGGTGTCCAGTGGCATCCGCACACATGCATGTGCACACGCCCATGCACATGCCCCAGTCTCCCAGGAATGGATACCAGAAGGAAAAAAGGCACCAATTCTGACAGCTGCCAGTCTTGCCTCAGGCCAGTGACAGCTTGCTCTTCATACTTCTCTGGGCATAGAGATGCCATCATGAGCCACAACACAGTGAATCCTGCTCTGTGCCTCTTTCATTCTGCCTTTGACCAGCAGTGACTGGTGTATTGGGAGGTAGCCAGGTGGCATAATGGTTAGGTGCTGGACTTGGAATCAGCAAAACACAATTTCAGATCCTGCCTCAGACACTAGCTGTGTGCCCCTAGGTAAATTCCTTAATCTCTCTAAGCCCTCGTTTTCCCATCTGTAAAATGAGGATACCAGTAGGGTCTACCTGACAGAGTTGTCAGAATCAGATGAGATAATAGGAAGTGCTTTGCAAACCTGAAAGTGCTATGTAAATGTCAGCTACTATGATGTCTGCCAGGGTTGTATCTGAGTCCTAAAGGTGAAGGACCAAAGGCCCAAAAGGGGAAAGTGAAAATGATGGAGCTGGGGGGATGGGGCAAGATAGCCTTTTCAGAGAAAATAATACTTCCGGGTTTCAAGTACCAGCTGAAATCCCACCTTCCCACAGGAAGCCTGAGCTGATCCCCTCAATCCTGGAGCCTTCCCTCTGTTGATTATTTCCAATTTATCCCGTCCAAGATTTGTTTATGAATAGTTTGCATGTTGTCTCCCCATTAGACCATGAGCCGGAGCCCCTTCCCTCAAAGATAAGTCTTTGTGTCTCCAGGACTTAGCTCAGGGCCTGGCACGCAGTAGGTGCTTAATAAATGTTTATTGACTGAGGGTTTTCCAAGTACAATTGGACAGCTTGACGTCAAAGGAATAGTATTAGACTAGGAATCCAAAGTATGCTGCTGCCCCTGTGTGCCCTTCAGTCAGTAACAAAAGTAGAGCCCCAGGGCCTCATTTTCCTTATTCATGAGACAGTAAGAATGTCACCAGCTCTGCCCACCGCAGTGAGTATATGAGGAGCAACTGGAATATGTTCCATGTGAAGATATTAGAAAAGCAGGCAGTTCAGTGCTGCTTTAGGGAGGGTATCAGTAGTAGTAGCATGGCATAATGGAAAGTCCAGGAGCCCAGAGACCTGGCTGTCCAATTGGTGGGCGTTCTGATTGTAGGCAAGTCGAACCTTGGGCCTTTTTTGTTTAGACATTTTTCAGCCATGTCCAACTCTTTGTGACCCCATTTGGGGTCTTCCTGGCAAAGATAGTGGCGTGTCCGACATTTCTTTTTCCAGCTCATTTTACAGATGAGATTGAGGCAAATGGGGTTAGGTGACTTGCCCAGGGTCATACATCTGGTAAGTGTCTGAGGCTGGATTTGAACTTGGGAAGATGAGTCTTCCTGACTCCAGGTCCAGCACTATCCACTGCTTCTCTAGCATATCTAGCCCTTATTTATTTTACAAGAGTAAGTAGTGTCTTGGCAGCTAGGTTCCAAGTAGAATAGTGCTGAGCTATTTCAGTCAAACCGAAATCTCTTGTCTTTGCCCAGGCCTTACAGTGTTATCACTCCTTACCTCTTTTTCTTGAGATTCCTAGCTGCGGGCTGGAAAAAAAGAAAAGGATATGTATATATGGTTCCAATTGCCTGCCAGTGGCCTTTCCAGTTTTCTGAGTGGATTGCTCTCCCCTAATTAGTTGGGTCTAATAAAGCACCTACCTCACCAGGTCATTGTCAGGATCAAATGGAATAACGTGTAAAGAACTTTGCCACCCTTAACGTGCCGTATAAATGCCAGCTATTATTAATCGATCGAGACGCAATTAGTAAGTTCCTAGGTAGGTACTGGAGATGACAAAGAGAAACATTACTCGTTGCCCCCAAGGAGCTTCCATTTTATTGGGAGAGGCCACATATACATGTAGAAATACGGACGAGGGTGTGTGTGTAGGGTCACCTGTGACTTAAGGGGGCTTTCACGGAAAACTCGGGGAAGACTGGGAGCCCTCCTGCGCAGAGTGCCATACACACAGTAGGCGCTTACCAAGTCCGCGCAAAAGCGTGGGGTTGTAGGGACCTAGCCTGGTGGCCCGGGCTGCGAAGCGCTTCGAGTGCCCGCCGGGGTTTGACCCCAGCCACGGGCGGCCGGGGGTCCCCGGTAGGGGGCCATTAGACGCGCAGAGACCCGGGGGCCACGTGGCGGGTAGCCCAGGGCCCGGCAGGAGGCCGCAGCTCCCTACCCCGCCCACGCCAGGCGTGCGGCCGGATCCGTCCGCTCTCCCGCCAGGCTGGCCGCCAGGGGGCGCCGTGTGAGCCGCTGCCCGGGGCGCCCCCGCCATGGCGCAGGCCCGTGTGCTCCTGCTCCTCTCGGGGCGCCCGGAGCCCCCGAGCTTCGCGCGGAGTGTGTGCGGCCTCCTGGGCCTGGGGCCCGGCCCGGGGCCCTGGCGGGTCTACTGCGGCCTGGAGCGGGGGCGGCTGCTGCTCTCGGACCGCTCCTTCTCGGGCGCCACGGCGCAGCTCCCGCTGCAGGTCCCGCCGCCCCGCTCCTGGGGAGGGGGCCTGGGGGGCAGGGAGGACGGGAAAAAAGTGGGGAGGGGGAAGGCGTGGTCCGGGGGAGCCTGCAGAGAGCGCTGGCCTCGGTGACCCCGACGTCCTTTCCCACTCCCTGCAGCGCCCCAGGTTCTGCCCCTTCTCGGCCCTGGAGCAGCGGCCCCCGGCAGCTGCGGGGCCGAAGCAGCCGCCCGACCGGGGAGTGGACTTGGGGGTGGCTGTCCTCCTGCAGTCCCGTGACCAGAGCGTGCTCCTGACCCGGAGGGCCTCGAGCATGCACACGGCCCCCAACCTCTGGGTCCCTCCAGGTGAACCCTTTTCTCCCCCAAGCCCAGAAGGGGAGGTCGGCACGCTGGGGAGCTCCTCGTGGCCCTCTGCGGCCCTCTCCCAGCCTCATTCGGCAGAGACCCTCGTTTCAGTGGCTTTGCTGCCCAACCACGGGGGCCCAGGATGGGTGTGGGGGTGGAACGCGGGTTCATGGCAGGGACCAGGCTCCTCTGCGGTTGTAGGATTTCGGGGGAGGAGGGGGAGAAGAGTGAAGGGGTCCCAGACTGGGGCACACAGTCACCACCCCGTTGTTATTGTAGGTGGACACGTGGAACTGGATGAGGAGGTAACTACAGCCGTTATGCCCTGAACTTGAAGGGATGGATGCCTCCTATCGGGGACCACTCCGGTGGCCCTGAAACAACTGCATTGGCCTGGGTGGGGGAGGTGGGAGCCCAGGACTTGGGGAAAGAACCGGAGCAGCCTGACAGCTGCCTCTTCCAGATGTCAGCTCTGGCTGGCCACCTGACTCAGTTTCCTCTGATCTCCAGCTGCTGGATGGGGGGCTTCGGGAGCTGTGGGAGGAGACAGGTCTGCAGCTGCCCCAAGGCCAGTACTCCTGGTTCCCTCTGGGACTATGGGAGGTGAGAGTCCATGGGGAGACCGCTCTGTGTTCAAGGACCCACCACCCCCAAGTATGGAATCAGCCCTCTGCTCCAGGGAGAACAGTGCTCTGCACACCTACACACGCGAACACACACACACACACACACACACACACACACACACACACTCTCTCTCTCTTACTTTAAATACCTCCCTGCAGACCAAGGCCCCAGACTACAGCCCAATAACCTATGACCTTTTCTCTACACATACCCCCTTCTTGTGTTTTGACTGCTGAGAACCATTTGGGGTTGGGGTATCCTGTCTGGATCCAGAAAATCTTCACCTGTTGTGTTTTCCCTCTCCTAGTCTGCCTATCCGCCCATGCTGAACCAAGGCTACCCCAGATACCACCACATCGTTCTCTACATACTGGTGACTTCCCAGGAAACAGAGCAACAGCTACAGGTAGAGCTGACAGCCGGACAGGGAAATGTGGCTGTGGGTAATGGGGGAAGTTGGTCTATGAATAAAAGCCTAAGCAGTGGAGAAAAGCTCTCCCCGTGTGCCCCCTATAAAGACCCTCTGACAGGTGTCTGGTGAGTCAGTTGTTATCAAGGGCCACTGAGGGTAAGTGTCCGACCCCCAGGAACGGATCCAACCAAACCGGGAAGAGGTCAGTGCCTATGCCTGGCTGAAGCCCGATGTATTGGCGGCCGTGGCAGCCTCTGAAGATGGACCAGAGATGACTGAACCTCTCCCTCAATACCTGCCACCCTTTGTTCAGTAAGTAAAGATCACTCCCACCAATCTGCCCGCTTGGGTCCACGCATGTCCACTCTACCATAATCTCTTGGCCATTTCTGGGAACAGCCAAGAAGAATGATGATGCTCCTAAGAATCCTAGACCCTGACCTGGGTTCCTTCTGTCCCAGGGTCATGGAGCTTCAGGGAGATGTGGCCCAAAGCCTGGACCTGCCTTTGTCTACCCTGCTCCGGACGTCTCTGAACACGAGGGAGAGTGAGGAGAGGGTCAGTATGGGAACTAAATTTGCCCTTGGTCTATGGCTACAGCATCTGAAGAGGTAAGGGAAGAGGTATGTGCAGATCTAAACCGGTCAGTTTTAGTGCTTTAAGTGGGAGGGCAGGGCTGAACACTGTCAGGAGAAAGGGGAAGCAGCCCTGAACATAGGACCGTGACTTTTGATTCCAACACCTAATAATCTCATGATCAGTCTTACTTTCTTCCACTGTAAAATAGAGATACTGGCACTACCTCCCTCATAGGTGAGGAAAACGCTTGGAAACTCTTTCTCAATGCTGTATACCTGTGTAGGTCACAACATCCTTTTTGTCCTGTTATCCTGACCGTAGGTCCTCAAAGTATCACACACACCCCTCCCCAAAGCCAGAATCAGAATGAAACTGGACATCAGATGCCAACCCACCTCAGCACCACCAAAGGAGGCAAAGGCTTCATCTTTCAAATACAGACATCAAGAAAGCCAAATAGATGAGGCACTCTCCATTTCCCCACAGACATACATAGGATTCACAACCTTTATTGTCGTTGAGAACATTGCTACAACTTTGGAAATATGAAATTAAATTAAAACAAAGGTCATAAAAGAGGGAAGGGTGAATCTGGGGGAGGGGGGACTGAATGTCTCCCCCCCCAAAGGTGCAGAATGAGTTCCATGACCATAACTGTTAAGACTATGGATCCCACTGGAAACTCAGACCCCAGGATAGGGAGGCCTTGGGGAATCATCATCAACTTAAATATATATATATATTTATTTATATATATATAAATAGAGAACCAGGCAACAGGACAAAACCCTACCTCCTCTCCCATCCCAAACCTTAGAGAGGCAGAGAAGGTAGATCTCCTGATCTCATCCTCAGTCAGACTGAGAAAGGAGCAAAGGTCATCTTTGGAGTTTTTTGGTTTTTCTCATTTATGTACAAAAAGCTGCAACTGAAAATAGAGATCTCAGGCCCTATCTTTGTCTCTCCATCTGTCTGTCCCATCTGCGGAAGGGGAATGAATGGACATAGAAGAAATATTGGGTGTATTGAGGGGGACCGATCGAGATCTCCCATCCATCCAACCATCCACCCACCAACACTCACCCGCTTCCCACTCCAACTGCTTCCGATCTAGTTCCAAGACACATGGAGCAGTAGGGGAAAGGAAGAAGAGAATGGAAAACCATCCAGCCCCAAAAGTTAGGCACAACTCTTACATCTCCCTGCCCCTTCTTGGCTTACATGACTCCATCTGAAGAGCATTTTCAAAACTAAACCCAAAATGTCCTTTTAAGGAGGTTAAATATTAACCCTTTGGGTGCTAGCCTCTCCCTCAGCAGAGAGGGGGCCAGGAGCACAGGTCCATGAGTTTCTGCTTGTAGCCTCTGGCCAGAACCCCCAAGGGAATCAGTTCATGGGGCTGAGGGACAGGGCTCCCCTGCTGTCCCCACTCAGTGCTGGAGATGGGTGAGGAGGTCCAGGACCCTAGAGTTTCAGTCCAGGGAGATAATGTCTGGCCGACAGCCAGTGAGGGAAGAGCCTGGAGGGAGGGGTCCCCCATGTCCATCCCTCAGGGCCCCCCCAGGGGCCACGATGCTGCTGACTCGGCCTGGAGGGGGTGCTGGAGGAGAGCCTCGGTGAGAGCTCCCCAGCACAGGGGCCAGCGGACCCAGGAAGTGGGGAGGGGTGCCTCGGTACTGGAAGAAATGGCCGACGGTATCCTGCTCATCTATTGAGGTGATGACCGAAGGGCTGTAGTGCTGAGGGGGAATGAGGGGAGAAAATATTTAAGACTTCACCCTCCCCCCCATCTCCTGCCCCTCAGACTCTTCCCACATACTGCCTCCACATCTTATACATCCCAGAAAAGGCTGACTAATCCACTTGAGGGCTTTTCTCTCAAAAGACCTGCTCACCAAGGGTGTGAGAGCATTTATCCCCAGCTAGAGACATCCCACTATCTCTGTCCCCCTCCAATGTTGTGGGCGTTTAGAATGAACAGAATGTCTGGGCGTCAGAAGGGTATGGCCTGGTATATGTGGGGGGAGGGGTGGAAAGAACTCTAGGACCGAGTGGACTGGGATATCTGGGTTCCAGTTCCAGCCTACCAAGCCACCAGACCTCCTGAGCCTATTTCCTAATCTGTAAATTGAGGAATCTCTTCCAGCACTAAAATTAAAATTCTGCTCCTTAGAACTCCAAAAAGAAATAAGCTGCCTGCCCATCACCTCAGGCTTATCCCACATGGCAAAAGGATGAAAAGCGGGCTCCTCACAGCCAGAGCAGATCCCTTGGTGAGAGTTAGAAAGAAAACCTCTAAAAGGCTACAGAGATTGGACACTTTGGTGGAAGGAGAAAGGAGCTCTCACCTGACTCTCGTTCTGAAAGAAAGTAAATAAGTCCAAACCTGGGAGGAAACGGAAAAAGAAAAGTCAAAATCATTCTGTATCTGCTGTCCACAATTTCCCAGATGTGGGGATTCCCTGAGAAGTTACAGATATCTGAGGAGCAGGAGGTGCAGAGGGGGTTCTTATGGAGGGACCCATATTTGGGTCTAGGTCATACCCTGGATTTCAGTCCCCAGTGGAAAAGCTGGTGGATAATCGGGAAGAGGAAGACTGGACAGGAAGTCACTGCCCAGGGTGCCCATAGCTGGGCTCCGGAGTACAGATGATGGCTGGTGATTGGTAGCCAGTACTCTGTAAGGAGAGAGGAAGCTGGGAAAACCAGCTACAGTCACCCTCAGGTGGTCTTCCAAAGTCCACCCATCTCCTCCTTTGTGTCCCAAATCAGCCCGGCCTCCATGCCAACCCCAGCCCCTCACCACTACACAGAAAAGCAGGCATATCTTCAAGAAGCAACATTGTGACCTCCCTTGTTCCCGATGCCCACATCTCCCCAGTGATCTTGGGAAAACTTCCTGCTCTAAACCCTGTCCTCTCCCCCGACTTCTTTCTCAGCCCAATTCTCTGTACCCTTTGCCTCCGAGGGAGCCAGGGATGGCAGCCGAGGTGACTGGACAGTGCTTCTTGGCAGGGGGCAAGTCTTCCTCATCTGAAGAGCTGTCAAGTGTGAGGTCAATAACCTCAATCTTCTTCTTGCTTTCTGGGGGCTTGCCCTCAGGGCCAGGACCAAAGGGGGGACCTGGAGATGTTAGAAGGACTTTGTCTCAGGATGGATGTCATTAGGCCATAACTGAAGGGAGAAATGGTCAGACATCATCTAACCCTAAACCCCAACTGGGAATCAACAGGGAGTCATGGGTTACTCACCATCTAACCCATACCCTGGCGTGGGGCAAACCTCTGGTGTTTCCTTCTTGGGCCTCATTGGGCACCAGGATCCATCTTCCATGAACTGGATCTCATCACAGTCAGTGCATGAATTCAGAATCTCCATGAATAATCTGGGAGAAGGAAGAAAAAGGTTATGGAGCGTCATGAGAAGATTAGGGCATATAACTGTCCAAGGTTACATCAGCCTAGGGCAAGAGAAAAGCAGGAATTTAGGAGCAACGCGAACTACCTGAGGAGGGGTACTGGAGAGAGGGACAGAAATGTGAGATCTCCAGGGTAAGTCTAGCTGGGTAGAAGTAGCCATACCCATCAGTGCCCAAGCTCTCCTAGGGGGTATTCTTACTGTCCATGTCAAGGAAAAGAAGGGGATTTATCTGGGTGTCCTGGACAAGTGGGAGCAGAGTGGGCCATACCCATCTATGACCAGAGATTCATAGGGAGCCTTCTTGTCACACACAGGACAAGTCCATGTTGGCTTCTTCTCATTCATCTGCAGGTAGAGGGCAGCATCGAAGCTCTGTAGGTGGGCACAGGTGAGGGCCCGGCACGGGACAGCCAAACGCATCTTCCCTAACTGAGGAAAAGCAAGATTTCTCATCACATTTCCTCTAGCCAGCTTTCTCCTTTCTGGGACACTTTATCACAGTAAACAGAAACCCTGGGAGCCCAGCTCAGCCTTCCCACCCCGTCCATCCCAAAAGTCTCTCCTCTTCCAGTACCCACCGGGCACATGAGTGACACCCGAAGGCTTGTGGTGGCCACCTCACTGTCAGGGTCAGCTGTCAATTTCTCTTTGACTGAAAAGAGACCAAAGCCAAGGTCATGAGATCAGAATAGCCCCAGGGGCCAGTGACGACAATAGACACATCATGAGACAGGACTGAGGTCCATAAGGGATCATCCAGGAAAAGTCAGACATGAAGAAGGCTGGGTTAGAGAAGAATGTAAGGGTGAGGCTCGGAATCAGTGAGAGGAGAACGGGGTGTTTATCTTATAACTCACTCAGTGCCCGAGAGTGGTCTGGATTCCGGATGCCCTTGGCTCTCAGTTTCTGCAGGAGCGTCACTGAGGTCAGTTGCCTCACTAGGTACACCGACAGCGAATAATTCTGGGGAGAATGTCAGTATCGGTTTCCCCTGTTACCATGGTACTTACTCCAAAGCAAGGCAGGGGGCCAGAAGCAGTGGGTTATGCTAACCAACCCAACAGAAGTATATCCCCTCCTCTAAAATCTAACCCTCAGACACCACATGCCTCACCTCTTTCCCTCCACTCGTCCCACCCAGGGACCCCTCCCACCCCAGGCACGCAGCTCACCCGGCCGAACTCAGATGACCAGTTGACCACAATAGTATTGGGGACAGTGGCTGAAAGTCGAACTAAGGATGTGATGTTGATAGGTCGGCTGGGCCTTTTGGGTTCAGCCCCATTCTTGGTTGGGGGAAGATAACCCTAGAGAGAATGGGTGGTGGGGGAGGTCAGGGCAGAAGCAGCCCTGGTATCTATGCAGCACCATTGATAAGGGAGGTTGGTACTACACATACACCCTTTTAGAGAAGAGTATCCCCATTTGGAAGGGAGATGGATCTGTAAAGGGCAAGGATGTAGGGATGGGACTGCTAGGAGAATGGTACCACCTGATGACTGGAAGACTGTTGGGACAAGTTGGGGGGGGGAGTGGTCAGAAAGGGGTCACTTACCGGCAAGGGACACAGTTTCCCATTAACCTTGACAAAGAGGTTAGGAGGAAAATAATCTTCCTGGGGACAGCTGGTCTCACAGAGACAGAACCTAATTAAAGATTTGGGGCCGGGGGAGAAGGTACAGGGAGTTACTATCTAGAGGTCTAGCTCCTGAGGCTATGAGTCTGCAGACAGAAGGAGAAAATAAGGGCCAAACCCAGGGATAAGATTGTTATTTCTTCCCTACAAAGTTCAAGGAAAAAAACTCCCTCCTTCCTTTATCCCAAAGGAAAGAATTATCTACCTCTGGACAAGGAATGAAAGTGTCCTGAAAACAAGGTCTGGATGATGGGAAAGCAGCCATCTGAGATGGGCCAATAGGAGAATCCATCAGGGAATATTTTTAATAACACTTTTTTGAATGAATATACTTTAATGTGTCAGAAAATGCCACTCTCCATAGCACAGGGGCATTTATTTTGTGATAAGTCAAGTTGCATGTGTCTCACAACAAACAAGAAAAGCCCCTGTGGGACGGTAAAGACAGGAGATGGAATTGTCGAACCTTCCCTGGGGTTGCCTTTATACCCCGTTGGTCTAAGGAAGCCACCGCCACCACCCAGAGGGGATATGGCCCAATGTTTCCCAGAGTGCTGGGGTGAAGGGGAATCAGAATGTCTTCTGGGACTTGTCTCACCTGAGCTGTACCTGTACTGTATAGTCACACTTGGCCCCGGGCAGGACATCCCTACAACAGAAGGAAGGACAGAGATTGCAGAGTATGGGACAGGGGAAGAAGACAGTCGGGTGGGGAGCGGGGCCTGAAGGAAGCCCAAGGGATGGACGTACAGATGAGGGGGACAGATAGGAAGGTGACGGAAGATCCGAGCTGGAGTCAAGAGATGAGGACCAGAGGCCAGGACGCAAAAACACGATCAAGGACGAGGGGAATCAGAGGGAGGGGGTCCAGGTACCTAGAGGCGAGGATCTGCTGCACTTGCTGTGGTGTCAACGCGAAGGTGAAATGAGCCTCCTCAAACCTCTGGCTGTTTGTGGATGCTAGGTACACAGAAGAGGAGGGACACGGTTACTGAGCAGGACAAAGGTCAGCCACCAACAGGTACCCCACCCAAGTAAGCAGACCGCCCCTGCCTGAGAGCTCAGCCCTCTGGGGGCAGCACTTTGGGACAACAGGTTGTGGCTGTCCAGCTGGATCCAACTCTTCGTGACCCCGTGGACCACAGCACACCATTGACTAGGGGGTTTTCTTGGCAAGGATGCTGGAATGGTTTGCCATTTGCTTCTCCAGTGGATTAAGGCAAACAGGAGGTCTGTGACTTGCCCAGGGCCTCACACATAGTAAGTGTCTGAGGCCATATTTGAACTCAGGTCTTCCTGACCCCAGACCCCCTCGATCTACTGAGTCATCTAGCTGTCCCAACAGTAGGTTAGCTCCTTATTTAGGATGGGAATGTAAATGGAGAAGGATGGAAAAAGGGGGTCATGCTCATACCAAGCACCGTCAGGGGTCTACTACGTCACGCTCAAAGGGACGATGACAACATACCGAGGGTGGTGGGCCGGATGAGTTCCCCATACACATCATAGAAGGGCAGTGGCCTCATCGTGACATCAGGGTGGACTGGCTGGGGCAGGGAAGGGTGGACATCAGCCTCACGTTTAGGCCCTCCCAAGAGGGGTCCTGAAGGCAGGAGGGTGGAGGGGGCAGGTGGCAAGGGGCCAGGAGGGACGATGGGTGGAGCTCCCGGGGGCAGAGACAGCAGCGAGAGCTCAGAAGGTACAAGGGCCTTTCGGGGGAAGCGACGGCGGTAAAGTTCTTTGATCTTCATCTGGACGCTGGGGCCACAGCCAGACTTGAGAAGCTGCAGGGCCTTGGTCAGTAGCTCGTGCTTTCTCCCACTCTTGTTTCGGCCTGCAAAGCCCAGAAGCACCTGGAGCTCAGACACTCGGAAACTCATCACCATGTGCTGGGGAAAGAAACAGCCACGCAGGTGAGCTGGGGTAAGGATCCCAAAGACAGAGACTAACCTAGCCAGGCCTCCCTGCTAAGGGGGAGCCTACCCCATCCCCCAGGCCCACTCCCCACCTCAAGAGAGGGGGAATAATTCTACCATAACCCCTCACAACTAGACATAAACATGCTCTCCTAAAGGAAGCCTGTCCTTTTGCTGAGGAATCACTTAAAGGGGCCCAGAGAGAAGAACTTCACATGGCTAGATTGGGACAACTTGGACCCAGAAGGAGATAACCCAACCCTAAAGGAAGAGGTTAGAATCCCCCTCCTTGTCTCCCCTCACCCACACAGTAAACAGAACTCCACTTCCTATTTCTGTTTCCACAGGCCCCCCAGTTCAGTGCCTCTACCCGCCCCCACACAAACACCCCCAGCTTCTCCCACCTAGAGGGACCTAAACATACCTCTCTCCCTTTGGTAGCTAACAATAGGCCCGGAAAAGCCAGCATTGACAGAGGGGGAAGTAGAACTGCAACCCCCCCATCACCTTCCTCCTCTCCCCACCTTAACTCTAGCACCACCACAAAGCTCCTAACCCTCTCCTTCCTGCTTCTTTTTAGATTCCCAGACCCACCCCAGCTTTCTGAGAGATGAGGCAAAGGGGGAAAACAAAAGAGGAAGAAAGGAAGAAGGATAGAGGGAAGAGAAAAAAGAGGAAGAAAGGGAAAGGATAGGCCTAGGTGGGGGGGGGGGAGGGGAACAGAGAGACTGGGACCAGGTGGTTGGAGGATCTGTATGTAATTCCCAGCCCCCACTTGTGCTTCATTCCATGTAAGTAAGCCTAGGGGCCAAGGCTTCTAGGGAAGGTTTCAATACCCCTCAAATCCCTTTTCACCTTCAGCCTCATGACCCTACCTCAAGATCTCCCCATTTTGGGCAAAGGGAAACTAAGGCCTGGAGCAGAGGGCGCAGAATACCACAGAACACTGGAATCCCACCAGAAACTGGCTTTCCCCCTTCCTCAAGAGTATAGGACTTGACATCGGCTGGGTCCTGCCTTTAATAAAGGGGAGAGGGGTTGGAGCTGATCCCTGAAGGAAGGAGGTTCCTCTCCCCTGCTGAGATCCAGATGGTAAAGCTCTGACCTGATCCCCCAGGGAGAAGGCTTATGGATGGAGAAGAAAGAGGGAGGGGAAAAGCATCTCGGCAGAATGGAATTACAAATCCTCCAGGCCCATCCTCCTGCCACTGGTCTGACAGAGAGTACCAAAGACTCGGATGACAAGACTTATAATGTCTCCTCAAATCACTGTTCCATTTCAAAAGGAGAAAGGAGAGAAACGTCTGAAATCGAGGGGACAGACTGCACATGGCCTCTGTGCAATGTTACTATCAATCAAATGACGGAATATTGCTAAAGCATTTAACAGAGTGCCTGGCACACAGTCGATGCCTAATCAATGCATGTTCCCTTTTCCTTTCCCTGTGCGATATTCTCTGCAGAGGGGGTGGCAAGTCCCACAAGGGAATTACCACTGAGATATTGCCAGCTATGAGCATCCTCAGCCTTGGTCAGAACCTCAGTACCCTTCCTGCATGCCTTGCTCCCTACAAACCAAAGGCCAGCTCAACGACTGGAGCTCTCTTTGAGGAATGAGACTGCCGATTTCCCAGCCTTTCCTCCCAAACCAGCCCCTCCTATGTCATTACCACATGTAGCCTCACTTTTTTTTTCTATCACCTGTAGATATCTCTCTTACCTCCACAGCACAATGGCATCCTGACATCGGTCCTCAATTCCTTGGGCCCTTCCATAGTCTCATTCGAGCATCCCCGAATCTTGCCCACAGCTCTATCTCCCCCGATATTTCAGCGCCCTCCTAGAGCCCCATCCCCACCTCTCTTCCATCTCCCACAATTCTCTCCCTGTGCCCTCCCACTGCCTGTTCTCTAACTCGGTATCTTTCCACAGTCTCATCCCTACATCCCTGTGACTCCGACAATCTCACGCCTTGCCCTCCCTCAGTTGCATCCCTACGTCTCTGCCCTTTCCCACCGCCCCATCCCGACGCCTATGCCCTCTCCCACCTGCCCATCCCCACGTCTCTGCCC
>NW_020954546.1:7116183-7142045 GCF_900497805.2 Vombatus ursinus | reverse complement strand
CCCCCCCCCCCAAGTGGGGATATTCTTCTCCACACCTAGGTTTACATGGCATCGACCTCCGGGCCGGAGGAGTCTCGAAGGAGATAACGTATGTGCAAACCTCCGAGCGTTGCGTAGATGTCAATGACGGCGACGGTGCTCTCCCTGACCAGACCGCGCTGGCTCCCGGGTGCCCCCGCTCCCGGAGGTCCCAGCCCCCGCTCCGCTCCCCCCCCAGCCCCGCCCCCGTGGCCCTGCCCCCCGCGGGCCCTGCCCCTCCATCCCTGCCCCGAAGGCCCCCGCCCCTGCGCTGGCCACAGCGCCGGCTCTCTGAGCATCGCCATCCCCACCGCCCCGAGCCCGGGACCCCCGCGTCGTCCGCCGCGTCCCTGCCCCCAGAGTCCATCCTCTCCAGCTGTCCTCGCGCCTTCATCGCCCCCTGCAGCCCTCGGGCTCGGCCCCCGGGCCGCCCGCACCGCCGTCCCGCCGCTCCTCCCCCGCAGCCCAGCCGCCCAGGCCGGCCGGGCTTGGGCTCCGGGGGATCCGGGGGGTCCGGTACCTTTAACTCGCCCAGCTCCGCCATCTTGAGACATCGCAGGCGCCGGAGCCCAGGCCCAGGGACCGGCGCGCAACTCCCCACCCCGGGGCCGGCCGCAAACATCGCCCGCCCCGCCCCGCCCCGTCCGGCCTCCTCTCCCGGCCTCTCCCCCTCCCAGCCCCAGCCCCGCCCGTTCGGCTCCGGCCAGGCCACGGCCTCGGCCTCCTCCCCCTCCCCCACAGCTGGAAGCGGCGGCCGCGGCACATCTGGCGCGGAGGGGGATGGGGGAGACGGCGGGCGCGGGGCCTGCGGAGGTCTCGGAGCCTCGTCGGTGGAGACTCGGCAGCGACGCGGCTGGGCCCGGGCGCCCGGCGTCCCGGCCTCCCGGCGTCCCCGCGGGGGCGGGCTGGCGGAGGGAGGCTGGCCCGGGAGCTCGGACCCGGGACCGACCAGGACCCCGAGGTGACGGGTTCCACGGGCATGCAGCGCCGGGGCCGGGGCTCAGAAGCGGCTGGAGTCACGGATCCTCGGAGCTGGGGGGTCTGGCTAGCAGGGGCTATGCATGCAGCCCTGCAGGAGATCCCAGGGAGAGGGGGCTGCAGACTCCGGCTCTGTCTGGGGGGCTCCGGACTCCTGGACGCGCGAGCCGTGAGTTCGGCCCCCCGCCCCCAGTCCGCCCCCACCTCCTGGTTCTGGTTCAGGGTCAGGCCGAGGACCCGAAGCCTGGGAGCAGAAAAGTTTGGTGCTGGGGGCGGGACTCACCAGCTCCGGGTCTAGGGAAGGGAGGGGGCCCGGGGCTCCGGGCGCTGGAACGGAAGGGGGGGGATGGCCGGAGCGTGCAATCAGCGGCGCTCCCGGCTCTGCTCCGTTCCGATTGGGTCCGGCAGTTCGGACACGGTGCCGAGGAGCTCAGTCCAGTCCCGGACTCCGGCTGGGGCCGCCTCCTTGCTGCCCCCCTCCGGGGCAAACCCGCCCGGGCCTGGGAGAGGGGGCGGGGCTAAAGGCGGACCCCGGGGCCGGAGGGGGGGATTAACCCCTTCCATTGACAGACCGAGAGTAAAGTCTATGAGTGAGTCTGCGGTGTAGACGGTCCACGATCCTGTTCCCTACCCCCACCTGCCCTGAAACTCCCATCCCTTCGAGGTTCATGGAAGGAGCAGGGATGGAAACTTGAAAACTGGGGTGGGGGAGAGTGTGCCCATCAAGGACAGCACAGGTCACCCAAAAAAGCTGCAAAAAGCCCATTTCCCACCCCCCCCTCCACCCTGGTTATAATGTATGGGTGAACTGATCAGCTCCGTAGAAGCTTAGTTCTAGAGCAGGAAGATTCTAGTAATCCTACCACTTCATTTTACAGATAAGGAAACTGAGACCCAGAGAGCCTGTGACTTGCCCAAACCAACAGATGTAGAAAGTGTCGGAGGCAGGATTTGTATCCCGGGCCTGTGCCCCATGGGGCCAAAGCCCCACGCTCATCTTGCTGGGCTGGAATACCCCTTCCTGGGAAGAAGCCCAGAAAGCTATAATTATAAGTATACCCCACTGCCCCTCCCCCAAACACAGCCCTTTCTGAGGCACTAACACCCTCATGGAGGATGAAGATGGGGTGGGTTAGTGTAGGGAAAACCTAGGTAGTTAGGACCTCCCCTGTCCTGCTTTGCTTCCAAGGATACTCATCCTTGGCTGACAGATATCAATAGCTCTTTCCTTACCAAGGCCTGTTCTCTGACCTGGCAAATAAGTTATCTGCAGGCCCAAAAATCAGGTGGCTGGCACTGTCAACCACCTCACTCTAAACGCCATCTTTGAGGGCAATGCATTCACGTTATTGGGGGTGTGGGAGTAAGCAACTAGTGTCATAGAATTTCAGAACTGATAGGGACCACAGAATTCACCCTAGGCCATCTCCACCATATAGTTTATCCCAAAGAGGGATAATTTCCTAGCCACCAAATGGAATGCAAAGGAGTATCCTAGAGTTGAGGTCTGGGCGATGGAGGTTCAGTGCAAAATCAGGCTGGATTTGCAATGAGAGGACTTGGGTCTATTCTATTCTGTCTCTGTTACCACCTCTGTGATCTTCAGCAAGTCAATTTCTCTCTCTGGGCCTCATTTTCCTCATCTGTAAGATGAAGAAATTGGCCTATTTGTCCCCTGAAAGCCCTTCCACTGAATCATGATCTACCCTGACCCCACCTGGGTGGAGTGGTAGAATAGACAGAAGAAATTCTAGCACCATAGGGTCAGGGACATATGTTTTATATAAAGCAGAGGTTCCCAAAATGGACTATACCAACCCCTGGGGACACAGGAACAATCCAGGGGGGTAGTAGTAGCCTCTGGTGCAATTGGGGGGCATTGAATAAAAATAAGGGGGTGGTGGAAGCATAAGGAAAGAAGAGAAGAAAATTTTGAAAAACCATTGGCACATATTTCATCTGTTGTGTATCAGAGTTAAAGTCCTAGTGATTACATTATTTTTCAAATAAAAACAGAAAATGCAAGTTATAACCTATCAGTGGGCAAGTCTGCTGACGGGTCTTAACAAGTGAGTGTTGGCAGGTGAGCATGTCTTGTGCATTGTTGGGAAGTCCAGCGTGCATCAGCAGGAATAGGCAGGAATATGTTTGTGTAATGGCTTGTTTACAATATGATACTATACGGTTACATGATGAAATATTGCATCATCAAAATTTCAATGCAGGAAAAAAACAAATTTACAATCAGTTATTAAATTTAAGGTGTGTCTTTTAAAAAAATTTATATTTATTTTATTTATTTATATTTTATTATTTTATATGACACAAATTAAAAAACGTTAAGGAAAATAGATTTGGGGGAGCACTGAGTAATTTTTTTAAGAGGAGTAGGCCAAATAACTTTGGGAACCTCTGAAAGGTAGGTGACACAGTGGATAAAGTGATGATCCTGGAGTCAGGAAGACCTGATTTCAAATTCAGCCTCACACATTTACTGAGTGACCTAAGTGGGCAAGTAAGTCTCTTCACCTCTGTCTGTTTCAATGTCCTCATCTGTAACATGGGAGTAATAATAAAGGCACCTGCCTCTCAGGGTTATTGTGAGGATAAAATGAGATAATATTTGTAAAGTGCTTTATAAACCTTAAAGCACTACGTGAGTGCTGTTGTTATTAATAAACTTTGTGTGGCACCAAACATATTATGTCAATGTTTGTTGAATTTCCCAATCTCCTCCCTTTCTGGATTTTCAGGTTTCTTTCTTTCGATTCAACCCAATCCAACCAGCTGTCCTCAAGCACCCCTCCTGTACAAAGCCATGTCCTGCTGCTTCTTTTCTGGGACTGCCAGGCAAGGTCATCTTCCTCCAGTCTATTGCTTTGAATCCAAGGCCTCACATTCACGCCCAGTACAGGCACAACACTTTGTTAACAATCAGCCAAGCAGACGGGTGAGGACTGGGGTTAATGTGCCCTCCATTTAGGAAAAAAGTTTATTTACAAAACAAATTCCAGAATCTGAAGATCTTAGGTGTTTGTTTTAAAATAAAATGGTGTGTTAGGTAGAGGTTGTTTTAGGGTTTGAGACTAGCACCAGCTTTCTTTATTTTACTGCTTTATCACTCCTTCTTCCTCCAAACCCCTGTGTCCTAGAGCAAGCTTCCAGAAACCCCGGAGAGAGCCAGGAAGCCTGGCTTCTATTACTAGGGCCCTTCCTGACTTATTCTGTAAACCTTGGTCAGGCCCACCCCCCCCCCAAAAAAAATCTTTTCATCCCTCTGCCTCAATTTCTTCCTCCTTTCCAGCTGACCCCATGACACATAATGATGAGTAAAACAAGCTCTTCTATCTGTTCGCAGCAAGAGAAAGGAGGAGGAATTCTTTTAGATGACCACAAGTGAGCAGGACCTTTAGGACACTCTTTTTGGGAGGGGGGCAATTGGAGTTAAGTGACTTGCCCAGGGTCACACAGCTAGTGTCAAGTGTTTAGTCTGAAGCTGGATTTGAACTCAGGTCCTCCTGACTTCAGGGCCGATGCTTTACCCACTGCACCACCTAGCTGCCCCTAGGACACTCTTCTTGCAGATGTTTTGTGTATCTTCCCCACTCCTCCATTCTATCCCTCCTCACCCCACCCCCATGGCTTAAAGCAATCTCTACTCCCCCACACCCATACACTGGAGCTGACATATCTGTGGACCACAGGAACAATCCCTGGGGGGCTGATCCAGATTCTGAGCTGCTCCTCCCCCACCCAAGTCCTGGAGAAAGCAGCTGAATGAATACCCCCACCCCCACCCCCAGTCTCCTTCAAGTACCATCTCCCCATTCTTCTCTCCTACTCTCTTACACACACACACACACACACAGAGTCATCTCCCATATGGAAACGTTCAAACCTGAGGCTTATGAGCTGAACTACAGGCAAATGATTCCTGTTCAGCAACACTCCAATATCCACTCCCTATCCACACACCAGCCACTGTCCCTATTCCACCATCATCACACCCCACCTCTGGCTGGGATTCATGTGCCCTAAAGGCTTAGGGGATTGTGGGAAGGGGATTTGGGGGAGACAGGTTGCAAAGATTCCTTCACTGTCAAACCAAAGCCCTGCTTAGCCCATCAGATGATAGACCTGGGCCTGTGATTTTATTGGTATAAGAAAATCTCAAGTAAGGAAACTTCCTCTCAGGTAAGGAAACTAACCAGTGCGGTTAGCACTTTTTATCACAACTTAGTCTTAAGAGAATAGTCAAGGGTACTTAGAATTTAAGTGACTTGCCTGAAGTCCATATAACTGGTATGTCAAGAGGCAAAACTTGAACCCACATCTTACTGGATTCAAGGCCAGCTCTAGAGCCCCTAAATCATGCTGCCTCTGTAGAGAAACAATGGGTTTGGAGGTACCACCCTCCAGGGCTACAGGGATGAGAGTGCTCCCACTCTTATCCAGCAGTGTGGTAGCTTTGGGGTTTGGTGCAGTAAAGGGAGTAGTAGAAATCTTTGAAGAATAAAGAAAGCTTTGCTCCATTGTTCTAGCTGAAAAAAGAACTGGGCCCAGGGCGGGGGGGGGGGGGGGGAAGGGAGCTGTCCCCAACAGGTCCATGCTTCATCCTGGATGGAACATAAAACAGCTCTCTACCCCTAATGTCTCTTTCCACATTAGACAAAAAAGCAAATATAGACTCACTCAGAGACCTTAAGGAGGAGGAGAGATTGCAGTTATCTGCATATGAAAGCATTGGCAAGAGGAAGGATCATATCAATGACCTCCCTTTGGGGGAGAGGCTGTTTGTGGCTAAGGCAAAGGGAGCTAGGAAATGCATGTCCACCCTGGCCCCAGACCGAAGAAGCAATGATATCCAACACCATACTGCCTTCTGCTTTATTTCCCACAGAGCTGGCTTCTTCCATGCTTTTTTTTCTGGCTCCATCAGTCCTGTATCCAAGGTCTAGCTTCTCAGATCTGGGGTTCTTCATGTCAGGAAAGTCCAGCCCACACCACTGCTATCGGCCAGCCCCACCACCACCACACCATGGCCATGGTTCTGGCCTCTGATGCTGCCCTTGCCCTCTGGGGCGGGGGGAGAAAAGGAGAAGAGGACATTAAGAAGAAAACACATACATTCTAGCCTTCTCAATCCCTACACAGCCCCACATCAAATGCTCAAAGGAGATCCCGTATGTGTGAACTGGGACAGCGAGGTGGCACAGTGGATAGAGCGCTGGGCCTGAATTCAGGAAGGCTCATCTTCCAGAGTTCAGATCTGGCCTCAGACACTTAATACCTGTGTGACCCTAGGCAGTCACTCCACCCTGTTTGCCTCAGTTTCCTCATCTGTAAAATGGACTGGAGAAGGAAATGGCAAATCACAGGAGTGTATTTGCCAAGAAAACCTTAAACGGGGACATGAAGAGTTCGACATGACTGAACAACAACACATGAGAACTGGAAAAGAGAGTCCACCTTGCTTAGAAGCAGGAGGAAGGAAATGAATTTGGGATGAAAAGGGGGTGGGGTGGGGTGGGGGAATGTGGATGTCTGGCGTTCTTGGATTCCATCATGGCAGATAGCAACACCGCCTTCAGTCACCACCACCCTCCTTTTATTGACTATGAGCTTGTGCTAACCCCTTCGCCACTACTACCCCAGATGACATCTTGAACTCTTTCTCCACAGTTGGCTAACCTTTGCTATTACCTCCACTGATTCAGCCTTAGATCTGCTTCCAAAGGTCTCTTCGATCTCAGTCACCCACAGGGAATAAGAGGAGGAGAGAGGGGAAGCTCCTCTTTAATGCCACCTTCCAAACTCTCTTCCCCCACCTCCAGTCCCTCTCCTCCCTACACCTTCATCATTATCACTAAAACTCACAGCAGAGAAGTCTCGTATTCAGCACCATCCATGGGAACTCATTCCTGCATCCTGAGGATCCGGAGAAGAATCTTGTATACGTCCTGTTCCATATAGCCCTGTGCACACAAGGAAGATGGGAGAAATGAAAGGAGCTGAAGGGCAAGAGGCAGATTAAATATGAAAAGGGGCAGTCTACTTATCCATCCCCTTCCCAGAAGTCAGGCCCAATATGCCCTCGTAGGGGTAAATTGGTTCCAGTTAGCACTGAAGCAGACAGGGGTGAAGGAAGGGTAAGGAACCAAAACATTTGTTTCAGAACCTGAAAGAAAGGGTTGTTCCTCTTAAACACAAACAACCACGGACCTCCCTATCCAGAGACAGATGAGAGTGGGGTTCCCCAATACAGAATCCTGACCTGTCCATATGCTTACCCGAGCAGCATTAAGCAGATGGTTCCTGTAGGTGGAAATTATTTCCTGGTGGTTCTTCTGGGAATCCTGGGAATGAACATCAGTGGACTCAACCTTATATCCCAACCCTCACAGACCTCAGAAGCAGAGAGCAGGAAAGTGGGAATCTATTCCAAATCAATTCAACTCAAACATGTACTTATTAAGCATACACTCACTACTTGCAAAGAACTGTATCAAGCACTGGGAGTTCTGCTAAGAAACGGTGCCTGACGTTTATAGTATTGAGTAGGGGAAGGAATTCAACACAACCACCCACTAATAACCATCATGCAAAATAATGCAAAATACGTAAGAGACATGCAAACAAAAAGCTATATGAGATCATGGTCCAGCAGACACTAAGTCCCTGGGATAAGTAAGGCCCATCACTGGCTCTGCCAAATACCTGACTCCACCTCCCTCACCTCAATCTTCCTACCTTCCCAGCCAATTTCTCCAGGCCCAAGACCCACCTGCAATTGTAGCACAAGGCGGGTATTTTCCCCACGAACAGCAAGGACTTCAGCTGACATTTGTTCCAGTTTCTTCAGCAACCCCCTGATCTGGGGTCAGAGGTAGAAGGAGGAGACAATGAAGTCAGCCCCAAAATCCTGTTACGTCCATGTCTCACCCACACACACGCACACGTAAGACATCAGATGGCTGCCTAATACCAACTCTGGGGCCTGACAAGCAACACTGATTAGGTGGGGGCCAAAATACAGGATGAGGACTCTAAGGTTCTTTCTCCTTCAGTCCAGTTCATCAATCTATGTCCCCTCCCTTCCTTGAAAGCCTAGCTCAAAACCTGCAAGAAGCCTTCTGGGATAAACCTCACCCCATTTTGATCATTCCTTTACACTTATGCTCTCTGTGCTCATATTAATTTACACTGGTTTGTATGTTGTTTTCTAACATTCTTAAGTTGTTTCCTGTACTGATCAAATAGGATTACAGTAGCCTTTTTAAATTGCCCTAGATTTGTTTTTTTCATTATACAGGAGTTATGAACTTACTAAGGGAAGTATTTCAAAGTTTGTAAGTCAGTTTGGAATTCAGAATGCATTTCCCCTTAGAAACAATACTATAAATGGTGGTTAGGTTCCCAGAGCCAACCCACAAAAACCCTTAATGTCATTTAACTATGCAGAGTGGTAGAGCTGGATTTCAGAAGTTTAGTACCAAAAAAACTGAGGTCCAGAGAGACTGAGACTTGCCTAAGGTCTAACTTGTCTACAGGGCCAGGGCACTTTCCACTCCCACCAGGATAGAAGCCTTGAACTACAGACCCCTACAGAGCTCTCTCTCTCTTTCTCTCTCTCTCTCTCTCTCTCTCTCTCTCTCTCTCTCTCTCTCTCTCACACACACACACACACACACACACCACCACCACCACCACCACCACCACCACCACCACCACCACCACCACCACCACCACCACCACCACGAGAGGGACAAAATCTTCAGTTTCTCTACCCTTCCTCTAACACCCTACCTGGACTTTGTCCCAGCCATCCATGGCCTTATCTGATTCCTTTATTAAGACAGTTAGTCAGTGGCTCTGATGGCCTGCCTGGGGGTCAACAGTCAGATGACTAGGGTCCATCCTTAGCCCTTGTTACCTCAGCCTTCTTACCTTCGCCTCCTTTTCCCTGCAGGCCCCGATCAGCTGGTCCATCTTCTCTTTCAGCAACTCACCAGCCTTCTCAAACTGCTCTGAGCGGCCCTTCATCTCACTGGCCTGGCGCTCCTGTTCAGTGGCCCGGGCAGCCAGCTCTCGGCTCCGCCGCCGCTCCTCGGCCACCACCTCCCGCAGCTGCCCGGTCTCCCTGCACGCACTGTTGTACTTCTCCAGCAAAGCCTTGAGCTCCTGGCCCCAAGTCTGTGCTTGGGCCACCAGGGACGCCCGGCTCTTCTCCTGCTGTCTCAGGTTGGCCGCTTCCCGGGCGCGAAGCTCCGCCACCTCCTCCGTGGCCTGGTACAACAGGTGCTTCAGCTTTCCAATCTCCTGGCTCTTCCCGCCCATGGTGGCCTGCACCGCCCGCAGCTCCTCTTCTAGTTTCCCCAGGTCCTGCTCCAGGGCAGCTACCTGGGGGACAGCCTGGGGAGCCCCGGCGTCCCGGCCGGTGCCCTTCAGTCCCTGGTGTTCTCTCCGCAGTTTGGCCAGCTCCCGCTGCGCCTCGTCGTACCTGGACACCAGGGTGCCCACGCAGCCCTGCAGCTCCTCCAGGAGGTCAGGGGCTGAGCCCTGGGGGCTCCCTCCGCCCACCAGGTCGGGAGGCAGGCGTTCCCGCAGCCCCTGCAGGCCCGTGCTCTGGGCAGCCAGGCGCCGTCGGAGCTGCTCGGCGGCCTCCTTCTCCGCCGCCAGCTCCTCGGCCAACAGCCCCACGCTGCTGCGTAGCTGCTGCAGCTGGCCTTGGGCCTCCGGCCTGGGCATATATTCCCTCTGTAGCCTCTGGCTCAGGGCATGCAGCTCTCCCTGCAGCCGCTGGCGCTCGCGCCCCAGCTCACCCAGCTCCTCCAACAGGTTGCTATTGCTCAGCCTCAGGGCCGACACCTCCTTCTCCAGCTGTCCCTTTGCCCCAGTCCCTTCTGGGGCCTGCCCCGCTCCCGGAGCTCCGAGGGGCTCCCCCCGAGCTTCATGGGCCCGTTCCTCCTTTGCCTTGCCTTCTCTGGGGGGGCTCGTTGCCACAGTAATGGTTTTGGCTCTGGGGAGAGCCCCCTCCTGGGACTCCGGGACAGGAGGCACAGTCTCCACGTGCAGACCAGCCTTCGCCCGATCCAGCCTGGCCAGCACCTGCTCTAACCGAGCCTCCATCTTCTCCCAGGCGGCTGCTGCAGCCTCGGCCTGGGATGCCCCCCAAACCTTGTTTCCAGCTGGTCTGCCCAGGACCCCTCTGGCAGCATCCTTGTCCCTCCACACCGCAGTCAGCTCTTCCCTCAGCTGCAACAGGAGCTGGCCCAAGGCAACCATGCCTGCTGGCTCAGCACCCGGAGCCCTCCCTCTCTCCTCTTTGAGGGGAAGCGCTTGGTCTCCTCTTCCCCACCCTGGCACGACCCCTTCCACATTTGCTAGCTGCTCTCCCTTGGCCTTCCCTGGGGCCTTCTCCACCGGGCTCTGCAGCGGGGGCCTCTGCTCCTCTGGCTGGGCTGTCCCCTGGCTTTCATACTGGGGCCCTTGGGCTTTGGACACTTGTGATGTCATAGCCTGTTTCTGTCTCTTCAGTTCTTGTACCTGCTCAGCCAACAGGTCCAGAACACAGCCCTGCTCCATGCCATCCCCACCAGGCCGTGGACTGGGACCTTGCCCACCCGTGTCTCTAGACTCCCTGGCCAAGAGCACTCCCAGTTCTTGAACCTGTTCTCGAACCCGGCTCTCCAGACCCTTGCAGGCTGTAACCTGGACCTTACACTCTTCTTCCTTTTGTACCAGCTCCTTCTCCAGCTGGGAGACTTTCTTTCTCTCTGCTTCATACTTCCTCTTCCACTCCTGAGGGCTACATGTGTCCTCACCCCCTTCCTCTTCGTCATCCTCCTCCTCTGGCTCTGCTGTTCTTGGGCTCTTAGGTGGGGAGCCCTAGATTAAAAACAAAATGAGGGGCAGCTCTGTAAAGAACATCACCCTAAGAGAAGCCCTTCTTTCCCAAGCCGGGTCCTTGGACACATTCCCACAGAGGCACTAGAGTAAAGATGGCTGAAGTGCGGGGTTGGAGAGATGTTCAGAAGGGCAGAGGAGAGAGGTAAGGGCTTGACTTTTTACCTGAGATGATAGATCAGGATGTTGAGCCAGCCCTTGGCCTGTCAGAAAACAATAACAGTCATTTATGTTGCATCTTTGGTTGACAGACATTGACAAAGAATTTCAGGCGCATTATCTTATTTCATTCTGTGGAGTTCTGTAGGACAAATGTTATTATCCCCATTTTACTGAAGAAGCTTAAAAACATTAAGTGAAACTTACCCCAGTTAACATAGGTGGAAAGGAACAGATTTAGAAGCTGAACCCAGATCTACGCCTTTTTGACCCCACTCGCCATCCCAAAAACTTTTAGGACCAAAGTGCCTCTACCTACCCCTTAGGTAGGTTATCTTCCTCCATTAGAATGTAAGCTCTTTATCCTGAACCTATGTCCTTCTAATTCCAAGTCCACTACTTTTCCACCACATCTTCCCACCTTCAGATCTCACATTGCATCTTGCTTATAGCTCGGTTAAGGATCCAGCCGTGGAACTATGATCACATCAACTGCCATTTCTCACAGATAAGAGTGTGTCCCAGGAACCAAGACCAAGGCTGCATTGGAGTTAAACCTTTATTGGTTGAACACTTTGGCCAGAGATGGTCTTAGTCAGAGCTGCCCACAGTGAGAGTCAAGGCTGCAATAAATAATTTGCCTTGCCCTTTGGACTTTGTTTGGGGTGTTCACTTTTCATCATCGGAAAAGAAATAAGTAAAATAAAAATTGAAGTAATAAATCATTTGAATATAATATTGCTATGGCCTTGAGGGAGAAGGGATGATTCTAAGAGGAATCTTCAAGAATACCTACACTGGATAGGAGAGAGGCCCTCAAAGTCACTAAGGTTTAGGAAGCCTCTGAGAAGAGTTAGTTTGAGGATGGGGACTGATGGAGGATGGTTGGGCATAGCTTGTCTCACCTCCACACTGGCGGCGGTTCAGCGCCTGGCGAAGCAGCCTCCATAGTTCCTTGTCTTGGGTGCGCAGGGCATAGTATAAGGCATCATGGCCCATGCAGTCCACAGCCCCTACATCTGCCCCATGGCTCAGGAGCATCTCGGCCACCTCTGCACTCCCTTTCTCACAGGCCAGGATCAGAGCCGATCTGTGCGTGGGTTATGCAATTGACTTTTTAGAGCTTTCTCTATTTATTATCAGAAAATTTCCCTGGCTTCCTTCAAGTTAAAGTCTTTAATCTTTCTCAGTCCTTAATCTTAGTGCCTTCCCTCTGAGATTACCCCCAGTTTATGATATATGCATAGAGAAATGTAAAGTATAGATATAGATATCTTGTTTCCACATAATCATTTGCCTGTTTTCTCCACCATTAGTCTGTGAACTCCTTGACAGCAAGGACTGTTTTTTGCCTTTCTCTGTATCCCCAGAGCCTGGCACAGTGTATGGCAATGTTGTTCAGTCATTTCAGTTGTATCTGACTCTCTGTGACCCAATTTGGAATTTTCATGGCAAAGATACTGGAGTGGTTTGCCATTTCCTTCTCTAGCTCATTTTATAGATGAGAAAACTGAGGCAAACAGAGTTAAGTGACTTGCCCAGGGTCACACAGCTAGCAAGTGTCTATGGCTGGATTTGAACTCAGGTCTTCCAGCTTCACGTTTTGCACTCTATCCACTGTGTCACCTGCCTGACACATAATAGGTGTTTAATAAATGCTTATTGACTGACTGATTTGGAGGGCAGGGTCCATACCAGCCTTGTGGCAAAGTCTTTGGACTTGGCCAATAGGCCTGGAGATAGTCGTCCATAGAGCATAGTATGAGAATCAGCAGGTGAAGAGAATAATACAGAGACCAGGGAAAAGGGGTAAACACATCTCAGCCATGCAACTGAGGAAGAAATTATTTCACATACATACATGCATGCGTACATACACCCACCCATTCCCCATCATTACTTCTGTCTGTACGAGAGACAAGATAGACCAGACTCAAAGGGGCCTAGAGTCTGGATTGGAGAAAATAGGGAGAGCTCACTTGTCTTCCTTGTCAGTGACGTTAACCCGGGCGCCTCTTTGCAAGAGCTGTGAACAGATGGCTGCATGTCCACCCAGTGATGCGATCATCAGGGGCGTCCGTCCGTCCTGTATGGGTGGGGAAGGGGCACAGCTGAGGGAGCCAGGAGATACAAGAGACCTGGTACATCCGCCTCCCTCCTCCTGACAACATCCCCTCTGCAAACAACTGGAGGGGGGCAGACTTGGGAACTTGACACCTGCTACTCCCTCATTGCAAATACAGACTGATAGCTTTCCCCCCTGAATTACCTGGGGAACATGGAGCCTTAACCCCTCTAGAGAGAGATAAACAGATCCAAGACACTGAATTTGGCCTACTTATTCCCCAAACTAATTGTGCTCAGAGACAGCAGCACCTCTCTTGAAGGCATTGCCCTGGCTCCAGGGGTGACACTCACATTATCAAGGACATCCAGAAAAGCTTCATGATCACACAGCAGCAGTACGCTGGAGGCACAGCCGGATGAGGCTAGTTTACGTGGGATTGAAGGAGAGTCAGTGTCAAGAGGAGAACCTCTTGGTGTAAAGGCAAACATCCCTGCTCAACCCAAAGTCCTCTAAGGACCCTCTCCTTCTATCCCAACACCAGTAATTCTCACACCCCTCCATACACACACACACACACACACACACACTCCTATACCTCAGGATCCCCAACACTCACCAGCCCAGTGCAGGGGGCTTCGGTTTTCTCCATCCACTGCATCTTCATTGGCACCATGCTAGGAAGAATCAATATAGAATTGGCATGAGCCCTACAGACAGCCCTCCCAACCATCACCACCACCAACCACTATACTCATCCAAGTCATAGTATAATCTCATCGGGCAAAGCATGGATGTATGAGTAGAGGGAATAAAATTCCGAGGAACCAGCTGGGGAAGGTCAGCCCAGTACAGTTCAGAGAGAGATTAGGTTGTATGACAAATAAAACTTTTAGTAAAAATAGCAATTGTGTCTAACATTAGTACTACAAGGTCCATAGCCATGAC
The DNA here is from genome assembly GCF_900497805.2 of Vombatus ursinus. NCBI lineage: Eukaryota > Metazoa > Chordata > Mammalia > Diprotodontia > Vombatidae > Vombatus > Vombatus ursinus. Next base: position 7,127,971 of record NW_020954546.1, on the reverse strand, counting down.
TGGGACACTGGAAAAGGGCTTTGAAGAAAGGGACAAGATCAAAATTTTCCCAGTGGTCTATACCCTTCTGGGGTTGTTTTATAAATTGTTCTAATGCTCTTTCATGTTCCAACTCCCCAGCTAGGTTGTTAGCTCGCTATGAGTAAAAACCATGCCTTTTCAAAGACTACCAATAAACTCCGAATCACCAAACATCATTACCATTTTTCAATCAGTCCTCATCATCTTTGACCCCTCTCCAGCACTTGCCATTGGGAACTACTACTTTCCTCATCCATACTCCTCTCTCTTGGCTTCAGGGATAGCACTCTCTCCTGGCTCTCTTCCTCTTTCCCTAACTTAACCATTGTCTGTCTCCAATTTCTTCTCTTCCCCACTCCTTAGAGTACCTCTCAACTTTCTGACCTTGGTTCTCTTCTCTTTCCATACCCTCTCCTTTGGCAAGTTCACTAATTCCCATGGCTTTATCTATTATTATTTCTATAAAAATGACTCCCCTCTGTATATCTCCAGTCCTGACCTTTCTTCTGAGCTCCAGTCCTCAATCTCTCATTGCCTGTAGGCTTCAACAGGATGCCCCACTATCACTTCAAACTCAGTTTTTCCAAAACTGAGTTTATTCAAGTCAACAAACACTTTTAAGTGCCTGATTTTTTTTTTTTTTTCAAAACACTATGCTAGTTGCTGGTAATACAATGAAATCATACTTGTCCTCAAGGAGCTTATATTCCATTGGGGGAATACAACATACACAAAAGCACGTACAATGTATATAAAAAGTAAGTTCAAGAGAGAGAGAATGCTACTAACTGAGTAATGCAAGGAGGGAGCATCAAGATATGGCTTGTTAGCTTACACAATTGGCAGCACAATGGAAAGAACACTGACCGTGGAATCATAGATTCTGGATTAAAATCCCGCTTCAGACAATTACCACCTTCATGACTTTGGGCAAGTAACTTCCCCTCCATGGGTATTATCCCCTATCTGTAAAATGAGAGGGTTGAACCTCTCTGATCGGCCATTTGAACGGCCTTCGAGCTCCCTTCTCTATGACCCTGTGACCACTACTCACATCTCTTTCCCATGTTCAAAATCTTGGTGTTATCTTTGACTCTTCCCTTTCTTTTATAACTTTAACTGGATGTCAATCAGCTATCAGTAGCCTGCCAATTCTATCTCTATAATATCCCTTCCATCTTTCCATCCTCTCCATTCCCACAGCCCTCAGCCTGGTCCAGGCCCTCACCATCCACATAGGCTATTACAAAAGCCTCCTAACAGATTTCCCTGCCCCCACTCTTTCCTCCCACTATACATATGATTGCCAGATTATTCTTCCTTATGTATAGAGCTGGTCCTGCCCCTTTTCTACTCAAGAAGCTTCAGTAGCTCCCTACTGTCTACCTGACAAAGTTCATGCTCTTTGTGCCTGGCATTTAAAGCCCTCCACAACCCAGCACAACCTCACCTTTCCAGTCTTGCCTCATGCTACTTCCTTCCCTGTGCTCCAGCTAGACTGAATAATTTGATCACACCCTCTACTTCCCTTCCCTCATGTCTTTGATCACAATTTCCTATGCCTGAAATGTCTCCTATCCCTCCTTTTAATTTATTGAATTCCTACCTATTCCTTGGAGTCCCCCTCAGATGCCATCTCCACTCTGAAGCTTTCCCAAATACCTCAATTAATATCGAGTTTTTCTTCTCATGATACCACACAGCATTTTGTTTTGTACCACCTAATGTACATAGTGTTTTGTAGTCATTTGTTTTACATTTTATGTTCCTCTACTGAACGTAAGCTCCCATAAGAGAGCTGCCATACTATACTAAATTCTACTTCTATAATATATACCCTCCACTCCAGCTGCCTCCTGTGATAATTTTTTAAAAATTTATTTTTTTAAATTTATTTATTTTTAGTTCTCAAAATTTACTTCCATAAACTTTTGAGTTTTAAATTTTCTCCCCCTCCCTCCTCTCCTCCCCCCCAAGATGGCATGCAATCTGATATAGGCTCTACATATACATTCCTATTAAACATATTTTCACATTAGTCATGTTGTAAAGAAGAATTAGAGCCAGTAGCAGGAACCACAAGAAAGAAGAAACAAAACAGAAGGAAAAAAAGAGCAAATAGTATGCTTCGAGCTGCATTCAGACTCCATAGTTCTTCCTCTGGATGTGAATAGCATTTTCCATCATGAGTCTTTTGGAGATGTCTTAGATCCTTGCATTGCTGAGAAGAGCTAAATCTATCAAAGTTAGTCGTGGCACAATGTGGCAGTTACTGTATACAATGTTTTCGTGGTTTTCTGCTCACTTCACTCAGCATCAGTCCATAAAAGTATTTCCAGATTTTTCTGAAGTCTGCCTGCTCATCATTTCTTACAGTACAATCTACTATGATAACTTAATAGGTATTCAATGAGTGCTTGTTTGTTTATAGTGACCTACTACCTCCATGAAACTCTACCTAGCATCACAGGAACTAACCTGCTCTGTTTGATGAAGACTGCTCCCGGATGACGGGATTATAAGGAGGTAGTTGTGAATCTTGCAGGGTAGTCCTACCAGGCAAGGTTAGAGCATACTCTATATCCCCAATATCCCACATGCAAACCTACACTTTCTACCCCAATAGGAGTAGCATGATGGGGTTTTCTCCTACCTGCAGTAGGACCTTGACACACTGCGGCTGGCAGGAAATAGTAGCCAAGTGCAGGGCGGTGCTTCCTGGGAAGAGAGATGGGGAGGGGGACCCACACAGCTCTGGTGACTCATAGGGAGGGAGAGCAAAGACGCACAGATAATCAGAGGGAGATTAGACAGAACAGCTTACAGTGACACAGGGCCAGAAATTCCTGTTCCCCCAGTGACTGGGTCCTTGCTGTGGGGTGAGGGTAAGACACACCCAAATTTATGGGGAGAGCCCCTGTAGGGATGCTGGCTAAGGCATGCTGGAGAAACAAACAATCATGGGGCCCATGGTCAGAAACCCTTGTTCTTCATCCTACATGGGTCCCACAGACTCCCCATTCTGTCTTCCGTCAAGGAGAGGGCAAGCTGAAAAATCAATCTGTACTCACCATCCTCATTCTTGCTGTTGATTTCGGCCCCATTATCCAGTAGCACAGTCAGGCACTCCGTCAACCCCTTGGATGCTGCTAGGTGGAACCTGACCAGGCAGAATAAGAGAAAGATGAGGCAGGGAGAAGGGAGCCAAGAAGTGGGCCATTCTCGATTAACCACCATCCCCTAATACCACACCCCCAAACCTGCCACTTAGAGTGTTCCGGGTCTAAGCTGATTGTCCCAGAAAGGGATGGCAATCTGCCAAGAAGTCACATAGAAGAAGGTGATACAGACAGAAAGAGAAGCCAGAATTCCTGTCCCTGGGCACCCTCAAACTACCCAGGGAATGAAAAGGAAACTGAACTCATTGCTTCCTTCTTAATCAAGCACAGAAGAAATCCAGAGACCCACAGGTGCGCTTGAAGATGGACAAGCATCCAGAAAAGAGTGAGCAAGTCAGGCATGCAAAGCTATGATGGAGAGAAGAGGGTAATCCTGACCTAGCCCGCTGCCTCCAATTTCATTTCATCTGAACTTGTACATCCTAGGATTCTCACTTCACTCTTCAAATCCATTCACCCTTCGGTTTTCACAATGAACAAACACTACATTCTATTTAACTGGTGTCTTGTTTCAGTATTTTCATAGTTGTCCTTATGCCCTTCATGTGTTAATCTGTCAGCTTCCAGTCTCTTAGAGTAATGCTCCTCATGGGCAGGAGCCATATTTATTGAACTTACTTTGTACATATAGCACTGTAAACAGATAGATATGTAAATAGATAGAGATCTATATGTGTATATATATGTGCATGTATATATATGCACACATACACACACGCATATATGTGCATAGTGTATACATACACGTGCGTGCGTGCGTGTGTGTGTGTGTGTGTGTGTGTGTGTGTGTGTGTGTGTGTGTATCAAGGGCTTCAAAGGGGAACAAGAAAGCTTGCAGTGGCCAGAGAACTTACTTACGGGGACTGGCCGTGGGAGTCTAGCTTGGTGGGACGGGCAGTCTTCCTGGAGGCTAGAGCAGTCACCCGACTAACGTCTCCCCGCTGCACTGCTTCTAGGAGTTTCTGGTCACGGCGGTTCCATTTCTCCACCTGTTTCAGAATCATCACATGAGGGTGGGGAAGGAATTGGGGAAGAAGGAAGGAAATGAGACGGGAAAGAAATGGGAGGGTTGGGATAGGGTACCAATTACAAAAATTCTGCCCAGTATAAGATAATTGCCAGGGCCAGCCCTCGACAAAATTATGAAGGATGTGGTTTGTATTTTATAATAATAATAATCACTACCTCTGCCCCATTTTCCTCCACCATCGCTGTAGACACAGGTCATGCAGAACTGAAAACCAGTGTATGTTTGTATCTATCTATTTGATGTCGTTTACATGGCTGCATAATTTTATGGTAATAAAGCTCTTTATTTACATGATCTGATTGATGTGGGGTAGATAATACTACGATCCTCATTTTACAAATGAGGAAACTGAGGCCAAGAGACTTGCTAAAGTCATTTCACTAGGAAGTGGCAGTCCTCCTGACTCCACACTGAGCTTTCTCCATTACACAACACTTTGGGGCCCCACCTCTCCCCTAATGGCCTTAGTAAGCTTTCACCCACTAAGAGGTGGACGTATCCCCAGGTGCTGGCTTCCTAAGGAGGTATAATCATTCTCCCTTTCGCTAATTGCCTTCCCTCCCTCTTAGCTGAAGCCTACCAGTCCCTATCTTTTTCTATGCCCAAATTGTCAACTAACTAACCTGATGTGCTAATGGGAGGAAATTGGAGTCCCTGTTCAGCGCCTCAGGCAATACACGAGAATTTGAACACAACCTCTGGAAACAATGTCCCATCATTTATTATTTAACAGGAATATACTCTGGGAACATGTCTGACCACAAAGGAGAGGAAAGGATGCTGCTGAGCGTGCTAAAATAGGACCAGGCTGGGCTTCACTCATTGCAGTAGATAGGATAGTGGGCCTGGAGTCGGGAATACCTGAGTTCAAATCTGGCCTCAGACACTTACTAGCTGTGTGACTCTGGACAAGTCACTTAACCTCAGTTTCCTCAAATGTAAAATGGGGATAATAACAGCATCTGCCTCCCATAGTTGTGAGAATCAAATGAGATAATATCTGTAAAGTGCTAAGCATACTGCCCAGCATATACCAGGTGATATATAAATGCTAGCTGCTATTATTATTATCGTTGTTATTATTATTATTATTATCATCATTATTATTATTACCAGCTAGAGCTGTGAGACATTAGTCATGTGGCTGCTCTAGCCTCCAGGAAGACCACCCATCCCACCAAGCTAGACTCAGACAGCCAGTCCCTGTAAGTAAGTCCTCCAGCCACCATAGACTTTCTTGTTCCCCTTTGAAACCCCTGATACACACACCCACATACACATACACACATGTATGTATACGTACCCTTGAGATGAAAAGCATGTGAACAGTTGATTCAAAAATTTTAAGTGCTTATTTGATAGGATTTTACATTTAATTTGTATTTTCTTCATTGAATGCTCAATCCCAGAGCAAGCCTTTCCAACCCTACACTTTTCTCCCCATACCCATCAGACCTTTTGGAGACAAACCGGGACAACCTGCATAAATTCTCAGTTTGGCTCCACTCCGGTTTTGCACCAGTTTCCTGGTTTGTTCTGGTACTGGTTTGCACTGTCGGTTCTCAGAAAGGTAAATTGAGGCACAATAACTTGCCCAAGGTCACAGCTTATTACTGATGACCAAAGCATCGGTTCCCACTCAGATTTTTATTCACAATCTCTAACCATTCTGTGTTTCAGAACAAGGGAGAGAAGCCCCAAGTTTGTTTCCTAGTCTATCCTTGGGCCTTTATGCCTCCCTCACCCCTACCCCACCCTGGTACCTTAGTAACAACAAACAAAAGGCAGGGATAGGTTCTCGGCTAAGCCTGGACTGGTGACGGGGAGCTCAGCACCCAGCTGTCCCAGACCTCAGCTACACCTGGCCATGCATTGTTCTTCCACGAGAACTTTGGTGAAAATCATCATGGTAAGCAGCAGCAGGGCAGGGATTACAGAGCAGGGTGAGAACACCCCAGGCTGCATACATGAAGAAGCCTGCTTCTCTGACTTGAGATGCGGATTTATGCATGGTTTCATCAGTCTAGAGTAATTCACTTAAGGACAGAGCAATTTCTCAGCTGGTTCTGCCATCAGCTTTTCAGTACTAAAGATGCCCTAATCACAGGAGGCATTTGGGATAGGTGAATCTACCTTAATACTATACTACCTTAATTTGTATCCTCTATTACATTCTTTTTGAAAATTATCAATCTATTTTGTTTTTACATAGCCTAAATTTCCCCTGTATCCTTCCCTCCTCCCAAAAAGTCAATTCATAAAACAAAGATTTTTTTTTAAAGAAAAAGAGGTAAGGGGGTGTGGGGGAAGGAAATCAGCAAAACTGAACAATACATGGGGAAAAAATGACAATATATTCAATGTTCCACATCCGTGGACTCCCATTTCTGCAAAGGAGCCTCCACTACATTCTTACCCTGATGCCCGACCCTGGCACTAAGGTTCTGCCAGAGAAGCACAGGCTCCAGCAAGTCCTATCAAGCTGCAGAGGCGAGGACTGGCTGGAGTCTATCCCTAGAGGAACAGCCTACCCAAGTTAGGAAAGGCTCATTCACTGCCAGAAGCTTGGCTGCCAAGTGACTAAGGAAATCTGTGTGGGTTTTCCTTTGGTTTTGTTTTTTTTTTTTTCCTTTTTGCCTCATCCCTTCATGGAAGGCTTGGAGGTTTAGAATCAGCATCAACATAAAAAAAAAAACAAAAGGTCCTGTGCTGATAAAAGTACAGATCTTTTGAAGTGTTGAAAGAAGACTGAAGTGACGTGTAAATCAACATATTTAATTTTTTTAAAAATACTTTCCCACCTTCTGCTCAGCTTCCCAACCACCCTATGAATAGATAGGAGGAGATAATGATACCTGTTCCAACAGTTGGGTAAACATTCACTGAGAGGTGGTGCCTTACTAATTATTCGTTGGCGGATATGAAAATTTCCCCTTCCTCTGACTTGAAATAGTGAACGGACTCACCCTGGAACTAGAATCCAGGTTTTCTGACTTCGAACCATTGGACCATACTAGTTTTCTGTTATGTAATTATGGTAAAGGGTTAATTTTGGAGCCACCCAGACCAGAGCAGAACCCTACAGGGATAACGTCCTTTCTAGGAGGACCCTTAAGGAAAAAGAGGTCTTCCAGGCATCATGGTGTAGTTTCTCAGAGGTGTCATGGTTCAGTGGAAAGTGTGCTGACTAGGGAGTCAGAGGATGTTTGGGGTCAAATCCCAAAGTCACACCTTGGGTAAATCACCTCACTTCTCTGGGCTTCTGTGTCCTCATCTTTAAAATGAAGGAATTGTACTAAATCAGAGGTGTCAAAGACAAGCCCTTCAGCCAGAATCAGATTAACACTTAATTGGGAAATACTTAACAAAATAAGTAAAAATACAATAAAACATACATAACAATACGTTTTAGAACTAAGTCATCGGTGGACCCACCGGGATGCTTATTGTATAGATTAGCAGCCAGGTTTCTATTTGAGTTTGACACCATTGCACTGTATCTTCTAGTCCTACAATTATGAGTCAGATGACCCTGATTCTTTTAGGCAGTGATAGTGGGAGTGCATGATCAACTATCCTCAAGGGCCAGGACATCCACAGGAAAGGAGCTAGGGAAAAGTCCTTACCAAGAAGTAGTCCCTACAGATGACCATAGCCTGAAATGTTCCAAGAGAAGTTGCTTCCCAGTCTATGTTGGGAATAAACTAATTAATGCACATGAGGTACACTATAAATTTAAAAATACAATGGAAATGACAGCTATCGTGATTTTGATTGGCATTTGCCTAGCTGGATCAAGAGGATCCTGTAACTCCCTGGTCAGGAGAATCAGGGCAGGCCATTCACTGCAGAAAAGTTGGGTATATGCATTCAAAAGAATAATTCAGCCTGGCCATGTCCATGGTAATGATTAATAAACTGTTTCTTAGTACTAACCCAACCTTCCAATCCTTTACTTGCTGGCTAGTTTCAGTTCTCACTTGTTTTCCTATAATTTCCCTATTCTCAAATTCACTATGTGTTAAAATCTTTTTCTCCCTTCACTGTTTTGCCAAGGGTAGGTATTTTGTAATCCCTTATCAGACATCTAAAATGAGATTGTTACTAGGAAAAGTTTGGGTTTTTTTTCCCTATGTCCATAATGTTTTATCTCTCTTCTTATAGAGAGCATGTTTCCAAAGATTTTTTCCTCTGAGCCAATGAGTAAGAACTGTGTATCTGATTTCAGGGGTTGCTACTTTCTTGTTTTTTCCTCTCTCTACATGAAGGAAGGAGCTGTGTTGCCCAACTGGCTAGTTCCAGTTGGATCCTCAGTGGAGCAGCTCCTACTACTACTCACAGAAGTTGTTTGTCCTTTGTTCTCAAAGAGAACCATGATACCAGGGAGGTGATGCCATGACATGCAAGCGAATTGGATCTAAGTGAGGGAGGGCTGTGCAAAGTCACCAGCCTCACTTTCTCCTCAGGAGCCATCTGAGTCCAGTGGCAAGATATAGATCAGGACAACTGGAGATGGTCCTGGATATAGTGGGAGACCTTGACCTTTTTAAGCCAAGGTCGATCCCAAGCCTCAGTTTGGGCTCCTTGACATTTTTATCAGTTCTCTAATCCAGGCAGGTGTCAAAGTGAATAGAGTGCCCAGCCTGGAGTCAGGAAAGATTCATCTTCCTGAGTTCAAATTTGACCTTAGGCACTTACTAGCTGTATGACCCTGGGTAAGTCACTTAACTCTCAGTTAAGCCTCAGTTTCCTCATCTGTAAAATGAGCCAGAGAAGGAAATGGAAAACTCCTTCTTTGCCAAGAAAACCCCAAATGGGATTATGAAGAGTCAGACACAACTGGACAACAACAAATTAGTGCTTCTTAATATTTTCTATTCCCAGGCATCCTTGAACATTTATTAATTCACTGTGTTAAATTGCCAAGGCAGCATAGTTCAGCAGAAAGTATATTGTAGCTAGAGTCAGAGGACCTGGGTTCAAATTCCAGCTTTGCCACTTTCTACCTTGTGATCATGGGTAAGTCATTTCACTTCTCTGGGCCTCAGTTTCCTCATCTGTAAAATGGGGAGAGATTAGATGAAATTATTTCTGAGGTCCGTTCTAACTCTAAATGTGAGATCCTGAATCATCACACGTCTCCAGACCTGGGATCTTAGGAAGGCAACAGGATTCCAAGATCCTGCCCCATTGCCTTTTACAACTTAGGATACATTAACTCAGTACTTGAATTGGCCTCATTAGAGGAAGCATTTCTTCCACCCATGAGGATCATAAAATATCTATTTTTTCTCCTGTGAAATCTATGCCTAAGCTTTCCTACACATTGAAGGTCTAACCAACATGCTGGGGTTTGGTCAAAACACTTTCCTCCAGTTCTCTTAATACTCTGTGGGCACCAGTATCACATTTGGGTCATTCACCTATTAGCCTTCACTCTCACTGTATGACCAGCCCACTTCTATTTATGGTCATCCATTTCCTTGATGATGTCTTTTCTCACTCAAGCCAATATTGATAATTAACTTCATCCTATTTATGCCCACCAATGTCTTCCTGTTGCTCTTTAGCACCCCTGTAAAAGCCTGCAGGAAGCACTAAACTGTCCCCTAAGCCCCAAGGGAGCAAACACCTGCCATGATAAGGGGGTTAAGGCTTGGGTCTTCCCATTCCAAATCCACTAGAATTTTTTGCAGAGGTTTCTCCACCCTCTCCTTATCTCCAGCTTCCTGTCTACAACATTCTATTGAAATAGAAGTGCCCTAACAGGTAGAAAGCAGGTCTCACTGTCCCTGACAGGTTGGGATGGGAAGGAATGTACTATGCTAAGAGTCTGTGGCGAAACTAGAACTAGATTTCAAGAATCCTTTCCTCTTAGCCTGTAAGAACTGTAAGAACCAATGCAAATTTTAATCCAACCTGAGGTCAAGGGGTTCTAAAATGAATTCCTGGCTCTACTTTTTACATAGTAAGTTCAGTAAATTCTCTATAGTTCAGTGTGTGAGATATGCCAAAAGGCACCACACCTGGTTGACTAAAACCAAGTCACATATATTTTTTTAATATCCTCTCTCCCCTTCAGAGAAAAAGTTTGGAGTTAACTTAGATTGTCCTCACGATGGTCTCTGCTTATGCAGCTTCTTCCTCAAGATAAAGAAGTGGAGTAGCCCTGGATTAAAGGAGTAGAGTGGGAAAGGGTAGCTCTTGAGATCTTTGGCATGACTAGGAAGTCAGGCTCTGGGAGGGGCCAGGGAAGTTGTTGCCCTTTTCCCCTGACAATTGGGTCCAGAGTGGTTGGCCACCAATTGGGTGGAGGAATTTATGATGAGAGAGGTGTGGGGGAGTTTCATGAGGAAACCAACCTGCAGCTGAAACTGATCTGGTTTCCACCTTTCTAGTTCCCAGGCTTGACCAAGGACCCTGGGAAAACCCTGGGACTGGAACAGATCAGAGGAAACAGTTGTTTTTAGTGAACTAGACTGGAGTTTTCCCATACCTAAGGTGGAGGTGAGACCACTAGCCTCCTTGGGAAGGAGGACAGGGATATGATGACTCTCAGTGACCAGGTAACAGGATGTGTTATTAAAAACAGAGAAACTAGAATCTAATCTCCTTGAGGTCAGGGATCACATTTAAGGCACAGTGATCACCCTTATCACAGAGCTTCCAGTAAAACTAAGTTCTACTATTTGACTACAATAAAAAGTTGGATGGAGAAGTAATTGTTGTGAGAGGATTAAGGACTTGCCTCAGTAGACCTCTTAGTATTTTAATTTGATCCAATTAAATTCAACAGACATTGATTAAACACCTACTATATGCCAGACTGGAGAAGAAAAAGGCAAACCACTCCAGTATCTTTGCCAAGAAAACCTCAAAAGGGGTCACGAAGAGTCAGGTATGAGTGAACAAAAATAACAAAGTACCTAGTATGTTCTGGGCATTGTGTATCTGAGCATTGGAGATACAAAGAAAGGTTAAAAAAAAAAAAAGCAGCCCTCGCTCTCAAGGAGTATACAGTCAAATGGGAAAAAATAATACACAAACATCTACACACAAATAAGCTATATACAGGATAAATTAGAGATAATCGGCAGAAGGAAGGCATGAGGGTTAAGGGACATTGGGAAAGATTTTAACTGAGACTTGAAGGAAGCCAGGGAAGTCAGGAGTTGGAGATAAGGATCAAGAACATTTTAGGGATGGGGGACAACCAGTGAAAATGCCAGGTCCCTTCCAGCTATGAATCTATGGTCCTAATTATCTGGGCATTTCTCACACTTGCTGGTGGATAAACACCTTCGGGTCGGCTTAGACAATCGAGCTCGTTACAGATGACAAATTCGTTTCTGGATTATTTGGATCAGTAACAGGACTACTGTGCCTAGGCTAGAACAAATTTTGAGCAGTAGTTCCAATAACTGCACAATTTCATTCCTTAATGGAATCTCCCCTGTTGGAGATCTTCCCAGTAGGAAATGCTACATCTTCTCTGTCAATCCTTTCTGGGGCCTTCTATTTCGAATTCTGCAGGAGAAGAGAGTGAAGGATTGATCAG
>NW_020954546.1:7001183-7111183 GCF_900497805.2 Vombatus ursinus | reverse complement strand
ACTTAACTTAGAGACAATGAGTAATTTTCAGGAAAGCTGAATTTCTAAACTTAACTCAGAGACAATAAAATATGTCTTAGGCAGTTATAAAAATGTCAGTGGTAATACAGAATAAAAATACTAGCTATAAAATATGAAGTAGAATCAGTTTGATTTTTTTTCAGGTGCTTGGCTGAGATGCCTTCTCTTCTGTAATGTCAGACAAGACACTCAATCCCAAACTAGCTTTGTTGGGTTCATGTCAGGTTCACAAGGTATGATTAAGTCTCCTTAACCAATTCAAATAGACTTCCTGAGCACTTTCAATCCACTTTATCCAACGGCTTTCAAGACCTCCCAAATGACAAAAGACTTTGAGCCTAGTCTAAAGTCTTTGACGATTGATCTGGGTCTTGTTAATACCTAGTTCATACCTCTGATTCGACTGAGTTAGGTTCTTATAGAAGTATCAAGGTTTAGAGCTTATTAATTATTTCAGTTGGGTGGAGGGTTGATGGTTCATTTATTCAATAGAACTCCCCCCCACACACATGCACACACTGTTATACAAAGCTAATATACTAGAGTTTGGATGCTCTAATCTATTTTTTCTCAGTTTTGAAAATGGAGATATTTGCACTTTTTCCAATCCTGAACTACTTTTCTTCTTCCCCCATGATCTTTCAAAGATCGATTAGTAGCTCAGCCATGACATCTGCCAAGTTCTTCAGTACCATGGGCTGTAATTCCTCTGAGCCTGGTGACTTGAGCTCATTAAAGGCAGCTGACTGTTCTCATTATTTTCTTACTTGCCTTGGGTTCCAGCTACCTATCTGCCATTTTTGTTTCTTCTTTTCTAGTCCAAAGCTCATTCTCTTTGGCAGAGAAAACAAAAACAAAATAGCAAGAGAGTGTGACAATGTAGAAGGAGGTCTGGTTTTGGAATCAAGGACCTGGGTTAGAATTCCACCTCTGCCACTGCCACAGATGTGAACTTGGGCCTCGGTTTCCTCCTCTATAAAACAAAAAGGTTCAATTAAGTAACTTTTAAGGTCAGTTCTGATTTTATGATTTCCAAGAATCAAGCAATTGCCTTCTTTCCTTCCTCTGTTAACACTGTCTCATCCACCCAGAATAGTGTTTCCTTAGGTTTGCTTATTTTCTGAATGCCCAAATATTCAACTAGATCGATGATCTCATTGACGTCACTTGAACAATGCAGACTGAAACTCACTTGTTCCTGATCATCCTGTGGGATTCCTGTCCATGTCCACCCATAAGCACAATATAAGGAGTCAGCTCAAAGTAGCTCCAATTATAGCTTAAAACAAAAAACACAATATTGTAGGGTAAGCATTTCATACCAGTCTCTAGCCTTCTTGACATAATTCTTACATGAACACACCACTTTTTGGTATCTATCTGTCATCACCAACTTTACTTGAGTCTTTTTACACTCCTTAAAAAAAAGTTGGCCAACAAAAGATATCGATAATTTTTTTTAATGCACAACACACCCAAAACAAATTAAGAAAAAAATTATAAGCTGGTTATTGAGGTCCCTGTATGTCTACATTTATCTCTTTAAACAATTCCCCAGTCAAAATGGGTACATGATTTAGACATAAAGGATGATACCATAAGCAAATGAGGAGAGCAAGGAATAGTTTACTTGTCAGATCTATGGAGAAGGGAAGAATTTATGACCAAACAAGAGATAGAAAACATTATGAAATACAAAATGGATAATTTTGATTACTTAAATTAAAATGGCTTTGCACAAACAAAACCAATGCAACCAAGGTTAGAAGGGAAGCAGAAAGCTGGGAAATAATTTTTACAGCCAGTGTCTCTGATAAAGGCCTCATTTCTAAAATACATAGAAAACTGAGTCAAATTTATCAAAATACAAATCATTCTTCAATTGATAAATGGTCAAAGCATATGAACATGCAGTTTTCAAATGAAGAAATTAAAGCTTTCCATAGTCATATAAAAAATGCTCTAAATCACTATTGATTAGAGAAATGCAAATTAAAACAACTGAGGTACCACCTCACACCTGTGAGTTGGCTAATATGACAGAAAATGAAAACTATAAATGTTAGAGGGGATGTGGAAAACTGGGACACTAATGTACTGTTGGTGGAGTTGTGAACTGATCCAACCATTCTGGAGAACAATTTGGAATTATGCCTAGAGGGCTATAAAATTGTGCATTCCCTTTGATCCAGCAATATCACTACTAGGTCTGTATGTCTTATTATATTGAGAGATTTTTAAAAAAAGAGATATTAAAGAGATTTTAAAAGGCGGGGAGGGGAACCTATTTGTACAAAAATATTTATAACAGCTCTTTTTATAGTAGCTAAGAATTGGACATTGAGGGGATACCCATCATTTGAGGAATAGCTAAATAAGTTGTGGTATACTAATGTAATAGAATGCTATTGTGCTGTAAGAAATGACGAGCAGGGGGATTTCAGAAAAACCTGGACTTACATGAACTGATGCTGAATGAAGTGAGCAGAACCAGGAGAGCATTCAGTGACAGCAACATTGTGTGATGATCAACTATGATAGATTTAGCTCTTTTCAGCAATGCAATGATCTGAGACAATTCCAAAAGACTATCCACATCCAGAGAAAAAACTATGGAGTCTGAATGCAGATCGAAGCCTACTATTTTCACTTTTGTTTGTTTTTTGGTTTTTTCTTTCTTGTGGTTTTTCCTGTTTGTTTTGATTCTTCTTTCACAACATGACTAATGTAGAAATTTGTGTAGTATAATTGTATATGTATAACCTATATCAGGTTGCTTTCGATCTTGTGGAAGGGAGTTGTTGTTTCTCCTTCATTCTCGAAGAGGACCATGACATCAGGAAGGTGATGCCATGACTCGTAAATGAATTGGATTTAAGTGAGGGAAGGCTGTGCAAGGTTACCAGCCTCCCTTTCTCCTCCAGAGCCATCTGGATCCAGTGGCAAGATATAGATCAGAACAACTGGAGATGATTCCCAGGGAGGGGGGAGAGGATAGGAGGGAGGGAGAGAAAAAAAAATTGGAACTCAAAATCTTATAAAAAATGAATGTTGAAAATTATCTTTATGTAATTGGAAAATATAAAATACTATTAAGTGGGAAAAAACAATTCCCCATCATCAGAATTTTTTTCTATTTAGGTCTTCACAATGTTATTTTTAAGAGGTACTCCTATTTCTGGGGCTGATTTCCCATATAGACTTCCCATTAGGCCATGAATTACAAGCTCAACAGTGTGCCATAGCACCCGTCTCCCCCCCCCGCCCAAAAAAAGCTAATATGATCCTGGGCTGCTAAATTAATAAATGTAAAGTGTCTAGAGCAAAGGAAGTGATAATGTTTTTACACTCTTTCTTGGTCAAATCATAGTCAGAGTTGCATTCTGGTTGACCTGGTCAGGGTGTTGTATTTACTTTTGGATACCACATTTTGGGAAGGTCATTGACAAAATGGAACACATCCAGAAAAAGAGGCAAAAGACAGTCCCTGCCCTCAAGGAGTTTACAATCTAATGGAGGAGACAACAAGCAAACAAATATATACAAAGAAAGCTTATATACAGGATAAATAGGAAATGATTAACAGAAAAGGCCCTAGAGTCAAGTGGAAGGGGCGAGAATGACTTCTTGTGAAAGATAGGATTTTAGTTAGGACTAAAAGCCAGGAAATGTCCTTTCACAGACACTGCTACAGCTGAGTTTGGCCTTTTTCCTGTTTCTTAAAAGTAACACCCATTCTCTTTGCTGCATTGGCTGTACCCCCATGCCTGGAATACATGCTCTGCCTGCCCATCTCCGCCTCTTATATCCTGTTTCCTTTAAGGCTCAGCTCACAAAGCTGCTCCCCACTAATTATCTTCTATTTATTTTGTATCTGTTCACACAGGGTGTTGCAAAAGTCTTAGTGTAGGTTTAAGCTTACTAAAGCTTAAATAAGAGTTTTAGGACACCCTATAGGTGTAACAAGTCTCTCTAGATAGACTGTAAGCTCTTGAGGGCAGGGACAATCTCACTTTTGCCCTTTTATCCCCAGCTCCTAGCTCAGTGACTGGTACATGTCATGTGCTTGACAAACGTTAGTTGATTATTTGGCACCAAAGGGAAGAACTAGTATTAATGGGCATAAACTGCAAAAGGAAAGAGGACAAAATTCCTAACAATTACAAATTCCTAACCCTAATTCCTTCTCATCTGATCTTAAAGTCTCATTTTTAGAGTCACTTCTTTTGGGTAGAAAGTAGGTGCTTATTAATTAAACCATAATTAGAAAAGGCAGCAAAAGTAATGGTTTGTCTCTGGAAGGCTGCTATAAAAATGCTTATCTATTACATGGGAGAGGAAGAAGTGGAAGGGGTTATTGGGAGAGAGATCTCTTCTAGTCTTCTGCTATTATCATGAATTAATTTATCAGATGAGCTGTGACCTTGGAACAAGTGGAAAGGTTTTACAGAATGTCAGTGGATAGTGGGCAGAGAAATGTGACAAGCCTATCTCACGTCAGCTAGGCAAGGGTAGGATAAGGATACAGGACAGGAAGGTGAACTCTGGATGGTGCAATCTGTCTATGTGGAGAAGGTTACAGGGTGGCCCCTATAGCAAACCTTCTACTTCCCGAATACATTTTTCGAGGGCTTGCCCTGCCTGCCAGAGTCCATTTGCTATAGTTCCAGTCTGGGACCACCACCCAGTCCAAAAATCTCCACATCTTCTAATCCCTCCATACACACTGATTCAACCCACCAATAGCTTGTTCCAGAGAATGTGGACTGAACTGGTATTCTTTTAAACACAACTTTATTTGTTTCAATCAAATGATGCCCAGACACTGAGATGGATTGTTGGCCCAGATCAGTTGGAGAAGCAGAAGTATTAACCAAGATGATGGTCCTCTCCAGTACTACTATGGATGGTCAGAGGAAGCAGGAAGGAGGTGGCAGTGAGGGCAAGAGGTGTAGATAAAGATATTTCAAGATGTCTTAGACACCCAGGAGCCCCACTGCCCTCAAGGAAAGACTTTGGGATAAGTGCTATGGCTACTGACCATCTTATATTTTTCCCTTTAAATCTCTGACTGGTGTGGGAGTGTTCAAATGAGGTGGGACCTGCACTAATAGCTGATTTAGCTGGTCTCTGGAGTCCTGGCTCCGCAGCAAATGGTTACTCATTTATTAAGAGGAAGCCCACCCCCATGGCTGGCTAAGAGGAAACAATCTGAGGGGAATAGAGGGAATGAAAGATAAGCTTAGGAATCCCTCGTGGAGATCAGGAAATGGCCAGCAGACTACTTCTAACAAAGGAGCCCTCTGAGGTGCGGCTGGGGGACTAGGGGGAGGGTAGCCTGGTGCCCTGGAAACATTTCCCAAGGAGAAAACTAGGCTGCACAAACAACACTCCCAGAGCAAGTGAGGGCTTGCTTCCTAGTGACTTCACTCCACCCACTTCTACTTCTCCCTGGGGGGCGGACCCCACTCAGTCCAGTCCAGTGGTGCTCCCTGCCCTCTAGGGCTGAATGGCTGACCAGCACCAAGACCCTATCACCACCCTGGATTTCGGGAGAGGACCCCCCATAAGTGGCCAGGCAGGAATGTGACATTTGTGGTCTGCCTCCCACATTGCATCCTGGCCGGTAGGGAGCTTGGCGATCCCAGAAACAGCCACATGGAGGCTCCTGGCCCCCAGAAACAACGGAGGCAAGCCAGGCTTCACTCAGGGAAAGGGGGAAGTGGGCAAAGCAGGGGGCAGCCCGGCCCCCCCCCAGCACCTGAGGACTGGCGGCTCAAGGCTGGCTCGGGTTTCAGGGGGGTGCCAATCTGCCCATCTAAAGGCTCCTCTGTTCCTCGGCCTCGCACAGAACGTCTCTTGTGGCTTTTTCCCCTCCCTCCTTTCTTCCTGTTGACTCTCCATCGGGCTCTCTGAATCACCAGACTCCACAGGAAAGCAGCAGATGTTGACTTTACTTCGGTGAAGCCCACGTCAGCTCCTCCGCTGGGGTGTCAGGGAGGAAGGCATGAAGGTGAGGGGGTGGGGACGGGGACAACGCTAAGCCCTACCATTTCCAAATGGGCTGGGGATGAGGGGAGAAAAAGAAAAGAGAGAGAAGTCTCTCCCAGTCCGGAGGTCTGCGCACAAGTCTTTTGACTCCAGGGAACCCAGGCCCCTGGGAACGGTGGAGAAGAGGCTGCCAAGCAAAGGCCGAGGAGGGGGCCTCAGGAGCAGGATCACCAGGGAGAGACAGGGCACAGACGGGCTGGGAAGGACTGTGGTGCCAATTTTTCTTGGCTGAGGCCGGGCCTCACTTCTTGACAGAAGTATTCCCTAGGACATAGAAGTCAGACTAGGGTGCGCAGTCTGGAGGGGAGGGCCATGGGGCTCCTCTTGTCCCACCTGGGCTCTCATTCAAGTCTCTAGGGAGCACTGCAGAAGAGGCATTCATGGGGTCTTCTTCCAGCTTCACTGGTCCACTTTCTCATTTCCATCTTCTTCAGGTGCTTTCTTTCGGGCAAAGAATCCAAGCTACAAGGCAGAGGTGATGAGGAGCAGTTATATTTCCCAAAGTCTTCTTTTACTCACAGCCTTGGGGCATGACCACAGGCTACATTCTTATTTGAGGGAATGCTGCAAAATGCACAAGTCTACCCACCAGCTAACCCTCCCTTTCCCTCCGCTCCTACCCTATTCATTAAGCCTTAGACCCCTAGAGAGGCAGCAAGGTACGCAGGAAAGAAGGCTGGACTTAAGAGTATGAGAACTTGAATTGAAATCCTATTTCTGCCACCTGTGTGACCCTGGGCTAATCACTTAACTTTTAGGGGCCTCAGTTTCCTCACCTGTAAGGTGAAGGAGTTGGACTATTTGGCCTCAAAGGGCCCTGGCAGCTCTAAATGCGATTTTGTGATCCCCTACATACCCAGGAACAATCCTCCCACCCCTCCAATCTCCCACAGAACAGGACTCACCTTCCAAAGGCAGAAAACAATGAGGGCCAATAATAAGAGCCCTCCTAGGACACTGCCAATCAGAATCCACAATGAGACAGGAACATGGCGGGCCTGGATGACCTCCAGGAGGCTCTGGGGGAAAAGGACATCCTTCTTTTCTGAATCCCCCAGGTAGTCCTTCCTCCCCACCCACTATTCCTCATGAGCCACCCCAGGCAGACCCAACAGCAGGGGGATAAGAAGCCTCTCCAGAGAGGGATCCCTAAGGGACCAGCAAAAGAATCCCAGAGATCTGGTTCCTATGACTCATTTACTCACTAGATCACCAGGGTAATACACCGCGATGAAAAACCTCAGCCATGCCCTGCACTGTATTCAGAGCGCCAGGCACACAGACCCCTGACTCACCTCACTCCGCTGGGTGGCCTCTGTCAGCTGCAGGACACTGCCCTCCTCAACCTCCAGTTTAAAGGTGCTGACCACAGTCACAGATTTGAACTTGGCCTATGGGGACAGGAGGTGTGAAAAATATTAGAGGGAGGGGGTTATGGTCTGCAGGTGAGGCAGGGATGGTATGTGGCTCCCTGAGCAGCAAGAATTGGCTGAGAGGCCCCAGATCTACTGGATCCGTCAACGTCATAATGAAAGGAAGAAGAGGAGGGAGGAGAAGAGAAATGACATCATGGAGGGAAGGAGGAAGGGGGATGGGACAGCCAGCCTAATTCTCCTAAAACACTGCTTTTCATCATCTCATTCCTTTGCCTACTCAAGACCAATAATGACTTTCTCTGTTTCCTGTTATGAGGATCAAATAAGAAAATGTAAAGCATTTTTAAATCTTAAGGTACTATGTCAATGTCCACCATTATTATCATTAGAACAGTAAGTACTCAAAATGACAGAAGATGGAAATAGTCAACGTTGAAAGAGCTGTAAAAAGGCAGGCCCATTAATATACTGCAAATTGGTCAAACAATTCCAGAAAGCAATTTAAAGCTATGATCCATACGCAGAGGTCAATGATAAAAGTAAAGGTCACAGAGGTACCAACATGTTTATAATGGCACTTTTTGTAGTAGCAAAGAATTGGAAACAAAGTAGAGGCCCGCTGATTTTTAAATGGCTAAGCAAATTGTGATATATGAACACAATGTAATGTTAATTTGCTATGAGAATAAGTGACCATGAAGAGTACAGAGAAGCACAGGAAGACATATAAGTGATGCAAAATGAAGTAAGCAGAACCAGTTAAAAAAATACACACAATGACTACTGCAATGTAAGTGAAAAGGACAACAAAAAAATTGAAAC
Organism: Vombatus ursinus; assembly: GCF_900497805.2. Classification (NCBI taxonomy): domain Eukaryota; kingdom Metazoa; phylum Chordata; class Mammalia; order Diprotodontia; family Vombatidae; genus Vombatus; species Vombatus ursinus. Next base: position 7,102,913 of record NW_020954546.1, on the reverse strand, counting down.
TGAAGGTTGTGAAATGGTAATGACCAAGCTTGACCCCCAAAGAAGAGAGATGAGAAAGCATCTCCCTCCTTCTTTTCGGAGGTAGGGGATATGGTACACAAGGTAAAGTCAGACTCGGTCAATATGTTGGCTAGTTTTATTCAATTGGGTTTTTTCTTTCTTTTTTATTCTTTGTTAAAAGGGTTGGCTCCCTTGATAGGTGGGGAAGGGATATATTGAGAAATGAAGGCATTTAGAAGCAAGAGATGTGGGATAAGAACTGGATAGGGATTGGACTGGTGATCTCATTGGTGTGGGGAACTCCCAGGGAGGAACCTCCTTTTATCAATGCAGGTTGACATCTTCTCTGTAGCTAAGTTGTCTGGGGCACTGAGATGTTAACCGACCAAGGCCCAAAGTCAATAGCCACGTAGGTTAAAGGTGAAGTTCAATGCTTGGCTTCAAGGCCAGCTCTCTACTGACATCACTAAAAATGTAAACTAGAGAAACAGTAGGTACTCAAGATGAGCCAAGGAAATGGTTGCTGGGGAAAAGGAGCATCTCAAGAAGGATGGTGCAGTGGTGAAAGGCTGGCATTGGCTCACCCTTCGGAAGAATTCATCGTGGATGAGCCTCAGGAACTGCACAGAATGCTGGGACCCCCGCGGCAGGCGTCTGAGGTGGCACCGCACCACCTGGCACCAGGTGTTACTGCCATTCTACCAGGAGAAAGAGGTCAGCCCCCAGAAGATGAAGGATTTCCTCCCCCCTCCCTCCAGTCCCAATCCGAGGCTCCCCATCGCCTTCCCAGGATTTCTGTTTCTGGGGTCTCCCCTCCCCACTCGCCAGGGGCTCATACCAGGCGGCTGATGTATCGCAGGTCCTCGGAATGCACAGGAGCTATGGAGGGCTCGGTCAGGTTCTGCACCATACAGCTGGCCTGGGAGAGGCGGGGGTGTGGAAGGGGAGGCCTCACTCAGACCACACACCAATGCCACACTGTCTACCCCCAGATGACCCTTTCATTATCTCCCAATCACAGGATGAAGGGACAAGAGGAATCATCTAATCAAACTCCTTCATTTTACAAATGTGGAAACTGAGGCCCACAGAGGTGAAGGGATTAGTGGAAGGCCATACGGCAGGATATAAACTCCAAAGCCAGAGTCTTTTCCAGTGTTCATGCTGCCTCCTTTGCCTAGAAAGGGCCTGTGCTAAGCCCTAGGTCTGATATGAGCTACCTAAGATACCCTCATGAAAGTCACCCATTTCCTTCAAAATTCACTCCTTATTCTACCACGTTTAAGTGTCAACTTCAGCAGACACATGGGTGAGGGCAGCAGACACATGGGTGAGGGCAGCACCTGAGGTTTGTGACCTGGATAGAGAAAGTCTGGAGAGCAGGAGTGCCCTGGAACTAAGGACCAAGAGCAGGTCATACAGGCAAGAAGGGACCAGGGCTTCAAAGAGGAGGCCATCCAGATGCATACATCCCACACTTACATTGTCAGTGATAATCTGGGACAGGGACAGGAAGTAATTGCCCCCATGGGCCACAGCTGGAAAGAAGGCAGAAATCAAGAGGCCACTGATGGGATAGCAACCAAGGTTCTGTACCTGATGGGGTAAGTGAGAAGGAGTGAGATTGTGGAAAGGAAGAAAAGATGGACCACTCTACCCCTACCCACAACATATTTGTAGATGCCCAGAGAGAGAACCCCCTCTACCAACCCTCCTACCCTGTCCAGGGCTCCACCCCCTTTGCCCTGCACCCTCCTCTCTCTCACCCTGAGAGTGGTTTTGAACTCAGGGCCAGGACCCTCGGGGAGGGCCCCGTATGGGTGAACCTCATATCGGTGCAGAGTGGACTCACTGCAGGGTCACAGACACGGATACCAAATCAGGAAGCACGAGGTGTTGACCATGCCACAGACACAGGGAGCAGATGGTCAGCACAGAGACACTGGATCACGGGAGGAAGGGCCGGGAGGAAGGGACACAGAGATGGGGAGCGACCAAATACTACACAGAGAAACCAGCAGCACATGAAGCACGGATGGACACGTGTGATATGACATGGATACACTGCTAACTTCATAGCTGTGGCTGCAGGCCTCCTCCTCCTCCCACCCCCACCCCAACCATCTCTACTGTTTCTGACTGGAGCCTTACTCCTGAGAGAGCAAAAAGGATGGGAGAGAAGAGGGGACACAGAATGGGTTCAGTTCAGAGTCAAAGTTCTTGGGCGTAGGAGATTTTGGAAAAAGTAGACCATGGTAGAGGGAGTGACACGAAAGTCTGGAGGTCTGGGAGTCAGGGCTGCCTAGCCAGGGGACCAGAGGGTGGGCAGGGTATTGGGCCATACCTGGAGACCAGGAGCTCGGGCTCATACTGAATGTAGGCAGAGGCCTGGGCCATGTTGTCATGCAGGGTTTCATTGGACTCCAAGCTGTTGCTGCAGAGGTAAGGGGAGAGTCACAACATCTAGCTCCTGTCTGGAGACTTCTTCCTGAAGACTCCTCCAGTACTGACCCCCTCTTCCCCCCGCAGTGAAGGCTCCCCCAAGACAGCGCAGAGAAAAGAAGGGCCCAGGGTCTTACCTGGTCGTAGTCAGCCTCACAAGGGCTTGACTCAAGATCGAAGAGCAGCTGAATTCAAACTCCAAGAGGAAAATCACCTGAGTTGGGGGCAAAGTGATCAAAGGCCATGAGGTCCAGGGCCACACTGTCATCCTATTTCCAATTCTCAACTTTCAGAGTGCTAACTTCTGGGCTGTAAAGTCCAGAGTGTGGCCCAAAGATCCCCCGAGAGTCACAGGGGTCCCTCGAGACTAGGAGGCCTTAACTTTTTTCATGTCATCAATCTCTCAGGCAGGGTGGTGAGGCCTGTGGATCCCTTCTCACAATCATCTTTTCAAATGCATAAAATAAAGTGCACAGGATAACAAAGGAGGTTAGAGGTTAATTCAAGATGTATTTTTTTCCCCATACAAGTTCAAGGACCCCCAACCTCTATTCAGGGACCCCCTGTGGGATCTGTTTAAGAACCTGTGCTTTAGGTCCACCCCAGGTGTTCTTCCCTGGGTCCCCGGGGCCTACCTTCACCCCCTGTCCACTCCAAAGGACTTCATACCATGAACTCTCCCACCTTACACTCACCCAGGTCCCAACAAACATCCCCCATGTCCCCTCTTCCCAACAATTTCCTCATCCAAAATGGATAGCCATGCGGCAGCTGGAGGCCCAGAGCTCTATGCTCTGGGCCTGGAATTACATATATGTACACACACACACGTATATGTATATATACATACACACATGTATATACACATGCCATGTATATGTATATACATACATACACACATGTGTATACACATATATGTGTATGTAAAAGCTCTCAGTATGGTACCGAGCACATAGTGGGTGCTACAAATGTGTATCCCCTTCCCTTCCTCCAGAGTCCGTCAGCCTGCTCTCAGCACTCTGACTCACCTTGGCCCCGGTCTGGAAAACAGGGTGCCCTACACTACAGAGCCGGGCATGTGCGGAAGTGGCTGCACACTCCACTTTGACTGTGGTGTCCTTCTGGGGACAGAGAGTCGGTGTGTCAAGGAGACGGGTGTCAGGAAGGCCTCAACTCTAAATCATTCTCTCTTCCTCATATCTTTTATTTCCTCCTCCACCTCCGTAAATCCTCAGAGATCCAGGGGCCCAGAAGGGTGAGGCTGACCAGGCAGAGGCTGTTTCCTCCATTCTCCCCACCTCCACCCCAAGGGGCACCTGAAGGGCAGTGAGACTGGCCAAGTGGAATTTCTAGCTCCCCACTCTTCTCCCCTTCCTTTCAGGGCTCTGCTCCTACTTCTATCTCCACCCAGAGCACCTGAGGAGTGAGGCTGGCCAGGTGGAGGCTTTTGGAGAAACTGAGGCTCAGGTTAGTATTGTAGGCATTCTCCTTTCTGTTCTCAAGAGCTGCTGACACAAGCACCTTCTGCCGCCCACCTCGAACCACAAACGGCTTTTTCCTAAAAGTAGAGTAAGGGAACTAGTCAAGGAGCTGACAGGGGAGCTCCAGGAGTCCCAGAAATCCCACTAGATCATTTAATTCAATCTCACTTTAGAGAAATTGAGGCCCAGAGAAATGTAAAAGGCTTGGAAAGTTCATGAAATGATTTGGTACTGGAGTCATCCCTAGGACCGTCACCTCCTGATTTCTAATCCAGCCATTATCTAAAACCATCATATCCTTGAGAAGAGCAAGGGCTGCTCTGTGTCTTTGAATCTCCAAATCCTAGAGCAGCGTCTGGTGCATAGTACTTATTTGACAAAGAGGCATCCAGGTGGCCGCATGGGTGAGATGCTGCTCCTGGAGTCAGGAAGCCCTACATCCCAAGCACCTGAATGCTGCGTGACCTTGGGCAAGTCCCTTTACCTTGCCCAGTCTCAGTTTCCTCATCTGTAAAAGGAGGATAATAACAGCACCTACCTCCTCAGATATTTGCGAGGATAAAATGTTATATGTCTGTGTACGTACATACACCGACACAAACATATACATACATATATATATATACACACACACATATTTAAAGCACATTGGAAATCTTAAAGTGCCCCATAAATGCTGGCTATTATTATAATTGTTTGTTGATTGATTGACACGCCACCCCTCACCTTCTTTCCCCTGCCCCACTCTACCCTGTCCATCCATTTCCCTTCCATTTGGTCCCAGTGTCCCAGTTTGCTTCTATCACACCTGGAGCCCCGGATGTCCATGTCTACCCGGAGTACCAGGTCTGTATTGCATTCATTATCAGGCCCACAGTCCTTTGAGAAAGGTACCTAGGGAGAGGGAAAAGGGTATACAGAGGTTCAAGGGAGTATAAAAAGGGCTGGAAAACTAGGAGAAGCCAGGAATAGAGGAGCCAGGAGAGAGCAGGGGGGCAGGGATGACCAGGAAGGACTGGACACATTGTCCCAAGGTCAGATGTCACGTCACTCCGACGGCTCCCATCTCCTCTCTCTCTCCCCTGCCCCACGATGGGATGGATGGCATTGGGGCACAGGGGTGTGAACAAAGTCTGAACGGAAGACTGCGGCAGGCAGAGGAGTGTTAGAAGCCAAGGTCAGGGTGGGGATTAGCAGTGACTAACCAGCTTTCGAAGAGAAGTGGGTGAGTCTTCATCTAGCACCGGCCTTGGCTTTGTGGTGTTATCTAGCACAAATGTTACAGCTAGGGCCACTGGCCGGAGGTAGTCAGATGCATCCTGAAGGGAGTAAGACCGAGGGTCATAGCAAAACAGGGTCAAGGAACACATACGTAGTCCTGACTCCTTTCAGACCTCCAACCTTATTCTATCCCATTGGCCTCCTGGGCCTCCTTCCATTGCCTGTCATCTCTGAGCCTCAACCCCTTCCTCACCAGCACATGGAAATGCAGCTGCTGACAGCTGACATTCCCTACGCTGACCCTCAGCCGCCGGGTGGGCAGCCTCTGGCCAAAGCCATCAAATGCCGCACGGGCCCCAGCTGTCCACTCATCCAGGGAGGCAGTGAACCGGACGTCTAGAGAAGAGAGTTGGAAAGAAAAGGGTCGAGGGTTAGAAGAAGGCATTTGGGACACAGAAGGGATTGTGGGTTACTCATATGCCTAAAGGTTGCTTACATAAGTGGCGATTCCAGCGGCCTGGAGTTCGGGAGGTTACTTGGAAGCAGAGGTCGGCGGTCAAGCATGCAGCATCCTGGCCGTGTCGCTGACAATCCCGCCGGACTACACTGACTGCTGGCGGGGTCACAGTTAGTGATGGGGCCAGGTGGACGATGGGGCGGGAGCTGATAAAGTTGAGGGAAAGATCCCAGGGGTATGGGATAAGAAGTGTATGGGAGGAGAACCTACCAAGACTGCCTCCCCAAGATCTCCAAGACATTTGACCTCCAAAAACTGAGATTCTGTGATTCTATGTCCCATTGCTCCTCCTCAATTTGAATATTAAGGGAAGGACATCCAGGAGCCCCCTCTCCCCAAGAGAAACCTGGCACTTGACCTCTGGCCCCACACCTGAGCAGTACAGCTGCCCCCTGGGCCCCCACGGCAACATCCACTAGCTCATCCCCGTCAAGGTCCAGTCGTCCATCCACACTTCGGCCAAAGTAGCTGAGTGGCTGAGGCATGGAGGCAGCTGAGATGCGCTGGGAGGAGACAGGAGACAAGAGACTGGGGCAAGGTCTCTCAGACAATGAATGCCTCACCCCTTGCCTAGCATTCTTCCTTCTGGCTCTCCTCCAATCCTCTCAAGGACCACTACCAGGAATAGGGCAGGGGGGAGGGGGCCACAAAAACATCCCCCGTACTTCTCAAGGCACTGCTCTCCCTGGACCTCACCAACATATCCGTGCCATCTCCACCCAGGTTTGAAGAGGGTGTAGAGCCAGATAATCTCAGGGAAATGATAGAGATTCAGTGCTTTCAGGCATCTGAATGTAGGTTCTGGAAGAGTAGAGTTCTAGGCCTCAATCTGACCTTAGCTAGCTGTGTAACCTTGGTCAAGTCACTATCCTCTCAGTTTCTTCAACTGTAAAATGGCAGGGTTTGACTCAAGAATCCCCAGATTTTCTGAGCAGTACAAGTATGAGTACTACCAAAACACACCCCTCCTCCCGATATAGTGTTCCTCCGGCTCCTCTAACCTGTGCAGGATGGGGTCGGATGCCACCCTTGGTCCCATGATAGAGGTAGAGAGCTCCTCTGTGTCCATCTTCGAGGGGTGCTCCCACAGCCACATCTGCAAAGCCGTCCTGGTTGAGGTCAGGCAGGGCACCCATTGCAAAGCCAAAGCGGGAATCCTGGGGCGGGTCTGGCTGCAGCATTCTCCGGAGGATCAGCAAGGGCTGTAGGAAAGGATGACAGTCTAAATGTCCCAACCCCACAGACCAGCCTCATTGGTGTCTCTTCTCTCCTCCCTCCGACCTTTCCCAGGTATTAATGTCTCTACATTGTCTCCAATGCACGCTAACCCTACTCACTTGGCCCACGATGTAGACATACACTCGTCCTGTCTCCCGGTACTGGGGTCCCAGGTACATAGGGGCAGCCACAAGTAGAACGTCAGTCACCCCATCACCATCTGTGTCCAGGGGGCAGAGTTCACTGCCAAAGTAGGAGCCAATCTGGGACATGGGGAAGGAAAAAGAGTGACCCTGAAAAACTTCCAAGAGTGGGAGGGAATCTGAAACCCAACGGCTGAGGACCTCCCCACAATGGATGGATCTCAACCCTTGTAGACGCCATCACAGAGTTCTCCATTGGATGGCGACTCTCATCACCCCACACATGCCTCCTGCCATGTCCACACCTGTTCCCCCTGGAGGCTCTGGGCAATATTCATAGTCCCATCTTTCCTGAGCTGGAAAGCTATGACCTTTCCACGATGCTTAAACCGAGGGGCTCCAGAGAGAAGCAGCCGTCGTCCGCCCGGGAGGATCAAGGAGGAAACTGAGTAACCTAGAAGTGGGGTGACAGGGGTGAAGAGAAGGGAAGGAAGGCAGGGAGAGATCATGAAGTCAGGGTAGCCGGACATATTGGGGAATCAATAGAGGGGCAGAAAATCTTAATAATTTAGGAAGAGGATTCAAAAGGCAAATGGAGGGATCTTCAAGTGATATATTCCATGAGGTAATCAACCTAACACTCTTTTTAAAAACTCTATTTTATTTTCAGTTCTGAATTCTTTTCCTCTCTCCCTCTTCCTTTCATCTCACATTGAGAAGGAAAGAAAAACAAAACCCATTACAAATATGTATAATCATGCAAAATAAATTCCTACATTAGCCATGTCAGAGAGAGGGACAGAGACAGAGACAGAGAAAGAGACAGAGAAACAGAGAAACATACTTCAATCTGCTCCCTACCTGAGATGCACCTAACACTCACCCAGGTAGGCGGCATGATTCTGTAGAGCAGAAGGGAACTCATCCTCCAGCGCTGACCGGGGGGGAAAGAGGCGGTGGCCTTCCTTTAGCCATAGCACTGAGCCCCCCCAGTCATAGGCTCCCACCATTCCAAACAGGATCCCATCCTGTGGGAATGGGGAAATACTGAGGAGTCATCGGGATTACTGAGGAGGCAAAGGGAAACATAGGGAAAGGGTAGCTGAGGGGGCCTGGGAAATTCACCTAGAACCTTCACCCTTCAAAGAAGGATTCGTCTAGGAGGGATGAGGTCACTGAGGGCGGAGTCAGCAGGAAAGAGATTCACTGTGCAGGTGAGGTTAGTGGGGCTGAGGTCACCTGGACCAGAGGCTGGTGGGGGGATGCAGCAGCAACAGAATATCTGACCTTTAGCTGGTGAGTAGAGAAGCCGATCTGAGACATCTCTAGTCCAAAGGAGCTTTCATTCTCCCCATGGGAACCTGGGGTAAGAAAGAAAATCAGGAGAATAAAATGAGACAGAGGACCCGGGCCAGCATGCTGATGCATCCAATCTCTTAATTCTCTCAATCCCAGTTTCCCTGACCCAAATGTCCATTCCCATTAAGCTCATCTTTTTCCACGCTTTAAAGTTAAGGAAGTCAGCTCGGCATCGGGAACTTCCTAATTAGAGCTGTCCAAAAATGGGATGCTGCTCCTCACCAGGCACCCCCTTCATGGTAGAGGTTTCCACATCGGGGTTGTACAGGGATGCGGGGGAGAGGCTCGGGCTCGAGAGGAGGGGCCGAGCGGGAGGCAGACGCCCAGATTCCACGCCCTACCCTCCAGTCCAAAGATGCGGTCCCCGAGGGCGTCCACAATGTCAGTCAGCGCAGCCTCGTCTGTGACGTTGAAGAAGTATCTGTCGCCCTGATCGCTGGCAATGGCCCTGATTTCCTGAAGGAAGGAGCTAGGGTCGCGCCGCCTTCGGATGTAGTGACCCAGGACCTAGGCGGGATCGCAGATCTAGCTGGAGTGGTAAGGGGCAGCGGGGGCTTTGGGGGCCAGTGCAGGCGACGCAAAGCCAGTGTCTGCAGGCGCGGGAGGCGGTGTTAACGGTCAGTGTCCCCCTTTTTTTGGTAAGGAAGTCCCCCCTCCCTGACATCTCCGCCTTCCCAACCCCGCCTCCCCGCTGCTTCTTACAGCAATGCCATATCGGGTCACGCTGCCAGCTTCACAGGCCTTGAGTGCTGCTGGAAGCTCCTCCCCATCATGTGATTCCCCATCTGTGACAACAACCAGCAACCGGGCAGCCTCTGGCCGGCCCCCCCGGGAGGGACTGAATCCTTCTGTGCTGGGGCAGCAGGGAAGGAAAGAAAGAGGTGAGATACTGGAGTCTTCTGCCTCACACCTTCGACACACATACACACATGCCAACCTAGCGTTAACGGGGAAAAACAGACAGAAATGAAGAAGACAGGGGCCAAAGGAGTAGATGAGTCAGTGCCATTGACTTAACCCCTACTGTATGCGTAACTGTGCAGCAGGTACCATGGAGGGAGCCAAAGAAAGGAAGACACAATCCCTACCTTCAAGGGAGCCACAATCTAACTGAGGACACAGGAGTCATACCTGGGTACGGGTCTTCCTTCTGCCACATACAACTGCTTACCAAGCCCTGGAGACTTTCCCTCACCTACATCTCTCCAATCCACTCTCTACTTCTCATTCCCATTGTCCTATCCTACAACAGGCCTCGTGATCAACCTCTTGATGTCATCTCCTAATAGGCCTTCCCACCTCTGCTCTTTCCCCTCCATATCCATCCTTCATACCTCATCAGATTAATTTTCTTTATGCACAAGACTGGCCAAGTCAATGCACCCAAAGATTTTGGTGGCACCCTAATGGCTACTATAGAAGGCCTATTTTGTGGTTGTTGCTGCTGTGTGTTGAGCTAGATGGCAAAGTGGACAGAGCACCGGCTTGAAGTGAGGAAGACCTGAGTTCAAATCTGACCTCAGAAACTTACTAGCTGTGTGACCCATGGCAAGTCACTTAACCCTGGTTGCCTCAGTTTCATCTGTAGAATGAGTTGGAGAAGGAAATGGTTAACTACTCCAGTATCTTTGCCCCAAATGGGGTCATGAAGAGTCAGACACAACTGAAACAACTAATAACAACAACATGCACAAGACCGGCCATGTGGAACCCTAATGTCTACTGCAGAAGGCCCATTCTAGCCCCCAGTAATTGTCTGCTGGCCCATTGCAAAGATTCGGGATAGTCCAGTACAAGAAGTGATGATCAATTAGTGCAAAAAGTTATCCTGTTTACTCTGTCTACAGGCTGCTTTAGATTCTGGTGACTGGCTGAAGAATTAAATTGGGAATTCTGAGGATGAACAAACTTAAGAGCAGGTTTGGTCTTTGTTTATCCATGGAGTCCCACTTATGTGGAGACAGGAGCCCATGGGCTCAGAGAAAGCTACAAAGAAATGTTTTAGCATCCAGCCAAGGCCATGAGAATGGACTCCTGTCTCTATGAGCACAGGCCCCACATACTTACAAAGGAGCTGGAATGAGTCAAACTGTCTCCCTCTTCCTTCACACCCTCAACCAATTACAATGCTAAAAGATTTCAAAGTAAGATCTAGGAGCAAAGATAACACCTTGCTTCTCCACCAATCACTGCCCTAGAATGCCTGGGAAGTAAGGGAAATTGATGAGATGTTACAGATGCAAGTCAGAGATGAGACATCTATTTTTTATAAAGAAAATGCAAAGCCATCTTCATTGCTGCCCACCCATAAATTGACCTGACACTGTAGGCACTCTCTCTCTCTTTTTTTTAATAGACAATTGGGGTTAAGTGACTTGCCCAGGGTCACACAACTATTAAGTGTCAAGTGTTTGGTCTGAGGCCGGATTTGAACTCAGGTCCTCCTGACTTCAGGGCTGGTGCTCAATCCACTGGGCCACCTCACTGCCCCCAGGCACTCTCTCAGATAGCTAAGTGGGGGCCCATCTCAAGACAAAGACCTGAGAATTTACAGTACTTCCTGTCTTTAGCCTTCCTTGGTTGGCTGTAAAGAATATTTTTGAGTAATTTTATTTAGAGATGGAAGTTTTATGCACAGGTTCTCTTTTTATCCTTTCCTAGGAAGTATGCTGATTTACTAACAAAAATCTTCCATTTACAGTGGGTAGGAGAGGAGCTGAAGGAAGAGAATTTGGAACTCAAAATTTTAAAAAATTAATGTTAAAAGTAAATAAAATTTTAAAAAAACCAGCCATTTAGAGAGACATTTGCTGCTAAATGTAGGAAGCAAAGTGGTTAGAACTTGATCAATTTTCATTTTTGTTTCAATGAAAATCTTATGGACCTAGAAAATATCGATAATTATCCAACCTAGTTAGCTTCCAGCTGCTTTGCCTAGAGTTACCAGCCCTCCATGATGTGGGGTCACCCTATCTGCCCAGCCCAATCATACAGTACTCCCCTCTACATGTTCTCTGTGTCAGTCAAGGTGTGTCCCTAGAACATGCCTGGTACCATCCTATCTCAATGTTTTTGCTCGGGTTCTTTCCTACTTCTGGAATGTCTCCTCTCCCTACTCTGTTTTCCCTGTTCTGGGTTCTCTTCTCTTTCAATACTCTTTCTCATACCACTTAATAAATGCTTGTTAAGACTGACTGGTTGGTGATTTTATCATCTCCGTTGGGTTCAATAACCATCTTAATCAGATGATTCCCAAATGCACATATGGTATCACAGACTGAAAGCTGCAAAGGGTCACAGAGGTTGAGTCCAACTCTCTCCTTTTACAGATGAGAAAACTGAGGCTCAGAGAAGTGAAGCAATTTATCCAGATTAATGGTAGTTAAGGGCTCAAGGTGAGATTCAAACCCTGGTCTTCTTGACTGCAAATCAGAAGCTCTCTCCACTATGCCATATGAAGTCCTCCTCCTAATTTCTCTATTTTCATCTATGGCACCACCATCCTTCCAGTCACCTAGATACAAAACCTCAGATTCATCTTAACTCCTCACTCTCCCTCATCCACACGTCCAACAAATTGACAAATCCAGTCAATTAAACCTCCACAACATTTCTCCAATTCATCCCCGTGTCTTCATTCGAACAGCCTCGGGGGTCTCTGGGATAAAATATAACTCCTCTTTTTTTTTGTCCTTAAAGCCCTTCATAATCTGGCACCAACAGATCATTCCAACCTGAGATAGGCACTAGGTGTTCCTGGTAAATTGGCCTACTTGTTCCCCACACATGGCATCCCATCTTTTGTCTCCATGCCTCCACAGGGGCTGATTCCCATGACTGGAATGCTGTCTCCTCAATGAAACCTTTCCTGATCTCCCAAATTAGTAATGGCCTTTTACTTGAAGACTTCACATAGTATATTGTTGTATACCTCTCTAGTCCACTGGTCATCTATTAGATGGATTTATTTGTCTATGTATTTCATCTCCTTCCCAGATTGTGAGCTTTATCAGAACAGGGACCCACTGATTAAAGCTTTGCATTTCCCCTACCCCTGGAAGAGTGCTTTGCATACAGTAGATACTAAACATATGTTTGTTGAATCAAACGTTAGACAACTTACTAAAGAAACTTACACAATGTATTAAGAAGTAGAAATGCTATAGTATATTAGTACTGAAAGGATAACAAAGGGATGGGCTCAGGAGGTGATCAAGGAAGATTTTCTGGAAGAAATTAGTTTTGAGCCAAATTTTGAAGGAGAGAACCGAGAACACAGATTTTGGGAGAAATAAGGGTGTGGGATGAACATCTGTCTGACCAGTCTCTAGTTTATTAAATCCATCTTTTGTCCCCTTTAAAAACATAAGAACACTGACACATCTCCAGCCCTACAGCTCCTCTCCTGTTTGCCACTGATGACTTTTCAGCCACTTAGCAAACAGTTCAGCATCTCTCACCTCTCCTCCCAAAGTCTCACTTCTGTTGAGAGCATTGCCTTAGATCCTGGCACTCAGGTTTGTGGCCTCTGCTGCATCTCTGACTCTTCCTTCACCAATCCAATGTGAACTGACACATCGTGCCAGTACTTTGCTTTACACCTTCCCAGCTTCTTTCATATTAAGGCACCTCCTCTCAAATCACCCTCACCACATGAGTTCAGCATGTCATTGACACTCACCTGCACTAATTATTATTATTACAGCTTCCAAACTAGCCTACCCAATTCCCCCTTCAAATAACTTCCAGAACACTCATTCTAAGACACATACCTGACCATGCATGTCATCCCCTTGCTCAGAAACCTACTGTTTCAATGATCCCATAAAACTTCTTGGCCTGGCATTCAAGGCCCTCAGCAATCTGGTTCTGACCTACCTTTCCAGACTCATTTCACATTATTCCCCTTCAAGTTCTCTACCTTCCAGTCAAACTGGACTAATAGTTCTTGAACTCAGCATGACATTTCCAAGCTTTGTGCAGTCCCAAGAGCTAGAATGTTGTCTGGAATGTGCCATTCCCTCTTCCTTTTCCTTTTTCAGATTTTTTTGGGGGGCTAGGCAATGGGGTTAAGTGACTTGCCCAGGGTCACACTGCTATTGTTATGTGTCTGAGGCCAGATCTGAACTCAGATCCTCCTGAATCTGGGGCCGGTGCTCTATCCACTGCACCGCCTAGCTGTCCTTTCTCTTTCAGATTCTTTATCTCCCTCCGAGGCTCAGCTTCAGGTGTCATCTTTCCTGTGGAGTCTTCCTTGAAGCCACCAGCTACTAAAGCTAGGCCTTTGTCTGATTTCTCCTTTGTCCGATTCGCTGCCTAGCATATAGCATTCTTTTTACTTTTATCTGTGCACATGAATGGAAGCTCTTTAGAAACAGGGCTATTTCACTGTTGTCTTTGTATCTTTAGTACCTAGGACAGGGCCTGGCACACAGTTGGCTTAACCTGTATTTGTTGAATTGAATGTTCCTTGACAAAGGAAACAGAAATAAAATAAGATTTAGGAAGTTCTGCATTTTTTCTGTCACCCATTAACATCTTCTCATCCTCCCCAAACAATACATCTATCCCCTTCTGGTTGTTCTTGCCTCTAACCCACATATATATATTTTAAAGCCCTTCTTGTTTTTAGCATTTATCATGAGTTTCAGTTGAAATGGGAGGACAAGACCACCAGCCATATTCAACTATTCAAAGGGGCAGTAATATGGAGAATGTGGTGTCAATTTTGGAGAAGGAAGGGGCTTAGAAGTGATCTTGGTGAAGCTCTTGTTTTTTAGAGTCCAGACAACTGAGGTGACTTTCCCAAGGTCATACAAGTAGTAAGTCGCTAAGCCAGAATCTGAAACCAGGTCCTTTGCCTCCACATCCTATGCTCTTTCCTTTTTTTTTTTTTTTTCTTGGTGAGGCTGGGGTTAAGTGACTTGCCCAGGGTCACACAGTTAGTGCCAATGTCCTATGCTCTTTCCACCAGGTGGCCTTAGACTTGTTCTGCTTGGCCTGGGCAGGGAAAATGAAATTAAATGGGCAAAAGTTTGCAGAAGGTGAATTGCATCTCAATACACGGAAGAACTACCGAATACTTAGGAGTTTTTAAAAAATGGGATGGACTGCCTGGTTTGGTACAGAGTCCTCCATCACTGGAAACAGTCAATCAGAGACTGGAAACCACTTGTCAGTGAGATAACAGCAGGATTTACATTTTAGGAAGAATTTGGAGTAAATGATCTCTAAGGTGCCTTTCAAATCTATGACTATTGTGGAGGGATCAAACAGATTAAATTTGTCTAGGAGACAGAAACAGAAAAAACAGACACGAAATGGAAACCTAGAAAGGGGAAGCGTAGGGAAAAACTTATTATGATTCCCAATTTACCTTCAAATTGCTTCCATTTCCTTCCCACCCCCACCCCCCCCAACAAAACTCATGAGCAAAAGTGTGAGGACGTATACAGTCCATCTTATTCTCTCCCCGAATCCTTCCCAACACCCTACTCTTCCTCACAGCCCTAGGACCTCCCATACCCTCCCTCCACAACCCCTCCCCCACCTCACCAAGCCACCATTATTGCCTGCGCTGTATGGGTTTCTCGCCCTTCTCTTCGGCTCAGGTTTCTCGCAGCTCTCACGACCTCTTCCTTGGTCCGGAAATCTCCGAGTGACCATTCGTGTACGGCAGTCTCCCCATACTGAACCAGCCCGACCTGCGAGGGACAGACAGGTCTGATGATGCCTCTCGTGTCTACACTGGTCCTGCCACAGACTGACTCCCCCACATTCAGCCTCCTCTCCTCACCTGTATCTGTTCGGGGTCAATGAACAGCCTCCCCACCAGTCTACGCAGGAAAGTCTGAACCTCAGCCCAGGGGTAGATGCTGTTGGAGCCATCCAGGACAATGACCACATCCATGTAGGTGGGGCAGCCTAGATTTTTGAGGCAGGGGAAGGGTGAGGCTAAAGGACATCAGGGCAAGAGGGCTGGGGCAGTAGAAAGGGCTTGGGAATAATAGGATGTGGGCAAAAATCCTCACTTTTCCTCATCTGTAAAATGCAAGTAATAAAAACACCGACTTCACAGCGTTTTAGTGAGGATCAAATAGTATTTGCAAAGTGCTTAGCACAGTGCTGCACGCATCAGGGGCTTAATAAATGCTTGCTCTCTTCCCTTCCCCCATCCCCTCCCCCTGGCTCACGCTGTGCAGTAGGTGCTAAGCTCCCCCAGGGCCGGAATGAGGCATCCACTTGGGCACAGATCCCGGAGCTGTATACTGAGGTACCACAGACACGAGACCAGAGAGGGGCACAAGCCTGAGGAAGGGGAAACGGGGTAGAAATGTCATTCCTAGATCCCAGGGCAGCATCCCATCCCCCATTCTCAAGGCCCTCCTAGAAGGTACAAATGCCCCTTGCTCCCCATAGTGTCTAACACTGCTAAAACCCCATGCATTTGGTCCTTCCCTAGTCTCCATAATATTAACTTCCTGACCCCCTTCCCCGATGGTTCCCTCACCTTAGACTCCCCTGATCATTAACTCCCATGATCCCTCTCACTCCCACCTCACCATGAACCCCCCATCCACATCAGTTTTCAGCAATGACATCCCAAGGTGCATGTTCACAGCCGGACTCGATGAGTTTCCTAGTGGGTAGTCACCTGGAGGTGATAGTGAAGTTGGGGAACACAGGTTTGTGGGTCACGAGTTCAGAGGGAAGGAGTATTTAGGAAGTCATGGGAAGGGAGGCTTATTAGGGGGTGAAGAGGTTGAGGAATAGGAGGTCAGGAAAACTAGGGTCAGGGTCAGAGGGTAGAAAGGGAGGGGCATCTCCTTACCCAGGTGGCCCTTGGCACATGAGGCATTAGGCCGCTCCTCCACAGGGCAGAGATACACATCCCCCCTCCTGTCCCCAGAAGGTCCATCCCAAGGGGCACCCACCAACATCCTGTGGGACAGAGGTGGTGCATATGAATAGGAGCATGAAGAAAGGGCATAAGCCTAAAGCAAACTGAAGACGGGCCCCAAAGCCAGAACCCCTAGTTCGTGACCACCCCTTTTTAGTCCTCACTTTAAACAGGAACCCTGAGAAGCATCCCATTCCTTCTGCAAATAATTGGATGGAAATGACCCTCTTATTATCATTGGCTCGTGTGGGATAATCCTGGCCTAACCCAAGGTCTACCCTTCTGTTTCCCCACCAGCTCAATCAGCACCAACATAATCCCAGTCTCTTCTCCTTCCTTATTGCTGTGTTCCTTTCACCATCACAACACCCCATGTCCTCCCAGGCTTCCCTCACCATCGACGTCCTCCCCCCACATGCTGCAAGATACTGTATCCAAACTCGGACTCCGGTGGCCCTTGAAATAGTCGAGGATGATTATCGTCCAAGTTGAAGGAAGAGCAGAGACCTGGGAGAAGGAGGGAGCATCAGTCACAAGGTCAAGGGCTGGCAGGGAACCACAGAAGTGTCTGGCTAAGAGAAGAGACCGTGAGACATATACAACTTGGCCCTGTCCTCGTCTGTCTGATGAACATGGGTCTCTGTAACAACGCTTCCATCTGTGTGTCTGGTGGCCCAAGGGTATATCTTCTGCCTTGTGTTTATATCCAGATGTCCTGTTCATCCTGTCTGTGGCCCTTAGCCACAATAACATATGCAGCTGTGGATTCATTCCCGCCCCCGAAATCTCTTTCACAGAATCAATCAAAAGGGTCAGATTACTCCCCCCCCCCCCCACTTCTCCCTCCCCTCACATAACCTGTGAGGCTTAAACAATGGTAGGGGAATGGCAGCTTTCTGTAGCACCAGAAAAGTCCCCAGCCCCCATGGGGTCCAGGTTTTAGTTCTGAGCCTAAAGGGAAGAAGAAAGGACACTGAGGGACATCTGTCTCTCAAGAGTTCTCCATCTGTTTTTACATCTCTCCATCCACCAGCGTCAGTATGTCTTATACATGCACACACAGAGATTCCTATGTCTTAGGGCTCAGCCCCGGAAACCTCAGTAGCAATTACTCGGGTGGGGCAGCCTGCCCACACACAAATTTCTCTCTACCCCCACCACAGGGGTCCCAGATCATCACCACCCTTCTGCCTTCCCAACGCTTGAAGATCCCACCCCCTAACTAAATCCCTGTCCACCCTCTGAATAATTTAGTCCCCTCCCAGGCACCCTACATCATGTCCTAGCTGGTTTCCTCCTCCCTACCCCAACCTCTCTCCAGGTTCAGAGTGGGTATTTTGGGAAACATAGATTATAGGGGAAAGCCAAAATCCCCTTAAACCAAGGCTGAACCGACCTCCGCCTTTTAGGGTTCCCTCCCTACTTCCCAGACCATCGCTCCCCCCTACACCCCAACAGATGCCTATTCAGAACAAAGGAGGGTGTCTTCAATTCATTCTAGACACTAGGAAGTCAATAGATTGTGTGGAAACTGCATGTGGTCCATTGGTCAAGTATTCTTAGCCACTCTGGCCAGGGACCGTCAACTCCCTAAAAGTGCCTGGAGGGCAAGGGGCCACATGGAAGCACTCTGGGTGTATTCACTGCCCTACTTTCCAGGAGTATGGGCACCTATTCCAAATAACTAAGCAAAAGCTTTCACCAGCATCACAGGAAGTCTCTCCTAGGAGAAGGAATAATTGGAGTCCACAGATAACATGGATTCAAAGTCACTCTTTTCAAAGCCCTGTCCCTAGGGCTCTTACCACTAGGGTGTCACCTCCCCCGAAAAGGACATTTTTACCTTTAAGGTCCCAGTCCTAAGCCATCCCACAGACCTCCCTCCCCACCAAGTCCCAAATAGTTAACCTCCCTCACCTGCCAGGAGCAAGAGTGGTAGAGTGAGGTGAGGGGTGAGGGAGAGCTCCATTCCTGGCTGTTCCTCTGTCTCTCTGAGGAGTCCTCTGTGCTCCTGTCCCGTTTTGTTTTCTTTACTTACCCTCCCGTCCCGCCCCCTCCCATTGGCAGCTAAAAATAAAGTCAGACTGGCCAGGAGGAGGGATGCTGGGGAAGTTGGAGGGAGCCCCATGCCAAAGCAAGGGGCTGTCTCACTGAGCTTCTCACCCTCCCCTTCTGCCCCCTGGTGGCCTCACTGAGAAGGCCAGGCAGAGACATCTTTTGAAGTTCCCCATCTATCACCCCTCTCCCATTCTTTGTCATTCAGTTTGTCTCTCTCAGTGGCCGGGGTATTTAGGATTCCCTAGGCTGATTTTATTCATCTGGGATAAGGAAGGTACAAGTACTGACAGAGGCCGAGGTCCCTCCCTGCACCACAAAGCAGGATTCATTCCGTCACAAGTTGGGGTGTAGACCTCAAGCTTCTTCTATTCCTGATTCTGTAGATTAATAAGCTTGGAGTGTTTTAAGAGCAAGGCATGACTCTCACACGTGGCTTGTGGAAGCAGTCTCATCATTTTATAGTTATGCCAGCTGAGACCCCCGATGACAGGGGTCATGGCCTCCCGATGTCCCTTCTTTATCTCTAGTACTGAGCTTGGCACCCTGAGCCCATCAATAGTTGAGGATGATGACCAACACCACAGACAGCCTGCAAGGCTCGAGCAGAGGCCAAAAACGGCCAGACTATCCAAGTGACCAAACCGAAGGCCAATGAGCAAGACTCTTCTTTAATTCGCTGCCCTTCTGAGTCGGCAAGCCAGCGGGGGCTTTGGCCAAAGCTATTTACAGTTTCATTGTACAGTATTTACAACAGGATGCTGAACACAGACAGCATCACGGGGAGGGAGTGGACCTGGGGAGAAGGTACAAAGGGCTGAGAAACAGAAGCCATTACCAGAAATACAGGAGTGAAGACAGGAAGGGCCAATCAAGGGGAAGGTGGGAGATGAGATGAGAGGAGAAAACCCAAATGGCTCTGGAAAGGAAAACATGGCACCCAGGGAAAAGGAGCTGGGAGGAGACATTGCTGAGCCATTCTCCCACATAAGCCCCAAGACTCTCCATCTGCCCAATCATCCTCTGCACTGAACGGGAAACAGCTAAGGCATGATGGATCAAAATCTGGGGTCTCTCTTCTTCCATCAAGGGAAATGTGGCTAATAACTAAATAACTATGATGGAGAATGAGGAGGAATTTAAAGAGTCTCAGAAACAAATGTGAGAGAGACTAGGAAAAAAGTAAAATAACCATACATGTTCGGACTGGGGGTGTGTTTTTCTTTCTCAGTGGGAGGGAGAGAAGGAGGATTTTTGTTGACTGAAAAAAAATAAATTTTAATTTAAAAATAGCAAGAGGAGACTCAAGAGACAAAGAACCATTGCAGTAAGAGAGGAAGAGAATTCTCCCATTGAATCCAAGGGCTGCCCTTTACCCCCTAGTCACTCTTCATCTGTAATTCTTCAAGCTTGAGTTTTAACTAAAAGGAAGTCAGGGGGATGATGGAACAACAGAACCTGCCACCTCTCCCCATTCCCAGCTCAGACTCTCTTCCACCCTAGAATTTTGGTTTCAGGGCTTGAGTCGGAGCCAGGGACAGAGTAGGGTAAGGATAGACAGGATGGATGACACCAGACCACAGAACCCCACAACTCCAGGGCCACAACGCCATAGGCCCAGCTTGTCCAGTGGGATGAAGAGATCACAAGTATTTTTGACCACATCCAGCAGGAGGGGGGGATGGCCTTGGAGGACCCGGGT
The DNA here is from genome assembly GCF_900497805.2 of Vombatus ursinus. NCBI lineage: Eukaryota > Metazoa > Chordata > Mammalia > Diprotodontia > Vombatidae > Vombatus > Vombatus ursinus. The sequence continues at coordinate 7,082,875 of NW_020954546.1, read as the reverse complement.
GAGGAGAAGAACTCGAAGCCGAAGCTGCAGGGCCAGATGGGGCAGACTCCCTCCTGGGGCACTGACCCACGCTGTACCCCCAGCTTCACCGCCTCCCAGGGTCCCTCCTGCTGACCCCTTTGGCCGGCGGCCACAAGCTGAAGACTCCTGTTCCATCAGCAGTCGTATCTCGTAGGCATCACGGCTCAAATTCATGATGAGAGAAAATAAGTAATACCTGGGACAGAGGCACAGGGTAAAAAGGATCAATAAGATGGAGGGAAATCTGAGCTCAGTGCCCCAGGGATCAGTCAGTAATCTTCTCTTTTAATTTGCTAAGAAAATCACATCAGATCACCCCCAAGCACATGCCTTTTCCCCATTCTGGAATGTCTTCCTACTTTTCCATTAATAATTCAACTTTCTCTCTACCTTCAAAACCTTGCTCGAAATTTAGGGAACTTTCCAGGCTAACTTCACCTAACTTGGCTCACTGCTATACTTAGAACTTAGACATTCAGTTTATACTGCATTAACATGCACCTTTTCCCTACAAAAATGAGCCTCACTTATTTCTGGTGTATGTTTAGTCTCCTTACCTATGGGAGATTCTAAGTTACTGTCTAATGTAAGCTCTCTAATGGAAAAGACTCTTTCCCGAAATCCTCAGGGCCTACAAAAGTGCTTGGCACACAGTAGACGCTTAATACTTATGTGACTGAATTTAAATCCTTGAGGCCAAGCACTTCACCTTTTTTGTATCTATTCAACAGCACCTGGTACAGAGCTCTAGGTACAGTGGACACTCAAAAATAAGGAAGTTTACTGGTACTTCCAGAGAACAGCCACGATCATGTCTACACTGGCAAATGACTAGGAGAGAAGGTTGAGATGAGAGGAGGAATAAGGAGAAAGGCAGACATATGGAAACAATAGAGACCAGAGATTGGGGACAGGGACAGTAAGGAATGAAAGGAAAGGCAAAGGAGGGTACCACAACCAGGCTACGGCTGCTCCCAATTTCCGATTTGATCTGGGATTTCATCAGGTTAGAAAGCTTCCAGTGAAGACCAATGCAGATCTGCACCTTCTCTACACCTTCTAGTCTTAGAGAGATGAGCACTGAGTGGTTATCTTTGGGGCCCAAGGTCACACTGCCAATGTGTCAGAGGCAACACTTGTACCCAGGTTTTCCTGACTCAAAGGTCACCTCAAAGTGCCACAAAACCTAATGTCTCATGTTCCATAAATTCTTGGCATCTTTTAATAATAACAATAGATATTTTATATAGTGCCTTAAAGACTGAAAAAGACTTTATACACACTATCATATTTCAACCTCATAAAAAACCCTTTAAAGTGGACAACAGTACTATTGTCCCTGTTTTTATAAACGGGGAAGCTGTGGTCCAAAGCGATCAGATGACTGTAGTCAAGAGCAGTCAGAGCAGGATTTGAATCCAAGTCTTCAGACTGAGAATCCAATGCTCTATCCATTACACATCCCCTCACCCCCATTTAGCACACAATGGCAGATTAGAATCCAGGGGAATCAAGATGTGCTGGTTTGGGGTGGCCAGCTCTCACCAAAGGCTCATTTCCCAAGGTCTTACTTAAAGGGTTCCCAAAGTGGGATGAAGTCCAACGGCAGAGAGGTCTCTAACCTGAATGAACGCTGGGCCCACTTCTCCTGGTCCACAAGGGGTGCCAACCCAGCCTTTCCAGCCCACAAGACATTGTCACAGGCAAAGTACAAGGCTCGATTGAGATGGCTGACAGTGATGCAGAATCGAAGGACGACATCTGACAGATGCACAGCCCGTTTGGCGGACTCGAGGGCATCTGCTGAGTTACCCAGGCGAAGAACTGGATGGGAAAAAGGGCAAGGGGACAGGTGAGACAGGAGAGGCACACGCAGCAAGTACGGAGAGAGATGAACAAGACAGCCACAGGCAGACAAAACAAGGCTGAGGACAGAGCGTGCCAGTGAATAAGCAACAGGACAAAAGCAAGAAGTAAGCTGAGGGTTGAGACAGACAAGTTTCATTTCTTCATCTTTGAAAACTTCAAACTCTATAATCACATTTTCTCCATTTCCCTTCGGTCCACAGTTTTAATCATCCCACCCCTTTCCAATCCCCTACTTGTACTCTGCCTTCCTGCCACCTCAACTGTGAAATAAGAGTGAGGGGTAAAGCTATGGCTGGAAGAGCATTTCATTCTTAATCAAACCAGGAAAAATGGTGATCATAAAAGATAAAATAGGTCATTTCAATTACATAAAACTGAAAAGCTTTTGCATGAATAATACTGCTAGAAGTGGAAGAGAAGCTGTTGACTGGAACAAAAAAATCTTTGCAGCAAAGATCTCTGATAAAAGTAACATACAGAAGATAAACAGGGAATTGATATAAATATATAAGAACAAGAGCTATTACCCAACAGATAAGTGACAAAAGGAAATGAACAGACAGTTATCAAAAGAAATTCAAGTTATCAACAAGAATATAAGTATTCCAAATCTCTAATAAGACAAAGACTAATTAAAAATACAAGGTTACCTCACAATCATCAAACCGGCAAAGATAACAAAAGACAAAAATGGTAAATGTTTCAGGGTTTGTGGAAAGAGAGGCACAAAAATCTTCTGTTGGTGGAGCTCCAATCTGGTCTGAGCATGTTAGAAAACAATTTGGTATTACAGTAGAAAAGTCACTAAATTGTATGTACCCTTTAATCCAGTGATACTATGACTAGGCACACACTCCAAAGAGGTCAAAGACAGTGGGAAAAGACTCCATATATACGAAAATATTTATAACAGCACTTTTTTGTAGCAGCAAAGAAATGGAAAGAAACACAACCCTGCTGATGGGAGAACAGCTGAACAAATTGTGGTATGTGAATGTAATAAAATATTACTGTATCATAAGAAACATCAAATATGAAGAATTTAGGGAAAGTTGGGAAGATCCCCATAAATTGAGACAGTGTGAAGTAAACAGCTTGGTGAACAACTGAAATGATGACCACAATATTGCAGATAAACAACAACTAATAACTTTAAAACTCTAATCAATGCTGTGACCAATCTTGACTGACAGGAGGCATGCCTGCTCCCTTATCCTGAGGGAGATGGAGCCTAGAAGTGTGCAATAAAGCCTGCATGGTCAGACACGGATAATGTGTGGATCTGCTTTGCTTAACTGTACTTACTTACAAGGAAAGATTGAGGAGGTAATGCAACAATCAGTGAGAAACGATAGAGACGTTTAAAAAAATAAAAGAGTATCCATAAAACATTTATTTAAAAAGAGATTTTTGGTACAATACAGGAAGGGAGAGAAAAGGTGGAGGGAGGGACTAAGAAAGGAAGTCAGAGGTAATTACAGAATGCCTTACCCTCATCTATTCAGAGGAGAAAAGAGTCACTTACGCTTTCGTCCAAGGCTCAGATGGCCCTCCAGCTGTCGTATTTGCTTCTGAAGTTCAGGACTTGCCCCATGTTTCTGCAGCGCGTGACCAAGGAGAGAGCAGGCATACTGGGCAGCCCTATGAGAAGGAGGAGAGGGGGTAGGGGCTGGAAGAGGGTGGTGTGGAAGTCAGACTGAAACACCTCCTCCCCCAGCAGACACCTTCCTTAAGACTCGCACACCCCCGATCCAAGGCAGCTTCCTTCCCGCACAAACCCACTCCCCAGGTTCCCCGTTCTGCCCTTCTGAGCAGCGGAGAAGAGCGGGGAGGGGGCAGCGGAACCAGTGAAGGTCATAGGGGAGGGAGGGTGAGGAAGGTGAGAGAGAAGAGAAGCTATGGGCTGGTCGGGGAGAAGGGAAGCATGGATTAAAGCAAAGAAAGAAGAAGGAAATGGACACTGGGAAGAAGAAGGGCTGTGCATCCAGGCGGCCTCGGAGAGATGGAGGGGTGAGCTGGAGCTCCTCGGAGGGCCTGGGGGCTCCCGGCCTTGGGGGCGGGGTCTGGGCACGTCCCGCTCCAAGGCAGAGTTCACAGACTCCACCCAGCGCCGCGGCCCAGCCGGCTCCCTCCCCGCCCCCAACACCGCCTGGGTCACTTGGACATGAGACCCTCGGAGGCCCCGCAGCGAGCAGCGGGGACCGGTGGCGGTCGGGCGGCTCCAAGTCCGTCTCCGCGGGAGCCTGGTCGTCGGGATCTCCACCCCTCCCCGTCCTGCCCCCAACCCATGCCTCAGTTTCCCCATCTGTCCTGCGGGCGGAAACGAGTCATTCCCTCACAACTCGCCCTGCGCATTCCCGCACACTCGCCCAGGGGTCGGTCTCTCCGGGCCTCCGTACCCGGGGCTGACCCTTTCCCACCGCGTAGCCCGACCTGACCGCAAAGGTGTGCGTCCCCGCTCGCGCCCCCCGGCCCCGGCCGCACCTGCACAGGCGCTCCCGGGCCTGGCTCTGGGCGCTGAAGCGGACCCAGGCATCCATGCCTGCGGCACCGAGGTCCACTAACCGGCTCTGCGGCCCAGTTCTGCCCAGTTGGGCCCGTCTCCTTTCCCCTTCCCACGCCCACCGCCGCAGAACCCGACGGCACCGCGCGAGGGACAAACTCGGGCGCCAAGCAAAGCGCGCGGAGGCCCCGCCCCTCGTAGCCGAGGCCGGGCGGGGGCCCGCCGGGGCCCGCCATCTCCGCCGGCGCTTCGGCTTCCTCTAGAGGCTCGGGCGCGCCGGGAGTCTCCGTCATCTCCACCGACTTCCCCGCGCCCCAGAGACCGGAGCGACTTCCAGCGCGGTGCTTGGGGACACTCGGCAGCCGCCGCCTTTAAATGCACTTGCCCGCGGAGGAAGGGGGAGGTGGGACCAGCGAGAGGCGGGGCCTGGGGAGGCGGGGGCGGGGCCGGCGGGAGGTTGGAGTGCTGAGCCGCAGCCGCAGTGACCTCCAGCTGCGGAGCGGGCGCCGGACCGCGGCGCACCCGGGACGCAGCACCGGAGAACTCGGCCAGCCGGGTCTGGGCACGGAGCAGGAGGGCCAGGGAAGCCCCCCGCGGGCTGGACAAGTGCATGGGACCTTGAGTTCCGGTCAACGGGGCGGAGCTGGACACGCAGCAGCCAAAGATGGGGAGGGTTCCTGAGGCTGGCGACCGATGCGGTCGGAGACCACGATGACCGGCACCAGCCCCTGGCCCGGCGGGGGAAGGGATGGGCTGCCCGAGCCGGCCGCTTCCCCCCTGCAGCTATGTCCATGGGCAATGACACAGTCTGGGGCTCTTCAGCCGGAGAGGAAGCTTGGGCGGGAGCGGGGGTCGAGGTGGAGGAGTCAGCGCTTCCCACCTTCTCAACCGCCGCCAAGGTCCGAGTAGGAGTGACCGCTGCCCTGTTCCTGTCGTCGGCTGCAGGGAATCTGGCTGTGCTGTGGTCAGTGACGCGGCCAAGATCCAGTAGACTCCGTCCCTCCCCTGTCCGCCGACTTTTTGGCCACTTGGCCGCTGCAGACTTACTGGTCACTTTCGTAGTCATGCCGCTGGATGCTGCGTGGAATGCCACAGTGCAGTGGCTCGCTGGAGATGTTGCTTGCCGGACACTCATGTTCCTGAAACTGCTGGCCATGTACGCGGCTGCTTTTCTGCCTGTGGTCATTGGACTTGACCGCCAGGCTGCCGTGCTCCATCCTCTTGGACCCCGAGGGGGTGGGCGAAAGCTGCTGGGAACGGCCTGGGGGCTTAGTTTTCTGCTTGCCCTGCCCCAGGTGAGTGACCGAAAGAGTGTAAGCCGGAGGAGTCAAGGTATTACCTACCTACCTACCCTACCCAGGGAACTCAAGGAAAAGATCTCTTTTACCTCTTCTTTGTCCTTCAACGTTTATTTACATACAATTTACGTAAAATTGAAATGCAGAGAGATAGCCCACCCACCCCTGGAAGGGCTATCTGCTCCGTCCCGCTTTCCGTTTTTCTGTAAGGCTTCTCTCTCACTTTCCAGTGGGTCCCCCAAACTTCAGTTTCTCTCTTCTCACTTTTCCTCCAACTCTACCGTAAACGAGGAGAGGCTATTGTAGCAGGAAATAAGAAAGGTTTGAAGTGAAGGAGTGAAGTAAATTGAAATCATAGTATGCAAATTTATGGTGCATGACAGAACTTGAATGCTTCAGGCAGTTCTGACGATCAAATCTTAAATCAATCAACCGGGAAGCTTCAAAAGGTTAGAGGAAAAAAAGCAACGAAAACAAACGTTTTTTTTTTTCTTTTACCAAAACAAACAAAACCCTAGCTACCTCGGTGACAGAGCAGCTGGGATTTTTCATTTTGGAAGGATCTAAGAAAAAAATGCTCATTTACAAGTACTGCACTTTAAGTACAGGTACAAAATGCTTAATGTACTTCTCCTTTGAGCTCACAACAGCACTATGAGTTAGGTAGTGCATGTAATGTTTAAAAATAAATGTTTATTGATTGAATATTCCCATTCTACAAGAGGGGAAACCAAGGCTCAGAAATATTAAGTGATTTCCCCTAGTTCACACAGCCAATGAACTGAAAAGCCTGAACTAGAATCCAAGTTTTCTGACTCTAAGCTAGTGCTGTTTTTACTGCAATAAGGGGATCTAAATCTACAAAATTATTAAAAATCACTAATTTCCACAAGACAGAAACTAGGTGGTACCGAGAGCTACAGCTAGAGAAGATATATGAGAATACTGAAAGCAATCCTAATTATGGTTTTAAGACAAACAAGTATTTTATCCAATGAGTAGTCAACGTTCCAAGTAACTCATCCTTAACTGTAAAGAAACCTATGGCTACAAGGGAAGGAGGAATTACCCTAATGATTTTCTTCTTTTATATAAAGCCAAAATTAGTTACGAACCCTGTATCAATACCAACAAACTAATAATGGTGGTTTGGAGGTAGGAGAAATATTTTGCAAAAGGGGATGTTTTGTCAGTTCCAAGATAACTGAGATGAATGTTAGTTTTTTGCTATCACTTTAATAGATGCAATTTTTTTCTTAATAAAATTTGACAATTTTAAAAATGTGTTGGTGTTTTAGAGTTCAATATATGTATAAGATGTTTAAAGTTATTAAATTGATTAGACTGCCTGCTTACATTTATTAAGTTTCCAGGTGCCAGAGACATTTAGAAGGGGAAGTTTCAGCAAAAGAAATTATGAACGTATTGAAAGATTTCTCCTAACTTGCTGTGACTTTGGATAAGTCACTTTACCTCTGGGCCTGAATTGCCTCCTCTATAAAGTGAAGGGGTTGGGGCACATAGTCTCTAAAGTCCCTTCTTGCTCTAAGGTTGTATTAATCTTTTATTGATCAAAGGAAAGAATAGGAAGACTGAGACTATTGTGGTAAATGTAAGTGCTATGGATTGCTTGGAGCCTTAATCTACTTTTAGAACATGGAGAAGGGTTAGACATCTGGTTATTTGAGTCCATTTAGATTTGCACCAAACACTGACTTTTCCACATACCCACCAGCAGCTACCGAAGGAGCTAATATAGTTTGTAAAACCCGTGGGCTTTCATTTTCAGTTTAGATAGAAGGATTAGATCCCTGGTCATTTATTTTTATCCATTGCCTTCTCCCTTCCCAAAATGGCAAGGTTGTTTCTGAGCATTAGAAGGCAAAATAAGAAAACAGTGAATACCCAGGGGAAAAAAAAAAATTATCCCTTTTATTTACAAGGAGGGTGGTTTAAAAAAAAATATTTTTTGCATTGATTATATCATTTGATCCCTAGAACTGTACTGTAAACAGCCCAGGTATTGCTTGATCACTTACTGGTCTGAGTCAGCGCTTGGTTTTCTTCTCAGCTCTGCCATTGAGACTATGGGCAAGTCAACTGTTATTAACTTGTGCTACTTACTGCACAGAGTTGTTTTGAGGGAAGTGATTTGGTGGTAAAAAGAGCTTACATATATCAATTAGCAATTTACTTAAAACCGTATGAGCTAGATAGTATAGGTCATTATTGTCATTTTATATTCAACAATCTGAGAGGTTCTGACCTGTCCAAAGGTTGATTTGGTCAACAAAGGAAAAAGGAAGGAAATAAGCATTTATATAGGGTCTGCTATGTGCCAGGCACTGTGCCAAGCACTTTACAAATATTATTTCATACTCTCACATCAACCATGCAAGGTAGATGCTATTATCCCTATTTTACATCTGAGGAAACTAAGGCAAAGGTTAAGTGACTTGGCCAGGGTCACGCACCCAATTATATCTGAAGCTGGTTTAGTATTTGATTACATTTGGTTACTAACTTGTAGAAATAGACTGGAACTCCTATCTTCAGATTCCTGGTCCAGTGTCCCCTCCTGACTACTTTACATCTTGCCACTTCCCTATCCCCAGTCAGCTCAGAGCAGATCAAAGTTCCAAGCAACTGGTTAACCCTTCAGCTATTGTCCTCCCATTTCTGTAACATTTCCTCCCCTTTCTGCTGAAACTCTAGAGGCCTCCAAGCATGATTTACCTATTCATTTAGATGCCAGGGTATTTCTGCTTCCATTGCTGGAATGAAAGCCAACAGCCCTGCAGTCTCCAAGCAAAAACAATATGCAAATGACCAACACATTTTTTTTAAAAATGTCAATTTTTATTAATACTTTCAATAGTTACAATACACGTTCTTACTCAAAGAACATTTTGTTAAATAGATTGACTGCTTAAGTAGGTTTCTGAACAGCATCCTTTATACAGTATTTTTTGTTTAAATAGAACTTATCTTGTCCACACACAGGCAAACTAGCACCATGAGTTATTGGCTAGGTGGCTAAAATGAAAAAAAAAACAAAACACCCTCCTCATACGGGTCAAGTTTTGCTAAAACAGAATACAGCTAAATTTGGGGACACACAAGCCTTTAAGTGGATGTTTATACTCAGTTTTGTTTTTTTTTTGTGGTTGGCATCATGGATATACTGTTGCCCTAACCAATACTGCCCTATTAACTTGCCTGTATGGTAGGGGTGAGGGGATGGTAGTGGGAATATTATGACATAAGGTGGAAGTCTTTGTTTTATACTGCACCCCACTCCAGCTGTTCCTGTTTCATACTGTCCGCCGTGCTGGCCCAGTCCCCTTCATTCAGTGTGTCACCAAAGGAAGCTTCAAGGCCCGATGGCAAGAAATCGCTTATAACCTCTTCACCTTCTGTGGGCTCTTCCTGATACCTCTGACAGCCATGGCAATCTGCTATGGTCGAATTGTATTCAGTGTGTCCAGACACCGAACTGGGAAGGGGGAGCATGGTGAGCCTCCAATCCCTAGATCCTGATGCTCATTGCCCAATCCATAGCTTCAGTTCCAATTTCCACCATGAAAATCTTCTAGTCTTTAGCCCATAGTGAGAGCCTAATCACAACAGTACTCCTTAACTCCAGCCCATTGATATGGGGGAAATCAGTAAGAATCCAAACAGTCCTAATGGTATCTGGTCATTCTTTAAAACCCAGGTTCACAGGGTGGTGGTACATGTCACCGACCACCATCTCCCTTGGCCATGGGTAAAGGTTAGAAAGGGTGATAGGGGGAAAGGAGCGGGGCTAGTCAATTTTATATTCTACAGCAGTACCCCATACGCTGGCCTGAAGTCCTTTCCCTAGCATGTCTCTCCTCCCTAAACCCTGTTTGGAAAGGTGATTTGTACCCTCAGTGAGGTGTGTTTGTGCATGTGTACAAGAATAATATAGTATTCATATGTGAGCTTCAAAAAGAACTGCAATCTACATCTATCCATCTCCCTCCTTCCATCAGCTTGCCTCATGCCCACCTAGTGCCTAGTAAGGGAATTGACAATTATTCATCTCTGACTCCCCAGCCCCTGCTGGTCAGTTCGCTCTTCGTCGTTCCTTTGACAATCGCCCCCGTGTGCGGCTTCGGGCCCTTCGACTATCCCTACTTGTCCTGCTGACCTTCGTTATCTGTTGGACACCCTACTACCTGCTGGGTCTGTGGTACTGGTTTTCTCCCAGCATGCTAAGCAATGTCCCCCCTAGTCTCAGCCACATTCTGTTCCTCTTTGGCCTCCTCAATGCTCCCCTGGACCCCTTACTCTACGGGGCCTTCACCCTTGGCTGTAGAAAAGGACACCAGGAACTTGGCTCAGATTCTTCCCGGGGGGCAAGGAGCTCTTGGAGAGTCCCTCAGCAAGTGGTTCAGGCACCTAGGCAGCTGGAAGCCAGCACAGATGATAGTGGAAAGACAGGAAAAATGGAGGAAACATCTCTGTAACTCTTGCTGAGATCCTTTTCTTAAATTCTAGCCCCAGCCTCTAACCACAAAGTAATAAAGAGTAACTATTTTTTTTAGAATCCCTACCTTGTCCCTGTAGCCACTCCTACTCCTTACCACCTACCCCGGTCAAACAGAAAATATGGATGGCACATGAGTCTCCTGGTGGAGAAGATTCTTCTTCCACCCCTAGTAAGGGAAAGAATAAGAACATTCTAGACTTCAGTAATTCAATACTTGGAAGAACATCCTTGATATTTCCCTTAATGTTATAGTACATTTCACTCTCTTAGCTGGAAGAGGAATGGGTTTTCACTACTTAGTCAGAAAAAGCCTGGGTTGCCTCTCTGGCTTTTTACCTGATATGTTTGATTCTCTCATGTGTAGAAAAGAAAACTAAACTGTTTATTCACAATGCAAAAGAAACACTTAAGGAGGCGGGAGATTAAGTCAAAGTCCCATCCCAGCCCCTTTCCTCCAAGGCTGGATGGAGGCACACTGATTCTCTGGAGAATGACATCTGAGCAATGCTGTCAGCGACGTCTCCGGTCCGGACTCCTACTCCGTCTTCGGCCACCTCTGAAAAGAGAAGGAAGAAGGATAGTCTGTCAGGGTGACTAGATGGTGAACCAAGTATTATTCTGTTTGTTTCATCTGTATACATCCAATTCACAACCACTTGCTCTTTCCTCCTCACCTCCTTTTGCCTTTGGGTGGCCCCCGAACAAAACACCAGTCCACACTTATGGGTTGCCCCATCATATCCTGGCCATTGAGTCCCTCCATGGCAGCCTGAGCCTCCTTGTATGTTTCATATTCAACTAGCGTATACCCCTTGGGGAAAGGACAAAAAAAGACATCAGACATTCCCTATCCATACAAAGCATGGTAACAAATCCATCTTGGTTATCAAACCTAAACTTACATTATTAAACAAACATCCAGCCCTGTAAGTTTTTGTTGAATGAATGTGCAGCATGAACTTACCACTTCTACTGTGTTCCTGTTGTCTGTTACAATGTTTGTCTTTGCCATGTATAACTAAATTAACTTTCAGTGTTACTTTAATCCAAATTTGCTCATCATTCCCCATTCTGTAAATACTCAAGCTCTGACTGCCCCCCTCCATCCTGTATTTAGAGAGCTGTAGGGCCCAAACTTCAAATTTACTTTGAGGTATCCCGTTCGCCGGTCCAGGTTGAGGTGAATATTCTTGATTTCCCCGTACTCTGCAAACTTGTCATGTATGTCTTCTTCGGTGGCCTCCTCATGGACCCCAGTCACAAAGAGAATCCAGCCCTCAACAGCTAGGGAGTCAGGGCACAGGAGGGGAAAGCGTCAGAACTTACACCTGTGGCTCCTAGAGACCCCAGGATTCAGCACGCAGGGGGTCTGGGGAAGACGACCAACAAGGAAGACCACCCGGGCTCCCTCCCACTATTTCCCCTCGGGACGAGGACCCCACTCGTCTCCCTGCCTCTGGGCACTCACATCGCTGCGGCCCGGGTTCATCTCCATCCTGCTCCACACTGTCATAATCCTCCCGCATTCGCGCCCGGGACCCTTCCTCTGTAAAGCACATGCAGCAAGTCTCAGAAAATAACGGCGGCCCACCCAGCGGCCCGAGGGCGGCCCCCCTCGCCCTCCTTTCCCCTGGTCTCACCTGAGCCGAAGCCGCGACCCTTGCGTTTCTTGGCCTTCTCCTTCAGTTTGTGAATACTCTCTGGAGGGAAGGGGAGAGCTGGGTCAGGGAGGGCGGCCCGGGGTCCCGCTGGGCCTCCCACCCCTAAGGCCGGCGGCGCGGCGCGGCCCGGCCCGGCCCGGTCTCCCCGGGTCTGCCAGGGGAAGAGGACCCGCCCCCCGCCCCTCCCCTTTCCGAGGTCCGGCCCCTCTGGCCCCAGCACACCCGCTCCGCACCGTCCCCATCCTCGTCCATGGCGAAGTCCTCGCCTCCGGCCTCATGAAGGTCCAGCACGTCTGCCATCTTGCCAGTTCACGGGCTCCTCGGAGCGGTTCTGCAGCAAGGCACGATGGGACAAATGGCGGGGGAAAGAAACGCCCCACGAGGTGTTGTTGACTGCTTGGGTAGCCAATCGGGCGACTCGACTCTAAGACTCTCTCTTCTCTTTGGCGGAGACGCTGCACGCTCGCGCACTCTGGCGGCTTCTGGGCTGGAGGAGTGTGCGAGGAGGAATCTTGAAGGCAGGGCTTCCTGGGAAGGCCCGGAAAGCAGATCACGTGATTGGGGGCGGGGATAGGTCTGGGCCGCGCCTGCGCCTCGCTTGCGTCCTGATCCCTGCGCGTTCCTCCCTCCCCCTCTCACGCCTGGCGGCTGCTTCCGGTCAGCGAAGCACAGCAACCCTCCGCCGCTTCTGGAGCCCGCGGCTTTCTTAGTCTTTCTAGCGATTCTTCGCTCGGTGGGCTTTTCTTTCTTCTCTCCTGAAAGGAAAGACCGAAGAAGGGGCGGGAGAGGGCGCCATCTTCATTTCGGAACCCACTTTCCCTGCCGAGCCGGGCGCCCGGTGGCCGGGCCAGAAACCTCAGGGCTGCGTCTCCTCCAGAAAAGAATTCTTGTAAATAAACAAAACCTGGGTCCAAGGAACTTCGTTGCGCCAGAGATTCCTTAGCCTCGCCTGGTCTAGATTACATGAGAATTGCCTCCGATAGCGTCTTCGGAAAGGGTTAGGTGGTGTTCCTAAACCAGTGGCCTGGAAGGGAGTCCAAGACTTCAGTTTCTTCCGCATTTACGCCGTAGGGATTCCTCCCAAGTCAGTCTCCCAAGCCCCGAACTTCATCCCCTTCGGTATGATCTCACCTCCACAGCTGCTGTGCACTCACACCTTCGCTCTAGTTTGGTTCGCACCTATTCTCTCCTTTCTTTCAGGATCACTCCGCGCAGTCGCATCTCATATCCCCAGCCTCTCTTAATCATCTTTGTCAACAAACTTACTCAAATCTCCTTTATCTGAAAACCCTTTCGTGTAACGACCACATTCAGGTTAAGTCTCTCCTCCCTCTAACTGAGAAAAACACCAATCTACAGGCTGCCTCAACTCTCTCTTCCTGGCTATCAAGACTGGGAGATACTTAGCACCCTCGTTTTGCAGATAAAGAAACTCAAGCTTGACTTTGTGCCATAATTGGCCCCCATCATACTACTGAAATAGCTCTCTCCACGATCACTGATGAGTTCCTTATGGATTTCTGTTCTCGACTTTGACACTGATTCAGCATTTGATACTTAATACTCTTCCTGCCTCTTCTCTTTCTTCATGTTCCTACCTCTTTGACATTCTCTCTTCCTGGGTCCTCATCCTTCACCGTGAATACCGTCGGCGTTCATTCTCTTCTGAATCTAGTATAGGTCGCCTTTTTACATTCTCTCCTTCAGAAATTTCATCTATGCCCACGACTTCAATGATCATATCCATGCAAATGACTCCCAGACTATTTCCAGCCTTTCTGCTATCTCCAGTCTTGTTTTCCCAAGTTCTTAGTTGATGTCTCCATTCGATTGACTCACTGTAGATCAAATTTAGTTATTTCCAAAGTTGAACTTCTCTTCGCTCCCCAAATCTAACTCTTCTCTTATTTCTTTTTAAAAAATATTTTCCCCAATTACATGTAAAGACAATTCTTAACGTTCATTTTTAAAAATTTTGAGTTCCAAATTCTCCCCCCACTCCCCGACTGTAAGCAGTTTGATATAGGTTATACGTGTGCAATCATGTAAAACATTCCCATATTAGTTATGCTGTGAAAGACAAGGACCAAAACAAAAAGCAAAACAAAACAAACAAACCGACACACAAAAAAAGTGAAAAATAGTATACTTGGATCTGCAGACTCCATTAGTTCTTTGTCTGGAGGTAGATGGCATTTTTCATCGTAAGTCCTTTGTAATTGTCTTGGGTTATTGTATTGCTGAATATAACTAAGTCATTTACAATTGACCATTGCTCAATATTGCTGTTACTGTGTACAATGTTCTCCTGTTTTTGTTTTCACTTCACTTATCACTTCATGTAAATATTTCCAGGTTTTTCTGAAATCAGCCTGCTCTTCATTTCTTATATCACAAACGTATTTCATTACAATCAAATACCACAATTTGTTCAGCCATTTTTCAATTGATAGGAATCCCCTGAATTTACAATTCTTTGCCACCACAAAAAAGATCTGCTATAAATATTTTTGCACAACTAGATCCTTCTCCCACCAACATCCCCCCTTTAAAAATTTCTTTGGGATACAGACCTAGTAATGGTATTGATGGATCAACGGGTAGGCACAGATTTATAGCCCTTTGGGCATAGTTCCAAATTGCTCTCTAGAAGGTTAGATTAGTTCACAACTCCACCAACAGTGTGTTAGTGTCCCAGTTTTTCCACATCCCCTCCAACATTGATCATTTTACTTTTCTGTCATATTAATCAATCTGCCAAATGTGAGGTGGTACCACAGTTGTTTTAATTTGCAGTTCACTAAATCAATAATGATTTAAGGCTTTTTTTTGCATATGACTGTATAAACAGCTTTGATTTCTTGGCCTAAAAACTGCTGTTCATATCCTTTGACCATTTATTAATTGGGTAATGACTTCTATTCTTATAAATTTGTATCAGTTCTCCATTTTGAGAAATGAGGCCTTTTTCAGAGACACTTGCTATAAAAATTGTTTCCCAGCTTTCTGCTTTCCTTCTATGTTGGTTGCATTGGTTTTAGGTAAAAACCAATTTAATTTAAAGTTTTTAAATTTAAATTTAATTTTTAAGTTTAATTTAATTATATATTTTAATTTAATTTGAATTAATCAAAATTATCTATTTTACATGTTGTAATGCTTTCTCTTTGTTTATTCATAAATTCTTCCCTTCTCTGTAGATCTGACAGGTAAACTATTCCTTGCTCTCCTAATTTGTTTATGGTATCACCCTTTATTTTGTATCTTGAAACTTTGCTGAAGTTGTTATTTCAACTAGTTTTTTAGCTGATTCTCTAGGATTCTACAAGTATACCATTACATATAATTATATATATATATATATATGCGCTGCAAAGAATGATAGTTTTGTTTCCTCGTTGACTTCCAATTCCTTCCACTTTTTTCTTCTTTTATTGCTATAGCTAACATTTCTAGTGCAATATTGAATAATAGTGGTTACAAATGACATCCTTGCTTCACCCCTAATCTTATTGGGAAATAAAGCTTACTGATGGTTTTAGATGCTACTTATTAGTTTTAAGGAAAGTTCCATTTATTCCTATGCTCTCTAGCACTTTTATTGGGATGTTGCATTTTGTCAAAAGCTTTTTCTGCATCTATTAAGATAACCATATGATTTCTGTTGGTTTTGTTATTGGTATGGTCAATTATGCTGATAGTTTTCCTAATATTGATTCAGCCTCCCATTTTTGGTATAAATCCTGCCTGGTCATGGTGTATGATTCTTGTGATATATTGCTATAATTTCCTTGCTAGTATTTAAAATTTTTGCATCAATATTCATTAGGAAAATTGGTCTATAGTTTTGTGTTTTTGCAATTCCTGGTTTTGGTATCAGCATCATATTTGTGTCATAAAAGGAATTTTGTAGAGCTCCTTCTTTGCTTATGTTTCCAAATAGTTTATATAATATTGGAATTGTTCTTTAAACATTTGGCAGAATTGACTTGTAAACTTATCTGACCCTAGGTATTTTTTCTTAGGAAATTAATTGATAGCTTGTGCAATTTCTTTTTCTCGGATGGAATTACATATTCTATTTCATCTTCTGTTAATCTGAGCAGATTATATTTTTGTAAATACACATTTCCATTAGATTGTCAGATTGGCAAATAATTGGGCAAAATAGCTCCTAAATAATTGCTACCTAGCTCCTTTGCCTTCCCATCTTTGGCACTAGTAATTTGGTTTTTGTTTTTGTTTTTTGTTTTTTTAAATAAAATCAGCTCCTAGTTTTATTTATTAGTTTAATGATTTTCTTTCAATTTTATTCACTTCACCCTTGATTTTCAGGAATTCCATTTTGGTGTTTAATTGAGGATTTTTAATTTGTTCCATTTCTAGTTTAATTGCATGCTCAATTCATTGATTTGCTCTTTATTTTATTGATGTAAGCATCGAGATATAAATTTTCCCCTAGGTACTGCTTTGGCTGCATCCCATAAATTTTAGTATGTTGTCTCATTGTTTTCATTTGTTTTTAATGAAATTGACTATTTCTATGATTTGGTTTTTGACCCACTTATTCTTTAGGATTAAATTATTAGTTTCCAATTAATTTTAAATCTTTCCATGGCCCTTTATTGAATGTAATTTTTATTGTGTTATGATCTGAAAAGGATGCATTTAATATTTTTGCCTTTCTGCATTTGTGAGGTTTTTATGCTCGAATACATGGTCAGCTTTTGTGTAGCTGCCATGTACCACTGAGGAAAAGGTATATTCCTTCCTATCTCTATTTTTCTTCAAAGGGCTATCATATCTAAGTTTTCTAAAATTCTATTCACCTCCTTAATGTTTTTCTTATTTTGTTAGATTTATCTAGTTGTGAGAGGTGAAAGTTGAGTACCCGACCAGTATAGTTTTACTATTCCCCCCTATAACTCATTTAACACCTTTAAAAATTTGGATGCTATATAATTTGGTGCATATATGTTTAAGTACTGATAGTACTTTATTATACCTTTTAGCAAGATATAGTTTCCTTTCTTATTTCTTTTAATTAGATCTATTTTTGCTTTTGCTTTGTCCGAGATCATGATTGCTATTCCTGTTTTATTTTAACTTCAGCTGAAGCATAATAGATTCTGCTCCAGCCCCTTATCTTTACTCTGTGTGTCTCTCTGCTTCATGTGTGTTTCTTGTAAACAATATATTGTAGGATTCTGGTTTTTAATCCACTCTGCTATCTGCTTCTGTTTTACGGGTGAGCTCATCCCATTCACATTCACAGTTATGATTACTATGTATTTCCCTCCATCTTTTTTTCCCATTTGTTCTTCTTTCTCTCTTGATTTTCACCCTGTCCTTCCTCACCAGTGTTTTGCTTCTGACCACCTCCCCCAATCTGCCCTGCCTTTTATCAGTCCCCCCATTCTCTGCTCTCCCTTCTCTCCTACTTCCTATAGGGTAAGATAGATTTCTGTATTTGATTCTGTATGTTATTCCCTCTTTGAGCCAATTCTGATGAAAGTAAAGTTCAAGTGTTACCCACTCTACCCCCACCCCCCAATCTTTCCCTCCATTATTAACAGGTCTTTTGCTTCTCTTCATGTGAGATAATTTACCCCATTCTACCTCTCCCTTCCCTGTTCTCCCAGTACAATCCTCTTTCTCACCTCTTAATTATATTTGTTATTTGGATATCATCCCAAGTCAATGTATATGCACACCCTCTGTCTATGTATACTCCTAACTGCCTTAATAGTGATAAAGTTCTTAAGAGTTATAAGTATCATCTCCCTGTATAGGGATGTTTACAGTTTACAGTTTATAGTTTAACTTTATTGAATCCCTTGTTTTTTCTCTTTCCTGTTTACCTTTTTATGCCTCTCTTGAGTCTTGTATTTGAAAATCATAGTTTCTGTTCAGCTGTGGTCTTTTTATCAGGAATGCTTGAAAAGTCCTCTATTTCATTGAATATTCATTTTTTTCCCCTGAAAAATTATGCTGTTTTGTTGTGTAGGTGATTCTTGGTTGTAAGCCTAATTCCTTTGCCTTCTGGCATATATTCTAAGCCCTATGATCCTTTAATGTAGAAGCTGCTAAAACCTGTGTAATTCTGACTGTGGCTCCATGATATTTGAACTGATTCTTTCTGGCTACCTGCAGTATTTTCTCCTTCACCTGGAATTCTGGAATTTGGCTATAATACTCCTGGGAGTTTTTATTTTGGGACCACTTTCAGGAGGTGATCAGTGGATTCTTTCAGTTTCTGTTTTACCCTCTGATTCTAGGATTATCAGGGCAGTTTTCCTTGATAATTTCTTGAAATATGATATCCATGTTCTTTTTTTGATCATGGCCTTCAGGAAGTCCAATAATTCTTAAATTATCTCTCTTGGATCTGTTTTCCAGGTTAGTTGTTTTTCCAATGAGATATTTCACATTTTCTTCTTTTTTTTTCATTCTTTTGATTTTGTTTGATTCTTGATGTCTCGTGGAATCATTAGCTTCCACTTGCCCAATTCTAATTTTTAAGGAATTATTTTCTTCAGTTAACTTTTGTACCTCCTTTTCCATTTGGCCAATTCTAGTATTTATGAGTTGTTTTCTTCAGTATATCCTTTTCCATTTTTTGTGCTTCCTTTACCAAGCTATTGACTGTTTTTTCGCGACTCTCTTGCATCACTCTCATTTCTTTTTCCAATTTTTATTCTGCCTCTCATTTGATTTTTTTTGGGGGGGCTAGGCAGTGGGGTTAAGTGACTTGCCCAGGGTCACACAGCTAGTAAGTGTTATGTGTCTGAGGCTGGATTTGAACTCAGGTCCTCCTGAGTCCTCTAGGGTCATTTAATTTTTCAAATCCATTTTGAACTATTCCAGGAGTTTTTTGGGGAGCCCAAGACCAATTCGCATTTTCTTTGAGGCCTCACATGTAGGCATTTTGACATTGTTGTCCTCTTCTGAATTTGTGTTTTGATCTTCCTAATCACCATGGTAACATTCTATAGTCGGGTTTTCTGGGGTTTTTTTGGTTGTTGTTGTTGTTTCTTGCTCATTTTTCCAGGCTATTTCATGACTATTAAAATTGGGCTGTGTCCCAAGCTTCTGTGCTAGGGGCCTGGAGTTTGGTCTGGCTTGCTGCACCGGGCCTCAAAGTTGACCTGCACTGGGGCTCAGGGCCAGCTGGCTTGCGTAAACTCCACTGCCTACACTGAACTGTGCTCCCCTTTGACCTAAGTGAGACAGACCTTTTCTGCTGACCTTTTAGGTTGTCTGGAGCTGGAAAATTGCTTTAACCTGTCTTTCTGTTGGTTCTGCTACTCCAGAATTTGTTTTGAGGAGCTATTTTATACTTGTTTGGAGGTGAATTTGGGAGAGTTCGGGTAAATTCCTGTTTTATTCTGCCATCTTGGCTCCGTCCTCTTTTCTCTTGAAGTCACTACCATACTCTCACAGTTACTGAAGCTGGTAACCTTGGAGTCATCTGAATTTTCCCTTTTCATCATCCTACACATCCAATAAAGTTTAAAAGTCTTGTCATGTTAACTCTGCAATAGCTCTTACAAAACCCGCTGCCCTTCAGTTCCTACAACAACTTCTCTCATTTGGGCCCTCATTTTGCCCCCCTTAGACTCCTATAATAGCTCCTATCTGGTCTTTCTTGTTTCCAGCCTATTCAGCTCTCTAGTCTAACCTTCACATAACTACCAGAGTTTCTAGTGCACTGTTATCATGACTCTAATAAAAAATCTTCAATGTCCCTTCATTGCCTACTGGATAAATACAAAACTACTACTCCTGGCATTGGTCTTTCCATAATTTGGCTCTAACACACCTTTCTACTCTTTTTTTTTGTGACGCAATTGTGGCTAAGTGACTTGCCCAGGGTCACACAGCTATATGTCTGAGGCTAGATTTGAACTCAGTTCCTCCTGACTCCATGGCCAGTGCTTTATACACTGCGTCACCTAGCTGCCCCTACACCTTTCTACTCATGTACTATTCTCCTCTAGGGACTCTGTGTACCAAAACAGAGTAGTCTTCATTGACTTTTCACATACTGTCCTCCATACCTGGAATGGTCTTTGTTCATCTAAGACACTGAAGTCCCTTACTTTGCTTTAATGTCCAACTCAAATGTTATTTCCTCTATGAATTCTTTCTTCCACAACGTGATTTAAATCTTGATTAGCACTTTGCCTGAACCTTTATATTTCTCATATTCTCTCCAATCACAGAGGTTCTTGTCTTTAACTTAATTAGATGATAAGCTCCTAGAGAGTCATCTTTGTATCTCCAGTGTCCAGGATGACAGTACTCACTAAATATTTTAAATTAATCAACTCAATTGTAATGCAGAGGTGGAAAGGGGTATGTATGGTCTCCATCTCTGTAATACAAAAGGAATAAAGTGCTAAACTAATCAATATTTACTAGACAATAGTGAACATCTACTACAACACTGACCTTTTCCTTTTGAGAAGCTAGCCTGCCTTTAGATTGCTAAAATCTGATTAGTTGGGACAGAAAAAAGTTGCTTCCACCAGGGATTAGAAGGTGAAAGACAGATAAGTTAGGTGATACCCTACAAATAAGGGTACTTTTTCTTTTTGTTAGTTTTAGAGCCATAGAATTTTAGGGTAAGAAGAAATCTTAGGGGTCATCGAAGTAATACTGATGTTTTACAATGAATAAAATACCAGCTGAGGGTTTAAGGAGCTAAAGTGACTTCTCCAGGATTACATATTTATGAAAACACATTTTTAATCATATCTTCCCTTCCTTCTTGCCTTCCCTTTCTGCTCATTCCCCCCCCCCCCCCCCCCCAAAAAAAAAAAAAACCAAAACCTTCAAAAGCTCTTCATTCCTTACTGAATAAAATTCAGACTCCTTGATTTGGCAATCAGGAGTGTTAATGATTTGACTGCAGTCTCCTTTTTCTAGTCCAGTCTCCCATTATTCCCCTTCAAATGCCTTATGTTACACCAAAATGGACCATTACATTTTTTGTTTGCCAAAGAGACCAATAAAGAGTTGAGGCATTGGGGCAGCTAGATGGCACAGAGGATAGAGCATGGTCCTGGAGTCAGGAGGACCTGAGTTCAGATTTGGTCTCAGACCAGACACTTGACACTTACTAGCTGTGTGGCCCTGGGCAAGTCACTTAACCCCAATTGCCTCTCCAAAAAAAAAAAAAAATCTGAAGCATCACTACATTACTTAAAATTCTGTAAGATAATTGCTTGTGTGAAACAACCCTAAGGATTAAAGATTCACTTGAGATCGTCCCCAAAGGGTGGGAGGCAAATATGGGGCTCCTTCTATTTCACTGATGAAACTTATTGCCACTCTCCAACCCATACCTACAAGAAAAAATAATTGAAAATTTTCATTTCATCCTGTCTACAGGGCAGTAGGTTACTTGGAAGGACCACTTGGTGGAGGGCTATAGGTGTGTTTTTTTTTTTTTTCTCTTATTTGTTCTAAGGGATGTGTATCTGTCTGGAATGGAGAAGGATATAGCTAGCAATATAAGTGATGAAAAAATAGAAGTTATCACTAAACATTTTTATAAGATATGTTAAGCTCCTCTGAAATGATTTCAATAAAGAATCAATCTGGCTGACTACAGAAAATGGATTTTTAATTGTATAAAAGTGTGCATACAAAATACATAGAAAGTAGTAAAAGTTATGACACATAAAACTGAAGATGGGCAGTATAAGCACTGTCTCAACCTCACTGGGATCTAACTAGTCAATGAAACAAAAACCACCAGTTTGTGGCAGATCCAGGGACCAGCTCCCTATTCTTTCCCAGGGAGAGAGGAACAAGGAGAAAAGAGGGACCCAGATAAGGGGACAAGTGATTTAGGGTTTCAAATACCAAATGAAACAACTAGAAGCAATCACACCTCTGCTTTAACCTGGAGTAGGAACTCTTTACATCTGTCTATATTGGGGGGGGTAGGACCTCAAGAGTGAGGGAGAGCCCATTCTAGGTGCTAGTGAAGATGTGACTATCACCTGTACCTCTGAGCCCATATGTAGCGGTTACCTAGACAGCTCCCAAATAAAAAGAGTTGCTTATCCCACCTGCAGGAGGAAGTTGGGTCACACTGCCTAATTTTCCTAGAAGTGAAGATTACGACTGAGCAAAGATTAAATGAGTATCAATCAATGACAGAAAACGGCTGCAAAACAAGATGATTCCCCAAGCCCAATTTAGAAAGTGCATTCAAAGTAATATATATTAGTGTAAAGGAGGCGGTAGAAGCAAATCAGAAATAGATCTTAGAGAAACCTCCAGGCCACAAGGATAATTCTTTAGTGCTGTTTCAGAAAATCTCTCTTATACTTCTTCAAGGGAGAATGAGGTAGGGGAACTCACTCCCTAGTGAAAAGAAACAAAATTAGAATTTTAGAGACAGGCAGCTGGCCCTGGATCTCTTCCCTAAACATTCCAGAAAGGAAATCCAACCAGATCAGTGTCCAGTCCAATTTACTGAACAACTCATTCATGGGCTAACTGAAAGGAGGAGAAAGAAATCTGAGTCCTAGTAAGAGACAATGTGATGTAGGCAACCGCCTTGGACTTCAGACATGGGTTCCATCCAGCCCCAACTCTGAGCCTCGGTTTTCTTCATTCAAAAAAATGGGGATAATACTACTTATACTACCTACCTTAAAGGGTTGTAAGGAAAATGCTTTATAAACTTTAAAGCATTATATAATGTGTGCAACTACTACTACTATAATAACTGGTCAGTAGCTTCTGTCAGTAGGTAAAACAGCAGCTATTTAGGGGAAGAAGAAAAATCCTCCACAGGTAAAAACATATCCTTTCTAAGGAGTAAAGTGATGGGAGGAATAGATATCATAGGTATGTGTTTCATTCAACATACAAGTCGTATTGTCTCCAGGGAGCAAAAAGGCCCTAAGCCAGCACTGGTTGTAAATCAAAAGGGAAGGGGGAGAGAGAGAAAGAGAAACAGAAATTTCAGAACCTACCACCCAGCTCTGTAGTGTGAACTGTATCAGAAAATCGGAGTTGTTGGAATAGTACAGATACATCCTGGTAGCATCTTGGATTGGTGAAGACCCCTAAGTTATACTTAGGATCATTCTTCATCTCCCTTGGCCTTTTTTCTCATCAGCTTCTCAGGGGCAGCTAAGTGTAAGATGTTAGGCATCCACGTCTTGGGCTAGAATATGAGGGGACCTTAGAATAAAGTGGCATGGCAAGCTGTAATAGGAATGACTTGGTCTTGAAGAGGTCCTAGTCAAGGCAATCCAAAGCCTACAGCTTCATATTTCATGTACCCTGTTTTATTCAAAAGGGAAGTAGGAATTGGAGCTGGGATAGGAGGACAGGAAGCTTGGGCTCAAAGCTCTTACTCAAGTTGGCTATGTTTTTCAAAGGCAGACAAAGGTCTCCGTACCAAACAAGCCAACCAGAAGCTCCAGAAACACTTTGTGCTCTTAGAGAACTTTTCAGTAAACTTGAGAATTTGGTAATATGAGAGTCCATAGATGTCCATAGGCAATCCCTAGATGCCTCCATGTAGAGTGGGAATATGTTTCAAATGAAACAATTGCAGAAAAGATCAGGAAGGAAGAAAACGGTTTTCCTAGACAGATAGGAAACCAGACCTAGATTTAGTGTTTTTTAAAGTGTAAAAAATGAGTAAGTCTGTACAGAAAACTTTCCAAGTCTTAGAAAACAGATGTGCAAACAGAGGCTTGGAGAGGTGTGGTAGGGATGGGAGTGTCTAGCAATTAGAAGAGTGCATGGTGCCCAGTTGCCCAGCAGCCAGCATGAGAATGTCCTTCTTCTCCTTATGGAAGCGTAGCTCTTTGCCAGCCAGCCGGGCCTCATCCAGCTCCCTCTCAGTGGATGCCAGCTCTCTGGAAAGTGCTCCTGGTACACCCTGTTCCCGGCTTACCCAGTCCAGTGCCATCTGGTGGCGAATATCATCATCCAGGGCTCTGTGTGAGTAGTGAGCCAACACCTCCTGGCGGAAAAGGGAATGGGAAGGTCATTTGGCCAAGACAGAAGTTCATGACACCTTGATTCAACTAGAACTTACGAATGTTTTTGTCATGGAGTCTTTGCTAGGATTAGAACAGACTTGAAATGTTAAATGGACCACAGAGAGAACTCCCCAAAGGGAGAAGCTGGGGAGAAAAAAGTCCAAGGTCAAGACTGAAGAAGGAGAGGTTAGGGGAGTAAGCAAAAAAGCTAGTATAGGCTTGGACATTCCTAGCCTGGCAAAGATAGACCCGCTCAGCTTCAGATCTACCACAACAATCTTAATAACAGCTCTGCTAGCCTTTTCTTTTCTTGTGATCTCTCCTTACCTGTCGAGAACACTGTCTCTCCCTCATGGCCTTCAGGCTACCATTCCAATGCAATAGTTGGAAAACTGTCATCAGCTCCTGGGGAAAAGAATGGGACGTAGTAGGGAAAAGCACTGGCTGTACTTTTTGAAATCCCTGGGAACACAGAGCCTAAAATCAAGGACACATGTAAGATCGAATAGAGCTACAATGCCCTTTAAGACCTAAACAAATTGTCATTAAGTAAAGACAACTTGTTCAGGTAGAACAATTTTTATGTGTGGAAAGTTTTAAAAGGGAAAAATAAAATCAACTCAAAAGTGTGATTGACGGAGAAGTGCGAGAAGAAGCCAAAATTTTTGCACAGCTCATTGTTCCAAGATGACCCATCCCTAGGATAGAACTGTGATCCCACCCTGTAAGGAGGAGAAAACAGGGCTGCAAAAGGAATTTTCCAGGAGACCATCTATAAGTATTCATGGCATGGGGCGCTGGGGGTGGGATAATAAGGGTACTCTAGCTCTGAGTTACAAGTGCCCCGCTATGAGCTGCGAAGCAGAAAGGAAACCAGAGGAGCAGGGACCCTCTACTAAAGAAAAGGAACAGACTAGTTGGATAAGCAGAACCCTTCAAATCACAGAGCAGAAGTATTCCAGCTGGAGAAAAGGAGGGTATCTGACAAAGATGGTACCTGGAATTCCAGCATAGACTTGCCCTTGTTGGACTCTAGCATGAATCGGAAGGCACCGATCCCTGTGCTAGGGTTGTCTGCCTCCTCTCGGTTGCCCTGATGAAAGAGACATGAAAAGAAGCTTGAGTTTCCAATTTACAGCAGGCCAAGGTACAGTACTTTGCCAAAGGGCTCAAACCTGTGTCTGATCTTGATTGAAGGTAAGGAAGGACTTTTTTTTTTTTTAAAACAAGCATTTATGAAGCGCTACTGTGTGCCAGGCACTGTGCTAAGTGCTTTACAAATGCTCTCATTTGATCCTTGTAACAACCCTGGGAAGTAGGTGATACTATTAGATTAAGGTTAAATGAGTTGCCCAGGGTCAAACAGCTAGTGAGTAGGTTGGATCTGAACTCAAGTCTTCCTGACTCCAGGCCTGATACTTTATCTACTGTGCCACCTAGCTGCCTCTGCCCCATAGGGTAGTTCTCTCTATCCAAGGGGGTAAACACAAATTTAGAGGTGCAGATTTAGGCTACCCCAAAGGCTAACAGCTTCTGAGCAGTGGTCTGTGAGGCGGCTAGCTCTTGATAGGGGAACAGCAATGACCTGAGCTCTGGAAGCTATCTACAGTGGACTGATATCAAGGGCATTTGCCTGGTACATTTTCTGGAGGTTACCCGAATCAAGACTCAATTACAGGAGTCTTAACTTTCAGCCTGATATGCTCTCCTTCTTTGGAGCTGGGGCCAGGTAAAGGGTCAAGGCTATATAAGGAGCAGCTGAGACACACTGTTCTATGAACTAGGAGAAACAATAACCCTGCTAGTGTTCAGTTTCTGGGAACAGCAAGGATGCTAAAATCCTAGAAATGTGGGAGAGTTCGAGCCCTTTCCATGGTCTTTGAAGTGGCAGGGATAAATACCACCATTTTTTCCAATTCCTCTCTACCTCTTCTAAGTAGGTGAAAAAATCTCCAGCACACCTCAGCTTTTCTTTCCCCTCACATCCAGACTAAAAAGCAGCTGGGAAGGGTAAAGGGATGGGTGATGAGTAGCTTGGTCAGGGCTGATGTGGGAGAAGAAGCAACCATTCCCACTGCTTCCCCCTGCCATTAGTCAGCCTACATTGCACCTCAACCTTTACTGTTGCAGTCACCCCAAAGTAATCAAATTACGCGTTTTTTAACCTGCAAGAGATTTTTAAGTTTATCAAGTTCACTGGCTTGACAGATAGGAGGAGAAGCACATAGAGTGACTTATCAAGGTCACACAGCTTCTTGTACTTATGGCAGAACCAGTGCCAAAGAGCAAAGGTAATATTATACCGGCATCTGAGGCAAGACTAAATTTTGGTTTTGCCTCTAGATTAAAAACAAATGGGGACTGTAGCATGAAGAGTGTAGTTGCTAACAAAGATAGTAATCTATCCAATTATTAGTTATTTGTGCTTATTGAAGGGAGTGGTAGGGATGAATAAATCCAAAGTGATTTCATCTTGACCTAAGATTTCCTATATAACTTATTTTCAGTGGGCTTCCTAATTATTTTTTCATTTCCTAAGTACACTGGGATTGAGGGAAAGATGCCACACTAGGTCACAGGGGAAAACATCCAGGAATTAAAAATGTGCCACAATTGATCCTTATCATATATAACAGCCATTACTAGAATCAATTTGGTGTATTTTTCTTCACCTTGATCACAAAACAGGGATGGGGACAAAAAAATGGATGTGCAGCTACTCAATCTTTGGGAGGGGGTGTAGGATGAGAAACAGCAGTATTTATAAAGGAGATATCTCTTGGACCAAAAAAGCTCATCTGAAGGATGGATCTTGTTCCTTTTAAAGGATAAAAATAGATTTTTGTCCCACCCCCATCCCCTAAAAAGGTCAGAGTCAACTCCTTGCTGGAGTTGGCAGCAAATTAAACAGGAAAGGTAGAGAGATGAGAGGGAGCAGGTATGTACAGAAGAGAAGGGAATGTTGCAAACAAAAAAAAAAAGAAGCAAACAGAAGTTAGACATGTTTTTATTTTGGAATTTCATGATTTGATAGTAAACTTCAGGGGTTCCAGATGCCAGACAATCAAAATAAAAGAAAAAAGAGCACACACACACAGAGCAAAAAAACAAAAAACCTAACAAACCAAAAACAGACGTAGATAATGAAAAACAAAAGAAACAGAATGAATGAGCAGGCAGGCAAAGAAAAGAAAGTTTCTGGACTCTCCCACACCCCAGCCTCACTCTCTTTCACTCCAATTCCAAGTGCTTACATTGAAAGATGCCAGGGCCTCCGACACACTCTTCTCAATGAAGTCATCTGTGATTCTTCGGGAGGGATGCTCGTTAAACACAGAGTTCATTAGTGCAATCTTTGCAGCACTCCGACGGGCCTCAGCTTTTGTTGGGCAAAACTAGGCAAGAAGAGAGACGGAGACAGGAAGGGAACTCATGAGTGTGTGTGTGTGTGTTTGAGAAGGGGAAAACAGGGAGAGAGAAAGGAAAAGAAAGCAAATGGATGGAATTAGTTGTGCTCAACACACTCAAGTTTTCCTTGCAAAATGGCTCCTGAGCTTGGAACCACACACAATTCTGCCTCAACATCCTGAAGTCATTAAGAGGGAGCTGGAGACTGCTGTAATCCACTCCATCCTGAATGCAAAATAAAGGAGGCAGCCGAAGTCAGCGTATAATCACTGCACATGGAAAATGCCCCTGTTCAAACTGTCAACAAAATTAATTACTCAAGACCAAACTCTGGCCCGCCTGTTAGGAATCTGTCTATTCCCTGGCTCTGAGGATGGAGATGGGGGTTGGGGGTTGAAAAATGTTTTTTCCCCCTCCTTTTTTTGGACCTATCTAAAGAACTGAAAACAAGGATAAAATCCTACCTTGGGCTAAGGCTATTATGCACTCACTACCCTCTGAGCTCCTTTCACCCCAATAACTTCAGGAAGCCCAAGGCTAAGTAAGGACTTCCAAACTAGAGTGCATGGCCCAAAATTAAACATAAGATGAGGTAAAGAGAAAAGAAGTGGTTTTTGTGTAGTCTACCCATGCACCTAACACCCAATCTGATTTTTAAAATCCAAACAAACCCCTCTACTTTTGTAGATGGCCCCTCTACTTCAGCTCCCAAAACTGATCACAATGACTATCCAAATACCCACTTAAAGAATCCAGATGCCATTTTTAAAAAAGCTCAAGATTAAGCCACAAGAAGAGGTAGTAAAGGGAAGAAGAAGGTACATTGCATTCTTGGACAGAGCCTGTAACCGGTTTGCACCAACATTAGAATACTTCATACTTTTTTTTTAACCAGTATTTTTATAAATGATTTGGATGAAGGCATGGATTATATGAACACAAAATTTGTGAATGACATGAATCATTTGAGTAAATAACAAACATTTGAGTAAAGAATTTGTATACAAATACATCTTTATAGACAGCAATAAGCAATATATATATTATATATTTATATATATATATATATCTCAAATGGAATTTAATAGGTATAAGTTTAGAGTCTTCCATTCAAACACCTAACTAGATGATTACAGATTGAGAGTCATGGAACCATAGACTTAAAATATTTCATACTTTTCTAAAGCTTCCTTCAACTGACAGCTCTGAGAGATCTGGCTCTACTCGGCTGACACTGCTTCCCTCTTTCTAATTCTCATAGATCTACCTTCTTTACCACTCACTCACTAGCCTGACGTCTGCTGGTCTGCCAGTCGACGGCATGTGGAAACGACCTTCAGCAACAAGTGACTGGTGTGGAAGCCACATTAGATTCTATGTATCAAAATGTAGGCATAAGAGGCGCAACTCAGTGGGGAGTCTGAGGAAGCTAATCACACCCTGCCCCTGAAAGGGCCTTTACTTCGGCTGAATGTCATCACAAAATGTTCAAATCCTCATGAAACTATGGGACGGGGTATGGGTGGGGAAGAGTTAACACCTTGTTTTCTGAAAGAGAATGCATAAAAGTTAAGTCTGCTACTTAGCACTCTAGAGTGTGTATGTTTGCTTCTCTGAAATAATGTAGGACTCAGAGGGGGAAAAAAGTACATTTAATAATCTAATATGAACTGACCTATTCCTCTGTGGTTGTTTATATTTGAAGCTGGAATTGAGCTTCTAATGGGGTTATGAAAATTGTGAAACATAGAACAAAGATGTCTATTTTCCTTTTTTTTTTTTCCTTTTTTGGTGAGGCAATTGGGATTAAGTGACTTGCCCAGGACCACACAGCTAGTAAGCCAAGTGTCTGAGGAGAGATTTGAACTCAGGTCCTCCTGACCCCTAGGCTGAAGCTCTATCCGCTGTACCACCTAGCTGGCCCAAGATGTCTGTTTTCTGAAACTTCTCCTCCAAACTCCTAATCTACAACAAAGGGCCACTTAGAGGACTCCTTCTTTGAAAGGGATAAGCGAGAGAATCTTAGAAAATCACTCCATTAGCAATATTTTCCCATTTTAAGCTTTAGCCAAATGCCACAGTATATAAATGAATGAATTTTTGAAAAATCATGTATTATGTGCTTGCCATGTGCCATGCACTTTGTAAACTGGGTGAAAGGATGGGGCTCATTACCTTTCTCACAGAGCAGTAACTGCCCTCATTTAATATTTTCCCCTAGAACTATGGAATTTTAGAATTGGCTCTAATCTAGTACAACCCCCTTTTTTGTTCCAGAGACAGTGATTTGCCTAAAGTCACAGCGCTAGTTAATGATCAAGCCAGGTCTCATAACTCTTAGACCAGTGTTTTTTCCATCATACCTCACTGCCTTCCTTTCATCCCTTAGGGTCCTCAACAAAGCCAAATTTAGCTGACTAACTTTCTCCAGCAGCTGCACAATAAGACCAGGCCAAGAAATGAAGAAAAATCCTGCGATTCTCCAGAAGTAGAGATGGCAAGGAGTTAGGATGTATTGATACACAACAGACTTGGCTGTGTGCTCGAGGACCAACAACCTAAGGCAAGGGACAAGCTAGCCACGATGGCCCAGGTTCAGGGGTGGGAACGTCATCTCCTTCGGACACAAGGAAAGTTCAGAGCCTCAGAAAATTCAGACAAAGCTTAGCGTGCCCCTTAGATTCTTTAGTGGTAAAAATAAGAAGAACCACAAAACCTCAAATGTTTGCCATAATAACTATTGGTATTAATCCCCAAATGTGTGTTTTTAGGCAGGAATTTAAGACAGCTTTCAAGTAGCTGAAGGACAGCAGGAGAGAAAGCTAAAAGTGTCTGAGCTTTCATTTTGGCTACTGCCAAATCTGTGAGCTCTTACCTGGAAACTACCAAAGCAACTTCCTCCAGGCAGAGTGACATAACAGACGTATGGGGGGCTATTGGAGGGCACCATCTCATAAACCACTAGAGCCCCATTCTTCAGGTCAGCTCCACGGGACTGCTTCATCTGCCAAAATTCCTGCAGAGCCTCCACCACATTCACTGCGGAAAAAGAGGAAGCCAGCTTCAGAAACATCTCCAAACGCTGAACATGTGCTATGATTCTGCTCCTTAGTTCACCACCCCACCTCTTAATTAGCTTAACCCGGTACACCTAACCTATGGCAAAGTCCATGCTTGCCACTGGCAATTCCATAACTTCATTCCAAGAAATCCAGGGAATAGCCATCATATCCCTTTGTCCTCGGCCACAAAGTATGGCAATCTAAACTCAACAGATCACATGCCAGGCAAAGCTTTCAAGAATAGTCAGCCCCTGCTATTCCCATCCTATCTGGCAGAGAAGAAAGACTGCATTACCCCACAAATAGACCACTGACTTTGGGGGAAATCTGAACCCTATTTGACCATACTCATCATGTTTCTGGAGAGCAGCTTGGTAACCTAATTGGACTCTTCCTTCACTCTGTCTGCCATCAATGTCTATATTATATGAATGAATATTTCTTAGGAACCTAGGATTTAGAAGTGGAAGACACGTTAGAGATCTAGCAGATCAGTCAATCAACAAGCATTTATTAAACATCAAACCCCTTACTTTAGAGATGAAGAACCAGAGGGTCAGAAAGATAGAGTACTTTGCCTAATGTCACACAAGGAGCAGAGCTAGAATCCAAACCGAAGTTCTCAGTCTCCAAATTCTCCACACTGACACTCCCACTATACTACTCTACCTTCTAATTCTTTCTCTAAATGTTTGCGAATCCACAGCAGAACTATATTCCTGAGCCAATCCTGCTGGCACTTAGCTCCCTTACCAATACCCTTGTTACCTAATTTACTTTCTCCTCTACTCAGAAGGATTCCTTACTTCTACTCCCTCTATTTTATTTCAAATGATGACCTGGAGATTTAGAATAAACAATCTCATACTTTAAGATCCCTGCATGCCCTGAACAGCACCCATCCCCTGATCCCCACCACGACATGCACATACAAATCCTATGGTCATAGCCATTAACCACTTTGCAAGGGTATATATTTTTTAATGACAAACATGTTTTCAAAACAGTTTATTTCAAAACTTGTTTCACAAACAAGTTAAAAAGCTTTGGTTTTAATTATAAATATGACTTAGAGAAGTTTTGTTCACCTACATTTTTCACAGCAACAATCTTCAGGAGTAAGTTAGAAATCATGAAACAATACTAACTGTATACTGGCTTGATTTTGATTCCTGGTGGCTTTCATTCTTACATAGAGGAACCTTGCAAAGGGGTGGGGGGAGGATTTGCTCATTTACCCGCCCCAGTTCCTGGCCATCAGATCTTTCATTCTGTCTCTTTCCCACCCTTAGTATTAGGAAGGGCTCTTCTAAGGTCACTCCGGCCCAAACTGCTTAGCCATCATTGTTGTTTCCTTCTGGTCTTTTCAGCCCCAGTTCCCTCTTTGAGAAGACCTGCACAATAGGCTGGGTGGCAGCTCTCCTGACAAGCAAACAACAGGGAGAAAGGGAAGGGGAAGGGACTATGGTGAGAACACAGTAAGAAAGACGGTCCCATTAAAAAGTTCACATCGAGGCTCAGCTTCCAACTATGTCCCCCTTGGCACAAAACTCACATCTACCCTACAAATATAGCTTTGTCTCTCTTGCCTGTAACGAACTACCTGCTAACTTCTGCTTTTGGAGAGATCACTCAAAACTGAGGGAAAGAAAAAGGCTTATTTAGGGATAGCTGATAAATGCTGACAAAATGCTAATAGGAAGGGGCAGTTAATGTTACTTTTTATTTTTAAATGCAACAGGGTTGAAAGAATGGATTAATTTTCAAAAAGGCACACACTTCTACCCATCAACAACTAACCTATTATAAGTTGGTGCAGGCCTCAGAAATAAGAGAAATGAGAACAACAGGACTAAGCATAAACATTCATCAAAAATGATTTGTTAAACAAATAATTGTGTGT
Organism: Vombatus ursinus; assembly: GCF_900497805.2. NCBI lineage: Eukaryota > Metazoa > Chordata > Mammalia > Diprotodontia > Vombatidae > Vombatus > Vombatus ursinus. The sequence goes on along the minus strand of NW_020954546.1, from coordinate 7,050,611 downwards.
GACACACCGTGATAAACAAAGAGAAATACACCAGTATAGTTTTGTCCTTTAGAAGTTTACAATCCAAGATAGACATTACTAATAGAGAAAGACGTGTGTAAGACTTACATACATAAATACAATAAAATAAAAACATGAAAAAGGCAGCGAATATATGTGTCAAATACAGGTATATAAATGGGGGGGCTAGAATGAGTGAGTAGATAATGTAATTGGGGAAAAGTGAAAGAAGGCAGAGATGGGAGTACCCTAGCTGTTGTTGCTCATCCTTCATTTTCAAAAAGTACCAATGATATCATGGAGTGACTTGGATTTAGGTGAGACAGAGCTGCACAAAGCCATCAGCCTCACTCTCTCTTCCAGATTCATCAAAGTCCAGTGGGAAGACGAAAGTCAAGACTGGCACTAAGAGACTGGTAAGAGAAGAGGAAGCTGGACCAAATCAAGTTTCATACAGGTTGCAGAAAGTTTTGGGGAGGGTGAGTGAGACCCCATTTCTTAATTCACCTTTCTAGGGTATAGATCTTATTCAATTAGCATGATGCAGAGGCAAAGAACACTCCAACTCTTTCCTACCAGCTGATGCCACTTAAAAGGGAAAGAGAATATGATTTCCGTAAAAGTCTCTCTCCTTGACCCACAAAGGCCACTTTTCAACCTTCAGAGACTTGTTGATTATAATAATGATCTACTGAGTTGGATAATATTTTGGTTGAGCATGGCACCACAAGGCAAGATTTTAGAGAGGAACCATAATACACATTAGATTCCTGGAAGCATAGACAAGAGCTTTAATACAAACACAAAGATTTACTCGTGGCACATGAATTTAAGTTAAGAATATTTCCTAGTGAACAAAGGGATAACAATTCACTCAGTAAAAAATGGCGTGGAGGATTTAGAGAGGCTCTTAGGAAGGGAAATACTGTAAAGAAACTGTGACTTTGGGGGGAGTGACAACTCCATAGAAAACTAATTCAGAATACAATTTCTAAACTATGGAAACCCCTGGATCAGCAAGTTTAATTCCATAGTATTTAATAAACCAGGAATCTGGCTGTAAGTCAGACAAGACAGAGAAACTGTATTAAAAAGGGGTAGATGGAAAAGAGATAAATTTATGTTGGTTTAGGGATTTTTAGATCAGGATGATGGGATATTTTGTTCATTCTAATTATGCAAAAGCTCCAAGCAGATTAGTACTACCATAATCTCAAGGGAGAAGAATCAGAGGAGGTAACTATGCAAAGTTATATAGCAAAGTAAAGAATTTGGCTAATAGACTCCCATACATCCAATTATACTTATTTTGAAGAGTCAGCCAAACAGAAACATAAATGGATGATATGCTTTGGTAAATTAGGGAACAAGGGGGGAATACTAAAACACTGTTTAATCCCTCATATTGTGCAGAGCTCACTTCTGAGTGTGAATCGTATGGGAGAAGACAGGAGGGAGAAAAAAGCTTAATGAGGGATTCAGGACACAAAGTAATTGAAGAGTACTTAATTTAAGTGTTCAAGTCAAAGACAGATAATGTTATAAGGTAGCATCTCCTAAAAGAGATGAAAGACTAGGAATAAGGTAAGGAACCTAGGTGAAGAATGACAAAGGCCAGGGGCAGCTAGGTGGCGCAGTGGATAGAGCACCCGCCCTGAAGTCAGGAGGATTCAGTTCAAATCTGACCTCAGACCAAACATTTAACACTTAATAGCTGTGTGATCTTGCACAAGTCACTTAACCCCGATTGCCTCACTTAAAAAAAAAACAAAACAAAGAATGGGAAAGGTCAACCATTGAAGAAATATGGGCAAATTATGTTCCAGGGACATCTATTCCAGAATCAATCAGGCCAGCTGCTAAAGGCCAAACCACCAGTCACTGGAAACAAGAGTACAAAGCAATTGGCAGCTTCAAGTATGAAACTAGTAGGAAGAATAAGTATTTCCATGTGGTCTGAAAGGACTTCCCACTTTAAAAAAGTAGACTTTTCTTGCTCGAGATAAAACTACCTGCCAAATCCTACAAAATCTACAAAATTCTACAAAATCTAGCAGATATTTGCTGGATAGCCAGCCAAAACTAGTTGGGGAATCCAGTTAGAAAGTCTTAAGACAGGACAGTGGGATGGGGTGGAAGGGGGATAATGAGTGGAAGAGGAATTGTAGAGAGTTCAAGAAGAGAAAACTGCATAATCTGAGGCCTGATTGATAATCTATCATCAGCCTCCTTTGATTCTTCCTGCCCTTTTTTTGCACGTTAAAATTAATATTTATTTTTTCCAATTAACAAACATTTATTTTCTCCACCTCCTACCTTCCCCCCCTCTCCCCAGGAAGAGCAAAACTCTTGCAATGAAAAAAAGAAAAAATAAAACTTAGTTTTGCTTAGTTAAGCAAAACAAACTGTCATATTGTCCTAATTGGAAAATGTGTCCCATTTACACCCAGAGTCTTTCATCACTCTGTTGGGAAGTGGGTAGCATTCCTTAGCATCAAAACTCTGGAATCATGCTTGGCCATTGCATTGATCTGAGTTGCCAAGTCTTTCAAAGTTGTTAATTTTTAAAATACTGTTAAAATTTAAATTTTTCTCCTGGTTCTGTTCACTTCCCTTGCATCAGTTCATATAAATCTTCATAGGTTTCTCTGAAACTGTCTCCATTTCTTATGGAACAACCATTACATCCACATACTCTCATTTGTTCATTTTCCAGTTCAGGGGAACTCCTTTAGTTTTCAGACATCTAGGTGGTGCAGTGGATCAAGTGCTGGGCCTGGAGTCAGGAAAACTCATCTATGTGAGTTCAAATCCTGCCTCAGGCACTTACTAGTTGTGTGATAAGCCATTTAACCCTGTTTGCCTCAGTTTCCTTATCTGTAAAAAGGGGGGGAGAAGGGAAATGGCAAACTACTCCAGTATCTCTGCCATGAAAACCCCAAATGGGGTCATAAACAGTAGAATAAGACTGAACCACTCTTGGTTTTCAGTTCTTTGCTACCACAAAAAGAGCTGTCATAAATATTTTTGTACCTGTGGATCCTTTCCCTCTATTTTTTAAAAAAAAATCATTATAATCATTTTATCATGTTGTTTTTTTTTTTGTCATTTAGTAGTTGTATTACCCCCCATGTTCTTCCTAGGAACACCAGAAAATTCATATAAGGGTCTTGGATTAGAGCTCAGGTAGGAGCTGTTGGAGCTCTATCATAGAATAGACTCCATTTTTCACAAACCACATGGAAATCCTGAAGAGAAAGCCTTCAGGTTTGGAAACTCGTAGAAAATCATTCTCAGTCATTAATGATCTTCCTCCCATTCCATCCTTAACTCTCTGCAACGTGGTTTCTGACCTCATCACTCCTCTAACACTGCTCTTTCAAATTTACCAATTGCCTCTTAATTGCCAAAGCTGACAGTCTTTTTTCTGTCTGTGCTGTGTCTGACATTATTGGCTTCTGTTTCTTCTCTGGGCTTTTGTGACACTTCTCTCTCCTGGTTCTCTACTGTCTGACTGGTCCTCTTCAGTCTCCTCTGCCAGTTCATCATTCATAACATGCCCTGTAACTGTGGGTGTTCCCTAAGGCTCAGTCCTAGGCCCATCATTCACCCTACATACCCTCCCGGTTAATTTATCAGCTCCATCGGCTTCCTTGTCATTTCTATACCCATAACTCTTAAACTTACGTGAACTGCTCCAGTCTTTCTTCTGAGGTTCAATCACTATTTTGTTGAAGGAACCTCATTCTTCCCATCTCTTGGATTCCTCACTCTCCCTAATCCTACATATCCAATTAGTTATCAAATCGTGACATTTCTACCTCTGCAACATTTCTTACATCTGAGCTTTTTTCTCTGGGGAGGCTTGGAGTTGCTAAATGCCCTACCCAACTGAGGTCAAACAGCTAATTAATGTTAAAGCTGGAGCTTTAACCCAAGTCTCCCAGGTCAAACTTCTTTCTACAACACCACAGAGCCTTTATGTTTGTTGAATGAATAAAGCAAAATCTGCTGGCTGCTTCTTTAACTGGTGGAAGTATACCTCTTCAAGGTGGAATGGTCAGTAACCTATAATGGTGTATATCAAGAAAACAGTAAGTAATGGCAGTTTCATCAGTTTACAATCCTTGCTCAATCAATAAATGAAGGTGGGTTAATTTCCACATTTCCAAACTAATAAAAAAAATGATCACTGGCTACATACAGCAAAAGGGGAAGACCAGTCCTGGACTTGAACAACTCTGCTGTGTTTATCTGAGAATTAAACTTTACACTGTTGTGATTTATGAAGACCAGAGGAAAATGAGACATGTTTCTTTAAGGGATTACAAAAATCACAGTTTAAACTAGTGAATTCTCTGGCCTCTCAAAAATGGTCTTTAAGTCTGAGAAAAGCCTGGCATCACTTTCCACTGTCTTTAAAAGAGAAAGTTAAAGAAACAGTCCCCTCCCCAGCAAAGAAAAGACTATCCCAATGTACAGAAGCAACCTTCCTGTCTTCAGAGCTGGGATTTCTTTTTCACAAATCACTAGACAAAGTCTGGAAATTGAGCATCCATTCAATTCAACGAGTGTTTCTTAAATGCCCATGACGTTGAGTACAAAATACCCCTACTTGAGGGTGTTGCCCAAGGCTCAGTCCTAGGCACACAACTCCCCCTCCACACTAGGCTAACTTATCAGCTCCCATGGGCTCAATTGTCATTTCTACACCGATAATTCTTAAGCCCCAGGCTTTTCTCGGAGAGTCTGCGCGGGTGACAAAGACAAAAAGGAAACGGCCCCTGCCCTCACGAAGCTTAGGATCCACAGGCCTTGGATAAGAATCTACCGTGGAAATGCGGCTCGGTCAGAACCCAATACCTGGGCCTCAAGGGGGAGGATTTAGCTGGGCCAGGCGACCAGGGCCGGACGGAGGGGAAGGCCCCGCCATGTCTCGAGGTTCCCCGCCGGGAAGGCCACGAAGGTCAGGAACTCGAGTGGCAGGCGGCTGGACGGGGCCTCAGAGGGTCCTAGGTAAGGGGCCACGACCTCTCCGCGGGTCTCGCGTGGGAGGCCAGAGTGCCCCGCGGGGACCCCGCTGGGCCCCCAGACTCACCTCGGCCGTAGCCCTGCGTGTGCTTGGCGAAGCTCCTCACTACGGCCTCCACGGCCTCGCGCAGCACGGCGGGGCTGCCCGCGGCGCCGGGGGGCAGGGGGAGCCCCGCGGCCCCGGACAGCAGCAGAGGCGGCGGCGGGGGGGCCGGCGGCGGTGGCGCCGGCTGGGGGCCCCCCGGGGGGCTGGCGGCGGCGGCGGCGGCGGCGGCGGCGGCCCCGGTCACTCCGGGCCGCAGAGCTCGCAGAGTGCCCATCCCGCCGCCGCCGCCGCCCACTCCGGGCTGCAGTCGCTGCGCTCGCATCGTCTCCATCCAGGCTGACTCCCACAGTGCCCAGCCGCAGCCCAGAAAACTCCTGAGCCGTCCTCTGGGCTCGAGCTAACGGTCTACGAGGTCTGGGACAGCTTGGGCCGCGCGCCTCGGGGCGGGGGCAGCCGTAAGGGCTCTACTGGCTGTCAGTCATGAAGGGGCGGGGACGAGCCGGCTCTGTGCCAATCACAGCCAGGGGGCGGGAGGAAAAAGCCTGCCTCCCCACGGCAGGCAGACTACCACAGTGGGTGGAGCTAGTGCGGTAGCCATTCGAAGAGAAGAAAAGCGGATTCTCACCAATAGGAATCCAGGCGTCTTCGAGGAAGGCGGGTCAAAATCTGGACGCCTCCAAAGAGGATCTGTGTTAGTGGGCGAAGGGAGGCGGGATCAGGCGGAAGCGAGCAGCTGTGAGACCGCTAGATTCTAAAGCATCCGCCCATTTTGACCCTTCTTGGGGGCTGGCGGCTGCTGACGGTCTTTGCTTCGCCGTCTCTTCCTTTGGTGGAGGTGGGGACAACATCTGGATGGATTTACAGTTAGGCCCCGAGATCCCAAGACTTGGCCCCTAGCGTCCGCTGGGCGTCCGGCCAGAAAGCGGGATTCTTCTGGGTGCCCGGACTCTAGCACCTCCCGGTTAATTGATGCAGTCTTACCCGGCTGGGTGACATCAAGTCCTGCTGGCCCCTCGGGGAGCCTTCTGGAGGCAGAGAGGCTCTCGGGAGCCGAGGGAAGCGCGGAGGTTGCAAGCAGGGACCACACAAGGACCAGGATGACCGTTTAAACTCCAGGCGGAACCCCCTGAGTACCTCGGGGGAGGGGGCGGGGGAGAGGGCGGGGGAGAGATGTAGGGGAGGGGGAATAGAACAGGTATCTCTGGAGGTTACCCGGTCGGACTTGCCTGCCTGGGTTTGTGTAGGAAGTGAAGTCCAGGCGGAGAGGCTGAGGACCCTTGCTGGGTGGGGAGGGGCGGTGTCCGTGAAAGTGGTTTGATATCCTCAGATCAGTGGATCATTAAGCGTGTTAAACAAAGTGGTGAAGTAGAAAGAGCCCGGGAGGCAACTAGATCTTGGACGAATTCATTCCTGTTTATTTACTGATGGAATCATAGGCCAGTTCTTCAGTCTCTCCAACTCAGTTTCCTCATCTATAAAATGGGTATAACAGTTGCCCTACGTTTCTCATTGCGTTGTTTTGATGTAAAAAGCACTTTGTTTACCTCTGAGCACTAAATCCATATGTTCTATCCTTATCTTTAGGTGAATCTGAGATAGCTAGATCCTAGGGATCCAAAGGAAAATAAGAGGAAAGAACTGAAATTTCAAGATGAGGAAATGAAAGTTGTTAGCGTTTCCTCTACCACCATTGCAGGGCTTTCACTAATCTTTATGTTATGATCTTTAAGTTATGATCAAGATTAGATTCAGTATTGCCCAGCCCTTTCCCTCCTCCCAAGTGAGTGGAAAGACGTGGTTGAAACTTCTGAACACCTTTATTTTGATATGTCCAGAGGGGGATTCAGATCACTGCCCTCCTCTGCCTTAGAGAGGACAGAAGCTCACATGAAAGAGCAGTCTGGACTGCATGCCCCACTCCTCCTGGGAAGACAAGACAACCTGATATAATGAATTGATTTGGGGTAAGGGAGTATCTGGTCTATTGGAGGCAAAGAGGGAAGAGTTGAGGGAACAATGAGGGGAGTGGCAGAGCTGGGTGCCTCAAGAGGTTCCCTCCCAGACGGAGAACTCAGGGGTGAGAAAGCAACATTTTCCCGAGTTGTGTGGGGTGTGGAAGTCGGGAAGGGAGAGCAGAGGATCAGAGAACCCAGAGAACCTAGTAAGTAGGTTAAAGGGGATCCCAAAAGAGTCAAGACATTTCCACTGGGATTGGGTGTGTAAATAATGCATTATAGGGCATGTGCCACTGTACTTAATAAATAGAAATAAATAATTGCAAGCACAAGAAGGTAAAGGATCGTGGAGGGTTTTCTTTTGGGGGGAGGGGTGTTAGGTTAGGCACTAGTCATTAGCAGGTAACGTCACTGCCAGTGAACAAGTGCAAATATGTTTGGGGGCCCTTGTGCCAATGAGCACCTTTGACCTTATGGTGCATGCAAGTGCATAGTGCCTGTGAGTTCCTGCTGATCCCACATGCAAGTGCATGGTTGCATCAGCCACACACACAACCCCTATATATGCGTGACTACCCAGTACATGTGAGAAGCCTGGTGACCTTTCAGGTAAAGTGCTCTGTGCCCGTGAACATGTGCATCTCTGCAAAGAGTGCACTATGCAGTGCCTAGGAGCAACATACAAGTGGCCTCTAGTGTGTGTGCATGGTGCATTTGAGCTGGTGGCCTCACCTGCCCTGCCATAGCCTTGTCCACACCATTCCAAGCTCCTCTTAACCCCTCAACGCCCTTGTTCTCCTGGTCCCCCTAGACTCTGGAACCCCCCTAGCTGTCTGATCTGCTCTGTCTGCATGGAGTGGCGTCTCACTAATTTCCGCTTGGCTCTGGGAGACCCAAGGCCCCCGGAATAATGGGGAGCAGGGAGGGATGGAGCCCGACACCCTGGCAGAGGTCGAATGTCTGGGATGGGAGGGTGGGGACTGACATTGAGTGGTGGCAGGAAGCCTGGCCGGGTATGGGAGATGTGGTCCAGGAGCAACGTCCCAGAGCCCCTCCGTTCCAGCAGCCCAGGACTCCGTCTCCGCCCACTCAGAGGAGACACCGCCCCCGGAAGGCTCTCTTGAGACTGCCCAGGTGAAGGAACTGAGCTGGCCTGAGGGAGGGTGAGTGGGGAAGCGCTGTACCGGCGGCGCTCATGAGACAAGCGACTAGAGTCCACAGAGTCAGTGCATAGGTGACTGGGGCCGTCTACCTCCACCGGCTCCATGCGGCTCAGCTTCTGCTTCAGCCCGGGCAGGGGAACCGATTCCTGGGCCTCTGGCGCCGTGTTGCGCCGGGAAAGGGCCCCTCCACCTATCACTTTTTCAGCCCACGGGGGTGTTTCCTCAGGCCCCTCGGTGCTGTGGCGCCGAGAGAGCCGAGGTCGACTAGTCAGCGCCAGGCCGTTAAATTCGGCAATCAATCGGTCAGTCGCTGGTCGCCCCTCGGCTGGCGGGAGCGGTTGAGGGGCGACTAGTCCCCAAGGCTCGGAGTTGAGCCTCTTGAGTGGTTTAGGTGGAGGGTGGCGGGGCGGTTTGGGGAGGGGTTCGGAAGAAGCGGGGTCGTCTGGGGGCTTAGGGAGGGGGAATTCGAACACGTCTCGCTTCTCCTCCTCCTCTTGCGCCCGGGGAGACAGCACTGCTTTTCCTCCCCCTCCAGTCTGCAGTTGGATTTCCGAAGGCGACATGCAAACCCCTGGGCTTGGGACTGGGGTGGGCGGGTCTTCGACCCCCGGCGAGGGAGGAGAATTGAGATACTGCCGGGTCTTCTTAGTGCCCGATGGCGAAGTGTCCGTAGTAATGATGATGACTTCTGTGCCCTTGGCTTTGCAGGCTTCCAGCAAGGCTGAGAGGGTCTCGCGATCACCGCGGTCCAACGCGTGGACTAGAGCTGAGGCGCCAGCGTGGTCGCGGGCCGACGGGTCCGCGCCGTGGGCTAGAAGAAGGGTGGCTACTGCAGCTCCTCCACCGCCGGCGCAGGCGTGCATGAGAGCCGTGCGCCCCAGCCGGTCGGCTATGTTGGGGTCAGCGCCCTGCTCCAGTAGGTAGCGTACCATGCGGGCCCGGTTCTCGGGGTCGTCGTAGCGGGCCCGACAGGCAGCCATCAGTGCAGTCTCCCCCTGCGCGTCGCCCTCATTCACGTAAGCACCTCCCTCTAAGAGCAACCGAGTCAAGCGCAGCTTCCCCTGCCCCACTGCCCGCAGGAGAGCGTGCCCCTCGGCGTGCAGCATGGCCAAGGTGGTGGATGGGAGAAAGGCAGCGGCTGAAACTACCAGAAGAAGAGGTGGAGAGGGAGATGCGGGACAAGGATGGGGACAGTGCCTAGAGGAGGACTGAGGCTCAGCAGCTACGGTGCTCCCTGTCAGAGAGATAGACCAACATTGACAGACACAAGCATAGAGACAAGACAAGGAATCATAGAGATACAGAGATTTGGAGTGGGTCACCGTGGCACACAGTTCCGTCCTCTGCCCCATGCCACTATGCCCCCCTAAATGCTTGTCTGAAAAAAGAGCTCGCGTGCACCCGCCTGCGATGAATGCTCGTGCAAGTGCGTGTGTGCACGCGCGGGAATGTCCGCACCCCAACCTTCACCCTCAGCCCCCGAGCCATTTCCAGCCACCGATTTTCCCCATCCTCTCTCCAAAATAGCTCTTGCCAGAGCGCAGACCTCCCCTCAGTAGCACCACTTCCCCCTTCCCACGCGCACACCCATACATTCCCAGTGCCTTCCCCCTTTCCTCGGAGCCACAGCTCTGGGAGGGGTCGCGGCTCGGGTCCAAGGGTCTTAAACTGGAAGAGGGAAGAGTCCAGAGTTCCCCTTTCTCCAGTTGTGTTCCCTATCTCCCGCTCCTTGTTCCCCTCCCAGGCGGTGTGCCCAGATACCTGTATGTCCGCAGAATCTCCTCCCGGCCAGGGCCTGGGTTGGGACCCGGACCAGGGTGCAGTCTGGGTGAAGAAGCCGGGTCCTTAAGCACCCACATGGTGAGGGTGGGCTTCTGTGGCCCCCACTGTATCTGTGCTCGAGCCTAGGTTCCACTGCTCCAGATCCCTCCTCCCGTGCGCCCCGGGCGCAGCGCCGGCTGGGGGGGGGGAGGCGGAGCTCGACAGAGCTATTTATAGACGTGTCTCTGCGGGTGGGGGTGGCAGGCACCAAATCTGCTCCTTTCCCAATCCCCCATAAAAACCCCAGAAAACAAAACCCACTGCCCCAGGTTTTCTAAGCCTGACTAACATATCTTAGCCATTTAAACCTAGCTATTTGTAGAATCCAGTCCTAAGTTGGGTATCTCTTCTCTCCCTAGCCCCATCAGGGCTGCCTGCACAAATTCTAGCTAGGCTTCCCCAGCTACCAATTTCCAGGACTTGACGTGTTGTGGCTGTGGGCTATACCTGACAAGTCACACGTGACACAATCACACTCTCAAAGGTTGTTGGACCCAGACATCGTAAATCCAAGTTCTATGAAAAAAGGAGACCAAGAGCTCTGCTTAATGTGTCCATATTTGGTCTATAAAAGACCCCAGCACAGAGCTCTGGTGTCTGGTGTATGCCCTTCCTTCCTAAAGGGAGCACAAAGTTACAGACATGTGGAACTCAGCCCTTCCGGGTTGGTCTCTTAGCCAGAACTAGGGAAGGTAGGTGTGGACGATGGTTGTTTTTTGGACACAATAGAGTAAATCTTTCATTCCTTTCCTCTTTTTCTATCTCGGGGTGGGGGGCGGGAAGGAGGAGACAATGAGGCAAACGGAGAGGCCGAAAGCAGTCTATGTATTAAAAGGTTTTTATCTCCCTTTGATTCTGTACTTCTTCCTCCTTTGTACTTTGTCAATCTTCCTGGCCATCTCCCTTTGCCTTTTTTTCTCCTATCTCTCCCTCTGTCTCTGTCTCTCTGTGTCAGTCTCTGTCACTGTCTGTCTCTTTCTCTCTGCCACCTGCCCTGTCTCCATGGTTACCATGACTCCCATCTGTGCTGTTTGGGAGTAAGTATGTGTCCAGCTGGGAGGTAGCATGGAAAGTGGGGGATTTGGGGAGGATCTATGGGACTTGGAGAGATTCACATGGTCCCTAGAGCAACTGGGGGAGGGGGCTGGTAGTGATATTAAAAAAAAAAAAAAAAAAACAACACCAGGACTGAATGTTAGAGAAGAGGAGTCATTCCCCAGCTCAATTTCACCCTTAGGAGTCCACTACTATTCTCACTCCCCAGACAAGTATTCTTGTGTCTAACTTCCAGTTTCAGTCTAAGCTCTCTATTCATCATTCATAGAGAAGGAGAATAGTAGGAACCCCCTTGGCCTTAGAATAGTCCTTTATGCATGTCCAGAAAAAGCAAGAGAGCAGTGGGAAACAGACTGGGAACCCGGGAGTCCTGGTTCCCTAATCTTCAATCCCTCTGTTCCCCCTCTCTGTTCCCAGCTCTCACCGACTCTGCAGCAACCCACAGAATGGTATTTTTAGTAAGGAAGTGAGGGGGGAGGATTCAGTACGTGCAGAATTTAGAGAAAGAAGGGTGGTATATAGGAAAGGAGTAGGGCGGGAGGCGGGACATTCTGCAGCAGCCCGCACAGCAAGACTTATCTCTGAAGGGCTGATTTCTAGGAGACTCCTTGGGGGAGGCCCACCCTGAGGGAGCTCTTTTAATTTTGTGATATTAGGGCAACTCTTGGAGCTCTTCGCTTTTTTCAGAGCTCTCACATTCTGGAGCTCCTCCACCACGGTCTCATACCGAAATAACTTGACCCCACTGTCTCAGTCCCCCAGTCTTTTCACCGTTCTCAGTATGCCTGGATTCCCAAAGCCCACACATATCTATTACTACTCACGGCCCTGCCTCCTTATCTGCATGTGTGCGGACGCCCCGCCCGGCTCCTCTTCCATTGGTTCTGAGAACTCACCAATAGGGATGGCAGAGAGGTGGGCCTAGAACCCAGCGGACTGGCTGACCGGACGCAGGCTTGGCGGCTGCGTGGGTACCGCGTGGGGGAGGGGTTCCAGGTAAGAACTGAACCGAGGCTCCACGGTACCTGGCCCGCTGCTCGGTCTGTTTCACCCCTGGCCGGCTCGCAGGCTCTGGGACAGAGGGAGGGCCGAAGCAACCACGGGTCAGCTTTCTCCAGCCGCCCGACTGCCCCCCCTCAACTTCCCCCCCCCCCCAGCTCCCTACCTCCCAATATGTGTGTGTGCGCGTATGCGCGCGCGGGTGGTCCGGGTGTTGGGGGTGGAGAAAGAATGTGTGCCGCCGTGTGCGTGTGTGTGCATGCGTGTGCGCGTTTTGTGAGAGGCACCCAGCAAAGACCTACTTCGTGTTGGGAGGTTTACCCTCTTTCCTTTGCCCAATAGAAGATTCACATAATATCATGAATTTAGAGTTGGAAGGGACATCAGACTTCAGTTAGTTTAACCACGTTTTACAGATGAGTAAACTGAGGCAGAGGTTAAATGACTTTACCAAGCCACCAGGGGAGGAGGTAGTAGAGTTATGATTTGAACTCCTGCTCCGTGACACCAAATCCAGCACTCTTCCCCTCCGACCAGAAGCTCTCCCTGGTTGCCCGAGCAACCTGGACCTCTCTTATCTTCTTCTTTTGAAAGACAATCGTCCTCGCCCTGGACCAATCCAATATCAGACCATGGAATAACAAGATCTAAAACTATCAGGATTTCACAGATGAGGACACTGAAAAGCAAGTTTGAATTCGAACTCAAGTCCTCTGACTCAAAGGCTCTTGCCATCTACATGCCTTACACTAAGCCAGTTGCAGGGATTCAGAAGAATCGTAAAATACAGCCTCCGACCTCTGGGACATTACAGTCTAATTGGAGGGACTCGATTGAAATGAATGAAACAATTAAAAGCCATTAGAGACATAAAATCTTTAGAAACAGCATATAATCAAGAACCATCTTTTGTGATTCAGACTAAATGCAGTAATGGGGCTGGAGGCAACAGTAAAGATTATTAGTATTAGGGAATAATGACAGACTAGTTTGGATAGGTAAAGTGGGTTGGGATTGTGGAGGTCCTTACCTGAATTAAGAATTAAACCTTTAGGGCAAAGGTGTCAAATGTGAGACCCAAGAGAACACTGCCTGGTGCTGCCTGAACTGAATTAAAATGTAATTAGGAAATATTTAACAAAAAATAAAAATGCAATAGAACATAGATAATGTTAATATATGGTTTCCTAAGTCAATTTGTGGCCTGTAAGGATCCTTATGTATATATGGTTTAGTGCCCCCATGTTTATTTGAGTTTACACTAAGATACTCTAAGACTATAAATTATGGAACAGTTACTGGTCTGCATAGGTAAAGGGAATTTCCTACCCTGCTGAAACTGAAAGAAGCCCTCTCCCCAAAACCAAGCAGCAGCACAATCATAATCACCAACGATAGCCGATATTTCTGTAGCCCTTGAAGGCTGTTTTGCAAAGGACTGTGATATACATTATCTCATTTGATTCTCACAGCCCTGTGAGAATATGTTCCAAAAACAGAGGCCTAGAGAGGAGGCATTGCTCCTTGGAAGGAGTACTCAATCTGAAGTCAGAAGACCTGGGTTCAAATTCTGACTCTGATACTATTTGTGTGGCCTTGAGCAAGTCACTTCATGAGACTCAGTTTCCTCATCTATAAAATGAAGGGAGGGAGGGTGAACTTGTTAGCTTCTCCAGTCACTTCCTGCTCTAAAGCATTTATTCTATGAAGGAAACTGTCTGGCTAGTAAATATAGTAAATAGTAAATATCAAAGCTAGAATCTTGAATACAGTGCTTTTTCCACCATTCGTGAATTGAAGATTGGAAGCAAAGAGGCCTAGTTAGAGGGCTATTGCAGTAATCCAGGCCTAAGTTGGTAAGGGCTTCAACTGAGGGGGCAGGAGGAGCAAGAGAGGTAGATGTGAGATATTACAAATAAAAATGTCAAGGACTTGGTAATAAACTGGATATAGAAGGCAAGGGGAAAGGGCGGGATTAAAGAGCGCAGGTAGCGATGTGATATGGAAATATAATTTTTTGCTGATTCTGGGATAAAGAAAAAAAAATTCAACATTCAGGAGGCAGGCAGATTTTAGATGAGTGGGTGGTAGGTCGAGGAAAAAGCCAATGGAGTACTTGGAACCAAAGGCCATTGGCTGTCAGCATAGTGGGGGACCTCATCAGTCTCACATTGTGTCTTCATTTTTCTCTTTTTTATCAGGCTTCGCCCATCTGATCTCTAAACGGCCAGGCCCCGCCTACGATGGCCAGCCGGGGTGGGGGCCGGGGCCGAGGCCGGGGTCGAGGTCAACTGACCTTCAACATGGAGGCTGTGGGCATTGGGAAGGGGGATGCTCTGCCCCCTCCCACCCTCAAGCCCTCCCCACTCTTCCCTGTGAGTGCTCATACTTCACTAAGACTAGTCATTCTATCCTGGCAGTAATCAGCTCTTCTCTCTCATGACTGCCCATAGAAAATCACAGAATCCTAGAAGTTGTCTGGGCCCTCCTGAAATCCTTTTCATCCTCCTTTCTCTATATATATATTCTCCAAGGAAGGAAATAACCATGTTTTATCTTGCTATGTCCCTAGACTCCCCATACTTTTTAGGGTATCCTTGTAGAGAACCAATCTCTCTCCTGCTGTAATCTTACCCCCATATCTTCCAACACTACAGACACATATAAACATACATACATGCCCACATTCCCCTCATCCTTTGTTTTACACTCTGTGGTGGTGAGGAAAGAAGATCCTCCTTTCTCCAGATAGTTCCTGCCATACCCCTCAAATCCAGCACCACCTTCCCACTCCAAAGAGCTATCCTGTCATCTCCAGCCCTAACCACGCTGACCCCTGCCCTTCCTGCTCTCACCTAGCCCCTGGAATTCCGTCCAGTGCCACTGCCCTCTGGAGAAGAAGGTGAGTATGTTCTTGCACTGAAACAGGAGCTACGGGGGGCCATGAGGCAGCTTCCCTACTTCATTCGTCCAGCCGCACCTAAGAGAGGTAAGTTGGAATTCCACTCTTTTGTCTTAAGTAGGTCCAGTGTATATAGCAGCCCTCCATCAGGCCATAGGTAGAGAGACAAAGGAAAGAGACAAATATAACAAAGAAAAGAAACAAATACATATAGCTATAGGTGTAAATATAGATATACACACATATGTGAAACAAATACATAGATCTATATATACATACACACATATGGACGTATTGTGTCTCCAGTGCCTATAGTTGTATGTGTATATATGTATATTTTTACATACACACTTTAATGAGAATGATACAATCCATAGCCTTGAAGACCTCATGATCCAAAGGAGAATAACACAGAGTCTTTGTCTTTGGAGTGCCCTCAGCCTAGTAAAGGAAAAGTCACATATACATAGGAAACAAGTTTAAGACTACAAAACGCCCTAGTTCAATACTTGGTTATCCATAGGCATGGAGGAGAGAAGAGGCATGTCTGAATCAAAATGGCAGCTAATCCCTAGTGTTCCCTTGGGCATTGGCACACATTATATTTTATAGAGTAGATTTCTTTCCTTAATTAAGCTGTAGACTGATAATAAATGTAGTTAGTGTTCTCTGAGCACACATGGAACGATAATGTAGAGAGGCGTCCCAGGCATGTGCTAGGTGGGGCAGGCTGAATCCTTCCTGAGTACCGAAATTGACTGTTCACATAAATCAGGAGTTGGTTATGTAGACTAGAAATTGAGATACAGTTCTTCTGAGTGAATGGGGGGAAAAGGGGCCACCAAAGAGTAGACAAAGAGTACTTAGAACTGAGTAGATTTGATTATTCTTGGAAGACTTGTGTTTTAAGCCAGGTTCCCTAAACAAGGAGGGAGGAATTTTGGCAAGCTTGAGTAGGACATTCCAGGAGATATTTAGGAATGAGTCAAGACATTAGGAGCATGTTAACCTAGTGGGAGTACAGACATACCCCTTCGTTTCCCCCCATAGTGCCTTGTACAATGTTCTGTAGAGTGTAGCTGATCAATAAATATTTAATGAATAAATGAATGAGCAGAATCTTTGTTGGGGGAGTAATGAAAAATGATACTGGTGACTTTGGAGAATTAGTAGAAGAGCCTTTAAGTCTATTTCTGAAGCTCTGAGTGTGATCAGGATAGAGGACAGAGTGCCTAGGTGCTATGGAAACGTTGTCCCCAGGCACCACCACTCTGTTCGGGGGCCTCGAAGGGAAGAAGCCTCTGATGCCTGCTATTTGATTCTTCAGATGTGGAGCGTTATTCAGACAAGTATCAGATGTCAGGGCCGATTGACAGTGCGATCGATTGGAACCCTGGTATGTGATGGACCCCCTCAAAAGTCCCCAGAAATCGCCCCCATTCTTCCAAACACTCTTTAGCTCTCCTCAAACCCTCCCAGATATTCAGACACTTCCCCACAAACTCATTAGCCAACTGAGTGCCTTATAAACCTATCCCCCTCATATTCCCAAATCCTTGTGGAACATACCTCCCCGTGCCCCCTGTCAGCCATTTAACAATAGAAGACCCAAGTCTGGGGCCTACTGACCTCTGTCTCCTTCCCACTTTCCCCTAGATTGGAGGCGTCTTCCCAGAGAGCTCAAGATACGTGTTCGAAAACTACAGAAGGAACGTGAGTGCTGCTACATGACACAGGATGGGGGTGGGGGAACAAATGTTCCCCCCTCCAGCCTCCTGCAGGCTTCTGGAGAGCACCGAAATAGCTGACTGCCCGGCCCTTTCCCTCCCTCTGCCCCCATACAGTCTGTTCTATCGGCCACTCAGGGGCAGCAGAGTTCCATTGTTGAAGTGGCTTCCTAGTCATGAGCTGGGAGGAGGGAGCGAAGGCAGAGCAGAAATCTCAACCTGATGTTCCATTTTCTCCTTCCTCCCCTTCCCCCACCAGGGACAACCATCCTGATCCCCAAGAGGGCCCCTAAGACCCCAGTAGAGAAGGAAGAAACCATTCAAAAACTGGAGGTGAAGAGTGTGTGTGTTTTTGTGTGTGATCTGTAGGGGTCTGTCCATACTCTGATTTTGCCCTCTGGGGGCTGGGGCTAAATCTTTCTCTTGTTCACTCCTTTTCTTCTTTTCTCTTCCCCCGAAAGACCTTAGAGAAGAAGGAAGAGGAAGTGACTTCAGAAGAGGAAGAGGAGAAAGAAGAGGAGGAGAAGGAAGATGAGGAGGAGGAGGAGTATGATGAAGAGCATGAGGAGGTGAGAGAACGTCCCTCTTCACCAGATCCCCTTTTCTTTCCCTGCCAAAGGGTCCCAGGGTGCCTCAGACGGTTGGGGAGACCGGGTTCTAGAGAAATTCAGTCACCTGGAAGGACTGAAGCTGAAATAATGCAAGCATTTCTAAAAATTACTGTTCTTCTATTCAGTTATCTCATGCTTTTTTTCTAAGAGGTAGCTGTGGGTGGCCTCAGTGAAGCCTGGAATGACAGATGAAAGTGGGGAGAGTACCCCCTCACTCTTCCCTTTCACCTTTTCTCTGCCCCTTTCAGGAGACAGATTACATCATGTCGTATTTTGACAATGGAGAAGACTTTGGGGGTGACAGTGATGATAACATGGATGAAGCAATTTACTGAGGAAAAGCATTGGGTATCTCCCACTGCCCCAGCCTTCTCAGCTCTAGGGATTGGGAGACTGTTCTAGCCATCTGTGGTCATGGGCACACCATCCTTCTAAACCCGGCCAGAGACAGGACATTGCCTCCTTGAGGGGAGGAGCAGGAGGGCCTAGTGGCTACGGATAGCTCTCTTCCCCCAATTATGGTGGCTGGACCTTACCTCTGTTGCTTTGGAGCAGAGGTAAAGGACTGAATTTTTTTTTATTAGTTTCTGCCTTGAGGGGAAGAATCTGTAGAAGTTACAACTGCCCCCCTTTCCCCTGCCTACCTGTTCCCACCCTGTATAATTTTCTCTTTTTTGGAGAAAATTGGGGGTTGGGAAAAAGTAGGGATGAGGCCAGTTTTATGGTTTTTAAATAAAGTTTTTGTTCTCTATATTTGCCTTTTGTATTCTAGAAAAAGGAGGTGGGAGGGAGGAGGCATATAACTGGAACCTTGTCCTAGCTGGGATGATCATTACTAAGGGTCCCCATTACTGTGTAACTATATTTTATGGTGAGATGGTTCATCTTATTAATCCTCCCTGTCCCTACTTCCTCCCTTCCACCAGAGTCAGATACATATCTCTACCCTATCCACCCACCCGTTGGAACATTATTTTGAACATACATGAAAAAACATGTGCAGTGGAAGAAAACTAGGCAATGATACTGACCCTTGGATCCTCCTTTCCCCAGGAGAATTGAGAATCGGCTTGTTGACTGTTTACAGGAAGAGGCAAAGCCAGCCTTCCCTTTCCCATGCTTGCCTTTGGTTGCGTTCTTGTTTAGAAGAAATAGCTGTTGTTCTTTGGGGGGAGGAGGGAAGGAAAGTGCAGGTGCTAATAATAGAGACCTTCGACCGTCTCATATCCCTGAGGAACCTCGATTCAAGGTTTTCCCCTGGCTTAAGTGTTTTTCTGTGTGTGTTGCTGTCTCGATGATGGAGGTGAGAGCTGAAGGAGAACAGCTTAGTTACTTCCTATCTTTCCATCCCTGCACCCCTTCCTTTTTCACCTGTCCCCTGTAAGTGCCTTTTGTGATGGGGGAGGGGGGTGCCTAGGGTTACTCAGAGAGACGGCAGATAGAGATGTTCTCGCCCACGCGGCTCTCTCCTCCACCCCACCCTGGGGTGAGTCATTTCCTCAAAGTCTTGATTGGCTAATGAGGGAGTCCCAGGTTATTTTATTGGTTGGGACAGCTGGACATGCAGCAGCCACGGGCTCGTAGCGTGACCAGCCTGGGAACTGCTACTGAAACAGATACGGAAATAGAGATAAAATAGACAGAAATCCCACTGAGCCTACAAATCCTGAAAAGGGAGTTTGGGGGAGAGTGACAGAGAGGAGGGAGACCCTTAGAGATTCCACCAGTCTTATTAGGACTGAGTCCTAACTCTGCTCTGGGCAACAGAGACAGGCAGATTTGTGCATTAAATAGTACACAATGATAATACACTTAAATGATAAGTAAAAATAAGCAAATAAATAAAACACAATAATAAATTTGGGGCTAGTAGGTGGGGTAGAGGAGGTGATTCTATGACTCGGGATCAGGAGGGTTGAGACTGGATGTGAGGGGTCCTTCTTGTGGGGTTCCCAAAAATCCCACAGGTCAGGCGAAAAGTGGGTGTGGAGTGGGAAGAGAGGGGAACCGAAGAACAAAACAGGAACCAAAACTGTACACTCAGGAGTCAGTGGGCAGTTGGGATTAGGACTCAGTTTTTGTGATTACCACATTTCTCTGGGTCTCTTTTGCACTTATTTCTCTTTCCTATAGGGGAAGGGAAGGGAATAGGCATTTATATAGCATCTACTGTGTGCCTAGCACAGTGCTAAGTGCTTTTGCAAATATGATTCATTTGATCCTCACAACCCCGTGAGGTAGGTGCTGTGGGATGGGGCAGGGGGCAAGTGAACAGGGATGTAGGGTGGGAGAGCAGCATCTCACTCGGATTTCCCACAGCTGTCCTCAGTGTATGACCTCATTCTTCCAGGCAACAAAGATTTTTTTGAGCTCCTGCTCTGGGCAAGGTGCTCAAGGAGAAATCAAGGAGCAGACAAAGGCTGTGAGTCTACTCTGGGCAACCTGGACTCTTTCCCTTTTCCCATCAACTGCAATATATCTAGATCTGCATTGGAGACATTCCCTTCCTACTCCTGTCTGATATGTAATTGGGCAACATAGAAGAGCCTGGGCTCCTCCCAGGGCTTTCTTGGGTTCCCCCTGAAGGTGTCCATCCTGGAAAAGAGAAGACTAAGGAGGTAGGAAGAGAGAACATGGTGTGAAGATAGGGGTCAGCTAGGTAATATTCCATTCTTTGGCTGTGATTCCGCAGGTCCTCCACCCCTACAGGCCTGAGGAAAGGAGAATAAAAGTAAGAGTGGTAGTTCTGGTCATATGTCCTGCCTTGCAGTCTGCTTCAGCAGCCTCCTAAATGGTCTCTGGGGTTCAAATCTCTTCCCTTTCCCATTGATCCCTCACAAAATACCAAAATGATATTTCTTGAGCACAGGTCTGATCAGATCCTCCTGCCCAGTAAACTGTTGGCTCACCATTCTCTCTAGAATCAAATGCAGACACTCCTCTATGGCAGGTCACTAATTGGCTCCAGCTGACCTTTCCAGGCTCATTACTCTCCTTTAAGCACCCTATGGTACAGTCACACACATTCATCTCCCATCTCCAAGCATTTGCATCAGCTGCTCCCCTTGCCGCCTTACCACTGTCACCTACAATTCTTTGTTTCTTTCAAAGCTTAGCTCTAATGCCACCTCCTCCATGAGGTCTTCCCTGATCCTGGAAGCTGCTCGTGCATCCTCCAGAAAATTACTTTGAATGAAGTTTTTTTGTTTGTTTGTTTGTTTTGGTGAAGCAATTGGGGTTAAGTGACTTGCCCAGAGTCACACAGCTAGTGAGTGTTATGTGTCTGAGGCCAGATTTGAACTCAGGTCCTCCTAACTTTGAATGAATTTTAAATACATTTGTGCATAGAGATAGCATGGGGTGTGGTAGACAAAAGAGACCTCTTTAGTCAAGAAGACTTGGGTTCAGGTCCTTCCTCTGGCTGTATGACTGTGGTCCCAGGCACCTCTCTAAGACTCTAAATTGTGGAGTATAAGCCAATCTTCATCTGTACAGGGGGTTTCCTCATTGGGGATTTCCAATGCCAATGTAATCACAGGTCTGGTTAAACAACAACTTTCTTGTATACTCTACTTTGCTTCACTTGTCCAGTCTGATCTCAACTCCCCTCCCAGTATAAATTCATCATCTCTAATCTCACCATCATGTGACTAATTTAAGCCTTAATTGCCACCACCTCCCACAGCCTCTTCCCCACTTCTGATTGGAGAGTAGAGTACCATACTCCTCCCAATGCCTTCCTCTAGAGAGGGGAGAAACTGAGCTCTCAGATAACTCCACTTTGCATCTGCTGCCCTTTCTAGTTTCAACTCAGTGAAACAAGTTACCTCCTGGTCTTCCCTGCCCCCACTCTCATTTCCTGCCTCCTTTTGTAATGTCTCTTTTTTTGGATTGTAAGTTTGTTGAGGGTAGAGATTTTCTTTTTATTAATTTGTATCCCTGTGCTTGGCAGAGTACCTGGCACATAGTAGGTGCTTAATAAATGTTTATTGGATTGGATTGGATTAGATGCATGTTGTCTCCGGATAGAATGTAAGCTTCTTGAGGGCAGGTAAGCCTTTATTCCCAGTGCCTAGCTTAGTGCGTACACTTGTATGTATGGTGGTGATGTAGTGTAATGGATAGATAGCTGGCCTTGAAGACAAAAGACCTAGATTTATGTTCAGCTTCTGACATTGTCAGTATGACTCTGTGCCAGTCACTTAGTCTCTCAATGTCCTAGGCAGTTCTAAGACCATAAATTGCTGAGAAAATGCCAACCTGCAGGGATAGAGGGAGTTCCATATGCTAGTGAAATCACAGGTCCAATTCCTGGCAGGTACTTACCAAATGTTGATGATCTCAATAACTAAGGGACAAATAATTATGCCATATAACTGCCCCAATGCCAACTGGCAGGTAATCCGGTTCGTCAGAGTCATACAAAACGCTGGCCAGCCTCCTAAAGTTTTCTAAGAAACTATAATCACTGACGTTAATCTGGTTGAAAATACTTTCAATGACATTTTCATCCATTTTCCTTCAGTTTCTGCAGAAAGAATCTAGAGTTGAGACAAAAGATCCAGTGATATGAGACCTTAGGATAATAAACACCTCACGAGTTGGAGGGGACTGCAGACCATCAAGCCCAGCCTTATGCCTGAACAGGAATCTCTGTGACTTCTCCAGCATCATCACTTGAGGTTCATAGGATCATGGATCCAGAGCTAGGAGGGACCTTACTGCCCCTCTAGTCCAGTCCCCTCACTCGACAAATGAGGAAGCTGATGCCCTGTGCGGTTAAGTGACTTCCCCAAGGTCACCCAGCCAGTAAGTGGCATAGTCAGGATTCAAACTCAGGTCTCATGACTCCAGCTTCAGTGATCTTCCACTGCAATCA
Source organism: Vombatus ursinus (assembly GCF_900497805.2). NCBI lineage: Eukaryota > Metazoa > Chordata > Mammalia > Diprotodontia > Vombatidae > Vombatus > Vombatus ursinus. The sequence goes on along the minus strand of NW_020954546.1, from coordinate 7,028,421 downwards.
CCCTATCTCACAAGTAGCCTGCCATTTTTGGACAGCTCTTATTGTTAGGAAAGCTGTCCTTATGTGGAGCCAATGTTGGCCTCTCGGCAGCTTTTACCCACTGCTCCTGGTTCTGTTCTCTTCTGTTCAGCAAAGCAAATCTAATTTACCTTTTAAATCAATGGTGTCAAACTCAAATAGACAATCCCCATGGAAAGATCCCTGCAAGCTGCATATTGACTTAGTTTTAAAATGCAACATTATCTGTGTTTTATTGTATTTTTATTTATTTTGTTAAATATTTCCCACTTACGTTCTAATCTGGCACAACAGTGCAGATGCTGTCTTTGACACCTCTGTTCTCCATGACAACCATTCAAATGTTTGATAGCTTGACCTTCTCCCTGTACCTCACCTCCAGTATTCTTCAGGCTAAATATCCTTTTCTCCTTCCATGATTCTTCATGGTAAAATTTTTGAGTGGCCTTACCATGCTGCCTTTTTCTGGATGCTTCCTGGCTTGTCAATATCCTTCCTCAAATGTGACACCCCCAAATGGACCTAGTATTCCACATGTGGTATGACCAGGGCTGAGCACAATAGAACTATTACCTCTCATTCGGTATACTATACTTCTATTAATTAATGTTATTATATTATTACTCTATATAATAACTGTCTATTAGATAATGATATTATTAAGTATAGTATCACAATATTATTATATATACTGTTATTAATATTAGCCTGGGATCAAATAAGATGTGTTTTTGTTGGTTGCAGTATTGTTGTAGCCAAATCACCCACATTAAGTTTTCAATTCCCTGGTAACCCCCAGTTTGTTTATTTGTTTTTAAATGAATTGTTGCCTAACCATTTGGTGCTTGCACATTTGATATTTTGAAAATAGTTCACTTATTTTTATTAATTTATTAGTTATTATTTTTGTTAAGTTATTGTCAGTCCAACCTTCTAACCTCTCAAGATCTTTTTAGATCTTTGATGGACCTGCTATGTAGCGGGCACTATGCTAGGCACAGAGGAACACAAAGACAAATTATGCAGGGACAACATATACATGTACAACCACATATATGTACATGCACATACCTGCACATTCATATATGTGTACATGTACATATATGTATATGTATATGTACATAAGCAAGATAATTTGGGTGAGGAAGACCTTTGTCACTGGAGGGAATCATAAAAGGCTTCGTGTACCAGGTAGCACTTAAGCTGAGTTTGGAAGGAAATCAGTGATTCTTCGAGAGGAGGGAGTGGATTCCATTCATGGGGTTTAGCCAGTCAGTGCCAAAGCACAGACAGTGACATTCAGTGCCCTGAGTGAGGATCAGTAAGAAGGGCAATTTGGCTGGACAATAGTGTATGAAAGGAAGTAATTTATCATGAGATTAGAAAAAGAGTTTGGGGGCCATTTGAGAAGAGTTCTAAATGCCAACTTTTGGGGGCTGTTCAGTTGTGTCTAACTCTTTATGATCCCATTTGGGGGTTTTCTTGGCAAAAATGCTACAGTAGTTTGCCATTTCCTTCTCCAGCTCAATTTACAGATGAAGAAACTGAGGTAAACAAAGTTAAGTGACTTGCCTGGGTCCCCACAGCTGAGGCCGAATTTGAACTCTGATCTTCCTGACTCCAGGCCCAGCACTCTATCCATTTAGCCACCTAACAGCCTCATTTTAAGGCTTAGAAGGTACTTTACATATATTATCTCATTTGCTCCTCACAACAATTTTGTGAGGTAGATACTGAACGGATTATTTTTATAATACTCATTTTGTAGTTATTTGAGGCTATAGTTATTTATAGTTATATGAGGTTGGGAGAAATAAAGTGGTCACCCATTTAGTAAGAGTCAGAATTTGAACCCAAGTCTCTCCTCACTGCAAGACCAGCATTTTTCCCACTATGCTACACTGAATTTAGATGACTGGGGTGAGACAAGAGTTCAGGGATCAGGAAAATGAGGAATCAAGAGGTCTAGGACCTGGAGGGTCAGAGGCCAAATGGGAGGGGTTATTTGGTCACTCTCATGGAGTCATCAGAAGACATTTTAGGATATGGGTTCGGAATCTTTGGCCTCGAGCCCACATGTGGCCCTCTAGGTCCTCAAGTGAGGCTTTGTTCGTGAACAAATCCTTTTATTAAGGGGATTTGTTCTATGACGTTTGGATTCAGTCCAAGGGCCAGACTTGAGGACCTTGAGGGCCACATGTGGGCTTGAGGCCGAAGGTTCCCCACCCCTGTTTTAGGCAGTCTCTCCCCCTCTAAAGATCCATGACAGCTAAAGATAACCAGAGTCAGGCATCTTCTCCAAGAACTTGTAAGTTGACCATCTGAGGAAAGAGCAGGTATAGGTGGTTAGTAATTCTTTGCTCCTGAAAAGAGCAAAGGTATCCTTGGGAAGAGGCCATGTACCCCAAACTCCCTAGGACTTAGGGGTCAAGCAATTTATTCCCCAATTACTGAGAAATAGGTCAATGAGTGACCAGGATTTGATGCTATGGTTGGGAAGCAGTTGTTGGGGGTGGAGGGTAGGGGGAGAGGATGGAGAGGATGATGGAGTATTTTCCATTTCTCCTTACGTAACTTACTTGGCTAGAGGAAGGGGGGGATTGTGGAATATTTATAAATGAATTAGACAAGAATAGCCTAGCCAGTTAAATCTGGCCAGACTGGGCCTTACCTTTCCTCCACTAACCTCTTCCCTGCTAAGTGCTCTTCCTTCAGTACGTCTCTGAGACCCCAGAACTGGGAGTAGATCCCAAGCTTTCCAATAACACCCTCAAGGTGTCTCCCTTTAATTTCTGCTGTATCTGAGTTTACCTCTCTACATGGGAGAAAGAGTTTTTTTTTTTCTCCCGGGAGTGGGCATTAAATGGAGAGATATTGAAATGATCATTTTATCCTTCTCTTCAACCAACTGGATATCCAGAATCTGAAAAACTTAATTCAGAATCTTTTGAGGAACCTAGGCTTTGGGTGGGCATCTAGGCATTGTTAACATCACACCTAAAATTCGCTGCCCCTAGGAAGGTGATGAGTGAACAGAGGTCTTGGTCATGAACTTCTTTAGAGCAAGGACTGACTTTTGTCTTTCTTTATATCTCTAGCACTTAGCAGAGTGCCTGGTACAAAGGAAGAGTTTAATAAATATTTTTTTGACTGACTCAGTTGGTAGTGCCATGATTACTGCCTCTTCTTTGACCCAGAGGATGTTCCCTATTCTTAAACTTCATTCTCTCCTAATGGGGACCATACCTTCTCATGACTCTCTTTCCCCACCAAGAACCTACCCTTATGACTTGATTTCCCTTTCTGAATAATGGAGTTGGGGAAGAAAAAATATCTGGCTCTTCCTTCCATCACTTCCCCTTCCTACCTAGGGTACAATTGAATTGAAACAGAAAGCAAGGAGATTGGACTTTAGAGAAATTTTCCCAAAAGTGAGGGGAAACTCCTACCATAGAAAATACAGGAGAAAACATGTCTGGGTAGTGATAGTAAACAGAAGGGCCCAGATGACTCCACCTCTTTGTTCCTCACCCTCCTATTATGCTCTGAACATTGCTAGAGATTTAGTCACCTCTGGGAAAGAAGGTACTGCCCCAGGGTAGAGGGAGTCTTAAAATAATAGCATCATAAAAAACTAGAGCTAGAAGGGATTCTAACCACCATCTGATGCGGTTTTCTTATTTCGTCGAAGAGGAAATAGAAGGCAGAGAGGTGGGGAGTTGCCCTAGTAATTAAATGCTTCTTTTTCTCTGATTATCTCTGCCAGAGAGCACTGACTGATGGGTGGTTAAAGTGACAGAAACTTAATGGGAAAGATATAGGTGATGAATTAATTACCTTCCACGATGTCAAGAGGCAGCTTAGTTTAGTAGCTAGTGTAATAAGCTTGGAGTCAAGAAGCTTTGGGTTTAGTTGTACCTCTGCACAGATGATAAAAAATGAGGGAACACTGCCAGTTATTGGCCCAACCATTAATTTGGAATTATGTGAGAAAAGTGATTGAATTGTTTATATCCCAAGATGGCAGATTAACAAAAAATAAACGATACATACCAAAAATACTAGTAGCAACTCTTGTTATTGTGGCTAATAGCTGGAAACAGAGGAGGTACAGATCAATTTTGTAGAAACAAATTGTGGTATATGAATGTGATGGAATGTTATTAAGGAAGCATGAAGAATTCAGAGAAACATGAGATTCAGATGAATTTATGCAGAGAGAGGAAAGAGTCAGAATGGTATATGTACAATGGCTAAAATGTCATTGAAGAGTACATTAAAGCACAAAAGAAATTGAATCAAATGCAAAGATTAATATTCATGTCTGATGATGCTGGAATACGCTTCTTTCTTCTCAACAGTGATGATAGATTAATGGTTAAGAAATAGTGTGTGCTTTGTCAGTCTCTCTGGCTAAATTGGAAGGTTTCGCTGAATGGTGTATTATCATTGTTGTAGGTGAAGGTACCATTCAGGGAAACTATTCGTGCCTGACCTGTGGTAGAGCCTTCTGAGCTTCTATTGCTCTGATCAAGCCATAGTGGGACACACTGTACCTTGACTCCAACATAGTGCTGTCACTTTGGTCTTCTTCAGGAACGGAAGTACAACAAACACCATGAGAGGTGTTGGTTTATTAGGAATTAATATAAAATACTAGATATAGTAATAAAACATTGTGCTGGCAAATATTTAACAACAGGCTTTCCCCCCCAAAATGTAGATCCAACAAACTTTTTAAGTGTAATTTCTTAAGTTTAGACTCTAATAGACAATTAGGAAAACAATAAATTCAGCTCTGATTTGTAGCATTTGCCAATTTGCAAGGTATAAATACTTACATTGAAAATTTAATGATTGACTCTCTCTAACTAACCCTCCTTTCAAATGTTAAAAAAAAGTGGAATAATGTACATGAAAGTCATTATTAACTTTTGCTATATAAATTTCAACCTGCAGCCCTAGCCAATTGAAGTCCTAGTCTTAGCCCCCAAATGACCTGTACTTCCTGTGAAACTTGGCTAATTATAGACTCCTCACCTCTTCCCTACTTGGCTATGGACCCTAGTCTGGGTCTTCTCAATCTCATACTACTTGCCCAACACTTGTTCAAACTTATCAGGGAGGGTTTGACAGAGACTGAACTGAACTAGATTAGGAGAGAGGTAAATCCATCTCTGCCATAGTCTTGTTCTTTCTCAGTCTCTCTTTTCCATCTCTCTTCCTCTGGTTCTGTGGCACTCAGTCCTATTTCTTCGGGGGGATTTTTGGATCCACACTCTAGCCCACCAGCTAAAGTCAGAATACAGGAGGGAATTGTAGTGAAAATTTTCCTCTTTACTTCCTTTCCCCACTACTTAAAGAAATGGGGTGATAGGGGGAGACTAGAGTGGAAGAGGGTTCTTAGAGAATTGATGGGGGAGGACCTGGGAAATAAAGAAGAAGTAGGAAGTGGGGGAACTGGACTGTCAGAGGTCAGATGGACTCAGTCAACCATCAATCAGCAAATGTTTATCGATTACTACATGCCAGGCACTGTGCTAACTACAAAGATTATGGAGAGTTTTAGATGATAAATGAGTTTATGTTTGATTCTGGATGTAGTAGGGAGTCACTGGAGGTCATTGAGCAAAGGACTGCCATGGTCAGACCTATACTTTAGAAAAATCACCCTAGGCAACTGAGTTGAGGATGGATTGGAGGTGGGTAGAGATGTAACATACAGAGACCAGTTAGAAGGAAATTGTAATAGTCCAGGGGACAGTTGATGACGGCCTAAATTTGGGTAACCTGAATGAAAGTAGAAAAAAGAGGACATATATGAGAGATGCTATGAAGATAGAAACTGTGGCATTTGGTGTTGGGATGGACATTCAGGGGTAAGGGTAAGAAATTGAGGATGACACCGAACTTGGGAGCCTGGGTGACTGAGAATGATGGTGTCCTTTTCAGTAACAGGGGAGTTTCGTGGAGGGGAAATAAAATGAGGTCTGTATTGGATGTTTTGAATTTGAGATGTCTATAGGATATCCAGCTGGAGGTATCCAAAATGCAATTGGTGGTGACTTCAGTTGTTTGGTGAGGACAGTTGTTCTCGATATGCCTTTCCTTCATCCAGTGAAGCTAAATACACCCTGGCCAGATATCCAATTAGCTACTCCCAAGAACTTGTTTGTTTCCTGACCAATATCACTGAAAGGGAGATGATCTGGGAGAGGCAGAAGAAACAGGGGCTCCATCACCAAACAAGGAGTGGAAAATGTCATGTATCACACTTCAGGAGAGCAAAATGGAAAGACAGCTAGGTTGGAACTCAGGGGACTAAACCTAGGACAACTCATGTCTTCTCTCGTAGCTTTGGTTTCCTCATCTGGGCAGCTGAGTGGTACAGTGTAGCCTGGAATCAAGAAGACCTGAGTTCAAATCTGGCTTCAGACACTTACTAGCTAGCTGTGTTACTCTGGGCAAATTCTGTCTGTCTCAGTTTCTTCATCTGTAAAATGAGGATAATAACAGCACCTACCTCTCAGGGTTGTTGTGTGGATAAAATGAGATCATATTTGTAAAGCGTTCAGCATAATGTCTGGTACCTAGTAGTTTGTTTTTAAAAATCTGAAAGATGTAGGATCAAAATAGGTGATTTAGAGTTAGAAGTGGTTTGTAATCGTAAAACCAGCGATTGTATCTCTGGCTCCTTTCCTCCACTTGAAACCCTAGCAATCAATAGAGACAAAGTGTAGAAAAAGGACACAAATGAGAAGCCACAATGCTTGGTTTGGTGGGGGAAAGAGAATAAAACCCCAACTTGGAAATCAGTATAATCATATAGCTTCCATGCCCAGATTTTCTTCAAAGACAAAAGGACAAGTGATACTGGGAACCGCCTGCAATCCACTCCCACCACTTAGCAGGTGATCTTGTTTTTCTGAAAGCGAGGTCCCAGGCTTCGTCATTATTTCCAACCTTTTGTCCCTCCAGTGACCTTTCCTCTACTTCCACAGCTCAATGAAGAGCAGTGCATAGTGTCCACAACCTCTGCCCCAAGTATCCCCTCTCTCTTGCTCCATGCATACACTGGGATTTAGGGAGGCAGTGGGGTTCAGGAGAGGCTAGAGCCACTTGTCCAGAGCAGAGCAGGGAACAGAAACTGAAGAGACAAAGGCTCTCATCACCACTGATTAGGGATGTACTGACTCTAGAAGGACCAGATGGGGCTGTGGTCAGATTTATTCTCAACTCTTTCCCCTTAAGCTCACTGTATCTTCCCCTCACAATTGAGGGGTTGGATGTGGCCTAGAAAGCATGGATTGTGGGAACTGAGGATCAAGGGGCTAAAGAGTGATAGGATATTAAAGATCAGTGTGAATGGAATCAGATATAAGGAGAGGAGGACCAGGAGAAGGGAACATGGCTGTGTGAGTGATCAGAATTTAGATGGAATAGGGACATCAGAGTAGCTTTTTGGCTTCAACAACCAGGTGAGAGGAGCACAGTTCTCATGACCCCTAGGTCTCTCCCCCTCCCCCTGGAATCTTCCTTCCCTCCAGCTATCTAGGGGACTAAAGATATCATAGCTGGGCAGTCAGCCATACATTTCCAAGAACTTGCTTACTGGCCATTTGACTCATTGAGGGAGAGAATGATCAGTTGCAAAATCACCTAACAAGGAATTTGAGGACCAGTAGGAGGCGAAAGTGGTCATGACTTAACCAGAGGTGCGGGACCTGTGGCCTCAAGGCCACATGTAACCCTCTAGGTCCTCAAGTGCGGCCCTTTGACTGAATCCAAACTTCACAGAACAAATAAATGATTTGTTCTGTAAAACTTGGACTCAGTCAAATGGCCAAACCAGGGGACCTAGAAGGCCACATGTGGCCTGGAGGAGGCAGGGTCCCCACCCTGAAGGCTTAGAGATTAAACAACTTTCCCTGCAACTCTTCCCCCCCCACCCACCCTTACTTGGAGATGCTCAGGTAATAAGTTGGTCTGTGGAGTCCAAGTTGACAACAAGTTTCTATCTATTCCCTTCTCCTTACATAAAACGCCTAGCAAAGGACTGGACAGGAATAGCTCGGTAAGCTAAGGCCTCTTAGCTCTGGCTTCCAAGGCCTCTCCTTCACTCAGTCTAGTCTCTCCTGAGATGGAGTTCTGGAGTAATGCCATTGAGTAGATAGCTTTCCTTTTTGGTGTTACATTTTATTTCTTTAAATAGTGTGGATGACTTTGCCCTGGGATTTGGAATAGTAAGGGAATTTATCATCCCAGCTCCATTTCCAGGAGTGTATAGCATGCATTTATATTCTTGTGGGGTCCCCAGAAGTCTGAGGAGTGGGGCTAAGCCATGCTAGAGTCCAGCCCCAAATAACACCACTACTAGGGAAGTGGATTGTGGTGAGAGGTCCTAGTGAGACCACAAGTACTCCCTCTCTTTGGTTTCAGGAGAGTTCCCTATTCTTGATCCCCCTCCCCAGTACATACTCCTTCTTCTGGGGTCAGTGATCTGGGAAGCTGGGAGGTCTTGGTCCCTTTCCACACCATAATTCTGCCTCCTTGATTCTTGTTTTCTTCTTAAGTAAACGAAAAGAAGTACAAGTAATTTTGAGAGGAATTTAATCTATGTTGCCCCTTGAGAGCAAGGTAGATTAACCTTCGACAAGTAGGAGAAAGATTAAACTTTAGGAAAATCTCCCAGTACAGTGAGGGAGATTAAAGGGAAAGGTAGCACCTACAGGAGCTGACGTCTCCTGTTTGGAGGGCAAAAGTAAAACTTTTCCTGTGGGTGGTCCAGAATAAACCAATCAACAAGCATTTATTAAGCACCCACCACGAGCCAGGCCCTGTGCCTGCCTGGACACCTATCCTTCCCATGCCCCAGCCCTACCTCTCACCCTCTTTAGGGAGAAACTTTTCAGCTGGGGAAGCCAGGATGGAAGGACACAACTGAAGCCACAAGGAAATCAATTCAATACTTAATAATAACAGCATCTCACATTTCTACACCATTTACAATAAACAACCCTGTGAGGAGGTAGTGAAAACATTATTCTTCCTATTCTCCTTTTACAGATGAGGAAACTGGGAATTTAAGTCACTTGCCCGTGATCACAAGCAGGTTACTGGCAGAGCCAACATTTTACCCAGTCTTCTCTACCCCACCATAATGCTTCCCTTCCCTCCCTTCCCTTAGCCAGAGGTTGTTGGAGGAAATGACCATGACCTTCCACTCTCTGCTCCCTTTGCTGACAATATATTGGTCAACTCCATTCTCCTTTCTCTGCCATAGATTTTCCTTAGCCCAAGTTCTTAACCTCTTGCTACTCCCCTTCTTTTCTCTCTTCAATTTAGTTCAAGTCAGACCAAGTCAATTAAATTAATTTCAATTCAAAACATGTATTAAACCTACTCTATGCCAACAATTATCCAGGTGCTGTTAGGGATCCAAAGATGAATAATGTGGTCTCTGTGGTCAAGGGATTTACTAATTTAATCTAGTAAATATCTGAAGAAATATAATAGAAAGGAGAAGGTGAAAGGGGCAAGGCAGTGTTGGGGTAGTGAAAACCTGAGGTTTAGAGTCAGGGGATTTGGGTTGGAATCCTTGCTTGGCTTCAATAGATTTCCAGTTTACAATCCTATTATCCCAGAATAGGTACAAGCCAAGTTCCCTAGTGAGTAGGGGTTGTTTAATTCTTTTGTGCATCTCCTGCACCTCACACAGGGCCTGGCACAGAGTATGAGTTGAATAATGTTGTGTGATGTTAGTTAATTCATAGGAAGGAGAGATCACTTTTGGCTAGGGTAACAGAGATCTGCATGGAGGAGGTGGCTCCCCTATCACCTTCTGGATCACACTGGTCCAGAGTTATCCAGGAATTCAAGAAACCTAATAGAATCATCTGTTTCTCTTTCCTTCCAATTCAGAATTTCTCAGTCAGGTCTTTCTCCTCTTTCCTCACCCACTTCACCAAGACTATCTAGAAGTGATGAAAAGATATATTCTTTCAACTGAGTCTTCTTAACAGGCAGTGAACATTTTGCCAATGCCTTAAAATTGAAAAGGCTTGAGAAAATTTCAGGAGGACTTTAGGAAGGGGGAAAGGGATTCTCTTTCTTGAGTAACTTCTTGGGGAAAAAATGAAAGAGCAGCTGGAGTTAGTTTGTAATTGGAGTGAAGAGGTGGGAGAAACTTGTGCAAGGGGAAATCTTTTGGATTGTGGAGAGGAAGGGCTGTGAGTAGGAAAGGGAAGTTTATTTGAAAGTCTTTTATGATTTATGGGAAGGCTGAGCTTCCCCTGTGGAAACAGCTGAGTCTTCCCTTTTCCTTCCTCAGATAAGAGTCTTGGTTGAGAAGGGACCTGGCCATTCTAGTTCTTCCTCCTCAGGGTCTCATACATAACAGATCCATAGAGTTACATCATTCTCCCCTTTCTAGATCTGCACCATGGGACACCCCAGGAGTCTGTGAATACACACAGTCTCTGAGCTCACCTTCTAGGGCTATCATGGAGAAGGTGGTTCTCCCTTAAGTCCCTTTTCAGAGTTTCATAATCCTATCCCCAATCCCTTTGCAGAGACATCAGGGAATATGAGGCACTTCACTAAACTAAGTTTAAGAGATTAAAGTACTACAAATCTAGATCTGAAAGTGATCTTGGAGGTCATCCAAGCCCTTCATCTCAGGGAACATGAGGAGAAAGAAGGGGGAAACGATCTGATCTGGTTCTCTCCTCATTCCCCACCCACTTCACCAAGTTGGGTTTGAGAGATTAAAAATATTATAAATCTCGATCTGGAAGTTATCTTGGAGGTCATGTAAACCCTTCATTCTAAAGATGAGGTAACTAAGATGCAGAGAGGTTCATGGACTTTTCCAAGCTCACACAGGTGAGAGCCAGATTCAAACTTCAATCCTATGACTCTAAGCACAGTGCTCTTTGCACAGGATGAATCATTTCTCAGTGGAGTCCTCTCATAGGACCATGTTACTGGTGCTTTACAGTTCAAAATTCGTGGGAAGTGGCAAGAGGCAGTACTGGGAGGGAAAGAGGACCTCTCTTCTTTGAATACCTTCAACTTGAACTTGAACTTGAAATGAACTATCCCCATCAAGTGAAGGCAGCTGTAGTAGTATTGGGTAGCAGCAAAGTAGAGGAGTCTTCGAGGGAAAACACTTCTTTTTGAGGAGTAGGGGAAATGACCTCTGTGCAGGAGGGAAAAGGAAACGTCTTTGAAGGCCTTTGATATTTTTTGGGAGGGACCATCCTCCAGTGAAACAGCTGAATTTCTCTATTTCCTTCCACAGATAACAGGCATTGGCTGGGAGGGAATCCATAAATCATGGCTTTTCCTTCTCTCCATCTCCCATTTCCAATGGACAGAATCACAGAAGCATAGGCTCTCAGATTTGGAAAAGGACCTCAGAACCCATACAATCCAAGCTGTAACTTTACAGGAATCCCTGCTTATAGCATACCTGACAGGTGATGACTGAGCTTTCTGAAGACCGAGAGCAAGGGAAGAGCCCGTCATCTCCTGAGGCAGCCTGTCCTATTTTTGGATAGCCCTGTCTGGAGGTATCTTCTTGCACCCAATCTGAAATTTCCTCTTTGCAACTTCTGCTCATCATTTATAATTCTGACCTCTGGGGCTAAGCAGAGTGAGTCTGACACATGACAACCCTTTAAATTTTCTCAAAAAAACCCACTCTTGGAAGAGCAGCTATTGTCAGGGCCTAGGTTCTCTTATCCATAAAAACAAACTAGGGTACTTCTTAAGTATCACAGTGCTATTGAAAAATCACTGCACCAGAAGTCAGAGGCCCTTCAGATCCTCCATCTGCTACCTGTGAGACCTTGGACAAATCTTATTACCTCCCTAGGCCTTGGTTTCCTCATCTGTAAAATGAGTTGGTTGAACTAGGTGATTTCTAAGGTTTCTTGAGGCTGTTAATGAATGCTTCTGTGGCCTGTGTCTCTCGTAAGTCTTTTCTTTTCCAAGCTGATAATTGTTAGTTCCTTCAAGATGTCCTTCTCTTTGGCATTTTATCCATGTCCTTAACCTATTCAGGTTTCCCTTTTCTGGATGCTCTTTGGTTTATCGATGTCCTTCTTAAAATCGGGTGCCCAGAACTGGGAAAAAATGCTCTGGACATGATCCAGACCACCTCAGAACAGTGGAACACTTTGGTCTGGATTGGTGATTTTAACAATATAAGACACTCACCAAGTGGATCTCCTTCAAATGATGTAATAGCATTTATATAGCCTTTTAATGTTTGCAAATCTCTTTGCAAATACTTTATTCTATCCTGCAACCTATTGATTATTTACAGTCTTAGAGTTGGCTGGTGTAGAGAGATTATTTAACTTGTCCAGGGTCACACAGTCCTTGACAGAGGTGTTTTGAGCCCAGGTGCTCCTGACTCTAAGACCCTATGACCATCTCAGTGAACTCATTGGTCTGAATTTTTTCCATTCTCTAGCTATGCAAGGAGTCTGTATACGTAACACTTGGGCTCACATATTACATGTACTTCTTGTCCCAGGTCAGGTGCACACCCTATGTCCTGCTCTTGTCCTTGCCCCTCCCCTCTAGTCCCTGGAAAACAAATTACAGAAAAGATTTTTCCATCAACTCTCACCTAGTTCTATGGTCACAAATGAACGGGGAGGAGCCACTGGCTACCTGAGGGTGGAGATATGGAGGGACACTCTCAGGTAGCTCTGTGGTGACAGGAATCAATGGATACACAAGGAGAAAGGTTGAGACAGAGACAGAGAAGGAAATTGACCTATGAAGCTATCTATCTCCCCAGCTCATTTCTATTGTTATTTGCAGTTTATAGTTTTTAGATGGGATTAAGAAGGGTTAGCCTTAGAATAGGGGGTCCTTGACCAGGATTATCATGTGAAAATATAATTGGTCAAAACCAAAGTCTGGCAGAATCTAGTCTCCATTGACCTCAGCACATCCCCTCAGTTCCCACATCCTAAATCTTTCTTCCAGAAATAAGAGAAACAGTATACTAACACCCTGATGGGAAAAGATCAAAGGTAGCACAGGTGAAGAGGAAGAACACACCAAGGGGCTTGGGGTTGCAATCCACTCAAGACTTGTCTTCTGGTTCTTTAAAAGACCCAGCCCCCAAGTCCCCCTAATTTCTGAGGGAAGAAGCTTACTAAAGAATCAAAAAAGAAAAATCCAGACCTAATGACTCCTTTCTACCAGTCTGACAGAAGACCCACAATTCAGGTCTATTTTAAACCATTAAAATACATTTCATTTCACAAAATTGAGACCCAGGAATGGTCAAAGTTGTTACTATGGTGTAGAATCATGGTTCTAAGTTATTGTAAGAGGCCCATCTTATTATGAGCAAATGTTCGATACTGAATTGTCTTGCACACATTTGCATTAATGTCCTTATTGTGAACGCAAAAAGATTCAGTTTTTTTGTCATTATCTCAACCACCATAATTACATAAATATTATGTAGTGGTCTAAAATTGGAAACCTCATTCTGATTTCTCAGAAATCATTCTCATATTTAAAATGGTTCAGAACCATTGGCAAAGAGAATGGTTCAAAGTAGTACTAACAAAAACACTTGGCCCTTCCTTTTCGCAAACAATTATAAGGGTATTTGTTGATTTGTAGCTGAACAACATAGCTTTTAATTTTTAAAAAAGTTAGTACTGTATATAGATAGGGTCACCCATACTTTCAAACCCGCTACTCAATTATTCCAGTCAATAGCTGGGACAATCTCCAGAACAGTGTTTAAAGATTGGAGTATAGAAACCAAATACTCCAAATACTTTTTTTTTTAATTCCTCCAAAAAACTTCGACCCAAGGAAAACGGAAAACTTCTATGTTGAAAAATTTTTATTTTTATTTAAAAAAAAAAAGACCTCCTCCAAGGAGTAGAAAATATCTGATAAAAAGTACAAAATATAAATTTTAACATACAAAAAGATACATATTTTAAAAAACCAAACCAAAACCACTTTCAGTCCATTTTCTAGTTGTACAGTTCACAGATAAGAATGAGACTCAGTGCTTTGACACAAGACAGTAGAGAAAGTGCCGATTGCTTAGGTTGATTCATTAAGTGCCGAGGGCTAAGGGGAGAAAGAAGTTGTTCAAAACTCCTCAACACTGGGAGTGTGTTCAGAGGTGGGAAACCCGCCCGATTCTGATTTGCTTCCTAAGAGGTTATTTGGCAGTATGATCCCAGCTTTGGAGTGTTTTTGGTAGTCTCTTTTTTCAGTTTGCTGTGCTGGAACTGGAAGGACCCTCCCTAATAACTACCATTATCAGTATTATTCAGTCTGCCCTCAGGAAGCTACTGGTAATAACAAGAATCATCATTTTATTGTTATCATTAATTTTCCCTTACACACCCCAGCAGACCATTTTAGTTGAATGCTTAGGGACTAGGAGGAAAATTCCCAACAGAAAACAAGATAATAAAAGTGCTAAGAACAATACTTCAGAATGAACTCGAAGGGAGTTTTGAAGATATTTTGTGCTCTCCCCCTCTTACCAACACTGAATCCAAATTCTTAAGAAAACCTCATAAGAGGAAGAACAAAGTGCTTAGCCACAGGCTTTCACCAGCCTCCCTCCTCAAGGGGTCTGTTTGCCTTTGCATTGAAACAAGGATAATGTGTCATCTGAGAAGTATAGTGTAGATCACTTCCCTTTCTCATCAGGAAATATTTCTACCAGAACAGGGAGCACCTTTAAACATACATTACAGTGGATACGTGGGAAGGGCTACACTGATTTCAGGAAGACTCTTCCCACCAAAATTTTGGCCATTATTTCTATAAAATCTTTCCCAGATTATTCAATCGCTTTTGCCTGGCATGGCACAAAAGCAGGTTCCCAGAAGCCAACTTTTTGTGATTGTAATCAATACCCCACCCTCCCCAGAGTTCCTGGGAAGACCAATCTAGAGGCCATCCCAACCCTGATCCAAACTACTGAAAACCCCTCATAGTACAGGAGAATTCTGAGGAAACAGGTCACAACAGAGTCCAAACCTCCCACAAACCAGCAAACACCTTCTAGGACACAACAGCAAGACTGGCTGAGAGAGTGGATGCACTTTGGCATCCGTTTTAGGAGATGACTGCCTGCTGATCTCCTAACATAAGGGAGACAGAGGTTAAAGTGAACCCATCCCCAATGGTGGGCGGAGACTGGTCATGCCGCTGAAAAAGCAGTCCAGGAGAGACAGAAAGAAACAGGTAGATAAACAGCTGCTTCTCTTCTTTGGTACATTCATTGCACGTTGTTGTTGACAATACAGGGATCCACCTGGAAGGGGCAAAAGGAAAGGTGGTTTTAGATTTAGAAGGTGGGAGGGAAGTGGGGGAGTCAGAAGAATATTTAAGTTAGGAGCATCCCTCCCCACCCTCATTCAATAAGGGTAATAATTCTCACCTCAGTGTAAGTGGGTGGAGGCATAAACTTGAACTCGGATGCATACATAAAGATGGGGCTGTCCAGAGAGCTATCATCAAGGAGAGGAGTGGTAGGGCTCTCTAGCCTGTGATCTTCAGGAATAATATCCATGTAGCAAGGAGGTGCTGCAGAGAGAAAATGGACACAATCAACAACCCAGCCAACCTACTTCTGATTTCCAGGGAATCTTTAATGGGAAAAGGACAGGGTGGGGGTGAAGGGGAAGACTACTTTGGCTCACCTTCTGGGGTGTCAGGGATATTTAGATCCACCCAACTCATTTCAGAGCTGGTTCGGCTAGCCATGCTGGATGTCCGACTACTGAGTCCTGACTTGCTGCCAATGACTAGAGGCAGGTCAAGGATGACTTTCTTAGATCCAGGGACACTGACATAGATCTACAGGGAAAAGAAAAATTGTTTCTGTTATACCAGAGAGCCATGACAATGCAATACTGCTTGCTTCAAAGACTGATTCACCCTAATCCCAGAGAGAGCCTCACTCACTCACCAATAATGAGTATTCAACACGAAGGATGTTGCAGCCGAGGATGGAGGGTTTAATCTTCTGTACACGAAGGCTTTTGCCACGCCATGATTCGCAGGTGCCAGAAATGATATGGTTGCCTCGAACAGAAGACAGCTTTTGGGTCAACACCTTGGTCTGGCCATTGGCAAGGTAAGTGTGGCGGGCAACAATAGCAGCCTTGGGCACAACAATTCGGGAACACGTGTTCTCAAAGTCAGCATTGATGGAGATTTCATCACCTGACAAAATAAATGATTTTTGTTATTAAAGATTGTATAGTTGATGATTTATAGTCCACAACCCTTCTCCAACTCTATGATACCTGCCTCTCCCAAGCCCAGATTTCTCTTACCTTCGCAAAATCCTTTGCGGTCAATCCGGGCAGAGACAGATACCTTCCCATCAGGAATAAACAGGCAAGAAACTTTTTCCTCCTTCTTAGCAGACACAGGTGCCTGAATAGGATAAAATAAAAGAAATCTTTGTTAAAGTTCCTGAGAAGTGCCAAGTAAAGATGGCTCCTGCTTTTGATTATGAGGACCTCTATCTCCTGCAGGACTCTAGTCCAATATTATGTAATATAAGATAAGACTCGTCTTATCATTCCCTACTATAATTATATTCTCCTCTAAGCTCTGCTTGAACATTTCTTTGACAATGGTCATGATAACAAGGTTTTGTAGGATGTAGTGAGACTATTGCTCCCTGCTTTCCTTTAAGAGTTAACTTTTTATCCCCTTTCATTTTAAGGTAAAGACCAGATTCTTATTTTCAGTATAAACCTTGAGGTAGGGTCCTGCCTCTTAAGATCTCCCACAACCCAGAACTTAAGCCTATGGGGTAAGCTTACCATCAAATCAGGAGTGTTGACATCTACTAGGTCCATCACCTCAAAGTGCTTCTTGGTTTCTTGAGTTGGCTGTCTGGGGCGGTCTAGGAAAGCCTTTACCCAATAGTCTACGGAGCCATACTTCCCCTTGAATGAGGTTCCCAGAGGCCTATCGTGGAATAAAGGGAACAATTCCTTTTAGATTACTCATCAAGAAACAGGATGCTTAAGGGAAGGGAGGTTTTAAAGAAGAGAACGGTGTAGCTAACACCTACCCTTGAGGAAGTTCAAAGCCAAACTTGTACACATACTTGTTTCCAGGTCTCAGAATCACAGACTCATCATTAGCTTCAGGGAGAGAAGGAAAAAAAAAATCCACCATTAGAATTACTAAATCTTATTTTAAATGCAGAAATGACTAAACAGTGGCTACATTTTCTGAAACTAACCATGGCACTTCAATCTCCCAAAGGGAAAGAAGGTTAATAATTTTGGTCTGGGTCAAGAAGCCCAAAGCCTTGAGCTCCGACCCTCAAACCAAAGGGAACTATGACTATTTTCATCTCTAATATTTAAGTTTTAGTTAAGCACCCTCCCCCGTTCAAAGTATCACAGCACACAGCAGGCTGGGGATAATACCCATTTTGCCTGATGCAAGGACAAAGATTCAGCCCTCTCCCACCAAGCTAATGAATGGTCTCCCCCAAGGCTCCCTTTCTTAACAGCTGGGGCTCGGCTGCTTCCCCCGCCGCGCCCCAGCTCTGGAGGAGGGCGAGTCCCCTTACCTGGGGGCTGGTCTTCCAGGAGGAGCGTGTCCTCGTAACGCAGGTACTCCAACACCTGCTTGCACTGCTGGGAGCCCTGCAGCCACAGGACTTTGGCCACTCCGAAAGCCAGGATCCTCACGGCCTTGACCCGGGTCACCTCGCACACCTCCACCTCCACCCGGCCGGCCACCTTCTCCCCACTGCAGTAGACCTTGTCGGGGTCGCTGAAGACCACCTCGAAAGACTTGGTTTTCTTGAACATCACCATAGCTGGGGCTTGGTTTTCTCGGACAAGGGAGACAACGAATGGGTCTCTCTCGAGTGTCAAACCTTTTTGGTTAAGTGGAGAATATTTCGTTCTCCCTGGTCTGCGCGAGTTTGTTGGCTTACGGGCTTGCCAATTTTGTTCTAAGAAGTCTAAGAGCCCCTTCTCCAAAATCAGCCTTTACTAACTTTTAAAAAGTAGAAAAGATAGAAAATGTAAGGCTTCTCGCTAAAGCAAAGAGACTTCCCAAGAGAAAGAAAGCCTTTCTGTCTCGGGCCAAAAGTAGCTTTGAGGAAACCCCCTCCCCAAAATCTCGGAGACCGAGAAAACACAGGGCAGCCCGCAGAACTCTAAGAACTGACTCAACGAACAGGCGGAAACAGCCCTATATAGGGCTCTGGCTGTCTGGGCCACGCGAGGGCCTACGAGGTGGCTCGTGCTGTCCTCGTGCACAATCTTCCCATTGGCTGCCTTTCCCTTGTTTACCGGGGATACCGCCAATCAGAATGCGGCCTGGAGCGCGTGGACACAGTGTGCCTCTGGCGGGGAAACGGTTGTTGTGCTCGATTTCCTCCGAGGAAGGAGGGGGCGGAGGGGGTTCTTGAACGACGTCCCTTGAGACAAATGAAAGGAGGGCTAGGTTTTTGCCCTAAGCCTATCAGCGTTCTGATGGAAGTCGGAGGGCGGGTGTTGATGTCAGAGATTGGCGTTTTGGGGTGAAAGGGGAAAAGTGTCTCAGGGGGCATTGTATGCCTGACTTCAGTACTTGAGAATGATTTTGGGATAGCCAAACCTTTCTCAGGCTCCTCAAGTCCCAAGTTATTTGCTATTGTCTCCTGTCTCGAAATTTAAGTGACTTTCATGAAAGGCATTCCCATAGAAACTCTAGAAAGTTCTCAATTAAATAGAGAATTGAAGGTTGGGGATTAGGGATGGGAGGGGGGGAGAATTAATTTTTCAGTCAAACCCTCCCAAGAAAATTGCCTTTTTTTCTTAGAGGAAAAAAAAGAGGGGGTGTCACTGGTGTTTGTCAACCTTCTCTTCAATCTGGATCCCCAAATTGGAAGTTGTAGGAGTGAGTTTTCTCACTCCACTTTCCCTCACTGCCTTATTCACTCCTGGCTTCCAAGGAGTCTGAATTTCTGCCTCATACTGATCATTTCCCTTTCTCACCTTTTCTCTTTTCTTCCTGCCCACCTCCCCCTCCCCTCTTCAACCACCCTGTTCTTTTTGGAACGGAAATAAGAAGGGTGTGTTTACATCCTGCTCTGCTTATCCCCTTCATCTCTTCATCTTCTTTCCCTGTAGAGCAGGGGACACATTGTTTATGCACCCCATGTACCTCATCACCCCTTTGAGGAATACAGTGATTATATTGTGCATATCTTAAAGCATCTGCTTAACCAGTCCTTCATTTCCTGCTTTACACCTTACAAAACCATAGGATACTCCACCCTTCTTAGTGCTCCCCATCTATAATTCCTGACTGAGCTCTCTCTGAGCCAGCTGGCACTCTCTGTTCTCCACACCCTCTCCCGCAGCCCTAAAAAATACCCCTCAAAATCATGGAGAAAAGCTTGTTTTTGACCAGGTCAATGTCTCAGCTCATGGTCGGAAGATAAGCACAACAGAGTATTTTGTTTTTAAATATGTTTGAGTATTATTACTTTTTCCAAAAGTCTTTAGAAAATGAAGAAATGAAGAGAGGAGGAAGCAGGGTTTCGAAGTCTCCAGAAGGTCTAGCTAATATCCTATTGTGTACTATGCTTTCAGGAGCCTTAATTTGGATCCCTGTCAGATGGGTTTTTCCCTTTCCCTCCCTGAGTGAGTTGGCCATAAAATCTTAGGAGATGACTATTAAAAATTAGTCCTACTAAGGCCAAAAATCCTGTTATAATTAGAACTTTTATTTTTAGATGCTGTGCATCTTACCTTTCTTTCTTTGGCTCCCTGTCTTATCTATTTGTGGATATTTAAAAATTTGCTTCAGTCCTCCTAGTGAAAAAAGGATGGTGATATCCAAAAGCTTGAGAACATATACATGGGCAGTAGAATGAATGGAACCCCACTCCCTCCACTATTTTTTTCGGTGACATTAAGGACTTTCTTCCTCTCGCACCCCAACAATGATAACACCCTCAGGCTAGCAAATTACAATCCAACATGAGAAAGTTCCAGGATGAGGTTTGATGACTCAATTGGTAAGAAAGAACAGAATTAGCCCTGGGTACATCTCGATCTCAGTGGGTGTGTGGGTTAGAAGTAGCACTGTGTTGTACAGTTACCTAACAAAGTATGGGGTGTTTGTGTCAGTGAAGAGCATTGATTGAGCTCCCAGGCCATGTAGAATCTTAGAATGATGTTTCACAGTCCTTAACTCTGAGAGATTTGCTCTTTGATAGTAGAGAATGGACAAAAAGGGAGGGGGGAACAACATAAAAACTCATAAAATACACCAGATTTATGTTTAATTATTGTGCACACGAGTATTGAAGGTAAAGAAGGGATACAGAGTAATTGAAGCTGTGGTATTAATTATAGACTTCTTGGAGAAGGTTAAACACTGGTATTTACCTGGCCATAACCATGAAATGCCAAATCCAACTCTTTTTCCATGTCTTACAGTAAATCTCTCTTGTCCTGGGTATCTTTCTTACTGTGTTTTTCTCTTACTGCCTCTGTTTGCAGAACTGAGTGCTATGGACATGCTCCCTGTTATGCCAAGCTTCCCTAGAATGTTAAAAAACTATTTAGCTTTGGCAGTAATAGCTTGCCAGGGCCTTCGGCCAAGATATTTTCTGAAATGGTACCCTCAACAACAGGGTTGTTTACGACCTTTCTCCCGATAACCTGCTAAAAAAATAAAATCAGCCTCCAGAATCCCCCCCCCCCTTAGTTCCTGGGTTGGGGAAAGAGGAAGTTCTGTGAATTCCTTTTCCCCAAAAAGTGCATTAAGGGTACAGGGAAGGGGTAAAGTTGGGAGGGGCTGTACAGTAGCGGTAGGTACAAGAACTTTGCATATTAGGTCACTTTTCTCTTTTCACCCCTCCTCCTCCCTTTTATTTCTTCACTTGAGTCAGTGGGAAACTAAAAAGTGATTTTTGATTGTTTGCTTTTCTTTAGGTGAGGTGTTGAATACAAGCCAAATATTTTAAGGAATAAGGAATAAGGTGTCCTCACTGACTAGTCTGTTGTCAGACACAGACAATTTATAAGCTGCCCTGTTCAACCTAAGGCCTTGACCTTAAGGGTTTGAGAAATCTGGTATCCTCATCCTAAGAGCTCATTGCTCCAATTTGCACCCCACCACTCTAACCGTAACTGTGACTCCCAATGTCCATAACTTCCCTCTGTTGTTCCTCATTTAATTCCCCCTCCCTTTTATAGGGAATTTCAATGTAGGAGAAAATTGGAGGTCTGGATAAAAGAGAGGGCATCTCATAATCATGAAGATTGCCCTTGGTGGTAGTAGTAGAATTAAGGATACTTGTGAAACAGGATTGAATTTGGAAGAATTTTTTTTCTAGTTTAGACTTAATAAAAAAGTCCTCTATCAGTGCTTAGTGAGAGCAGTGAGTATATGACCATAGGATCGTACATTTAGAACAGGGAAATAATTCAAAAGACAGCATTCTTTTTGTTCACTATTCCGTACAGAGGGATATGCCACAAGTAGTTCAGGTCCTCATTATTTCTTAACTAGAATATTGTCATAGTCTCCTACTTGCTTGCCCCTTCTCTAATTTATCTTTGAAACTACTGTCAAAATAATCTCCCTTGTGTATAGATGCTATTCTTTTGCTCAAAAACCTTTAGATGATCCCATTGTTTATTGGATAAAATACAAGCTTCTCATCCTGGCATTGAAGACCCCAACAGCATCATCACATACTACACCCCCATGCACTTTATATTCTAGCCAAAGTGGATTACGCAGCGATTCTCAGCCTTGTCATGTCCTACCTTCCCCGCCTTTGTATATGATAGTCCTCCAAAAAAACCTCCCTTTTTTTTTTGAACCTAGCCTCTCTGAAGAGTGTCTCTATTATTAACACGTCCTTTGCTTGGTCTTGGCAACCCTGTGCTTTTCTGGAAATATATATGTGCTATGTTTATATAACCAACATCCTCTAGCCATTTTGTAACACCAGAGATGAGAAAACCACTTCGCCCAATAAAACTCATAACTTTCACCTGCACCGTTAAGGGGCCCTGGGTGTATTCCTTCCCCAGTTCTGGTTTGTCAGTGTCCTAGAGCTGCGCTGGTTGTATCCATCCCCTGTTGCTCTTGGCTGCCTCTAAGTGTCTCTTTACCCCTTTCTTTGTATGAGTCAAAATGTAGTGTAATAAAGTTCTATTGCTAAGTATTTACTGTCTTATTCTTTTGTGAAATCTTGAAGATCTCAAGCTACTATAGCACTAGGACAGTATATGCACCTGAGGCAGTGAAAAGAACATTGGATTTGACATTCAAAATCCTTCACAAGCTGGCCCCACCTATCTTTTCCAACCTCTTACACTTTATACCCCCACACCCTTCCATTCAGTGGTTTCTTTGCTGTTTCTCCTACAAGACACTCTATCTCTCCAGTTGAGCATTTTCACTGGCGATATCCCCCATGCCTGGAAATCTTTCCTTCCTCATCTCTGCCTCCTGGTTTCCTTCAAGTGTTAGTTGAAATCTTACCTTTTACAAGAAGCCGTTCCTCATTCTCTTTAGTCCAAATTTCCAAATTGTCTAGCCCAGTAGACTGCCAACTTGTTGAAAGCAGAGACTGTTTTTTTGCTTTTCTTTTTATCCCCAGAACTTAACTCAGTGCCTGGCACATAGTAAACACTTAATAAATGCTTGTTGACTGACTGACTGATTCTTCAAGCACTAAATAAAAGATCTTATAAAAAGGAAATCGGATCTGACTGGTTTCCTCACACCTGCAATGGTTTCCCCTCACAACTTTGTTTATTGAAATCCTTTCCTTCTTTCAAGGTGCTTAATAAATGATTGGTGATAGATTAGTTTCCGGTCAATTACCAAAGCCTGCTGACTCCATCTCTAAAATTCACAAACAGCTCTCTATTTTCACTGTCAAATGTTCTAGTTTTCAAAAAAGGAAAGAAAATGGTGCCTGCAAACTATAAGGGAGTAACCTCGACTTAATTTTGGGCAAAACTTCAGAGCAAAGTGAAGGGTTGGTCTGTGAACATCTAGAAAAAGAAGCATTGATCTCTAAGAGCATCAAAGACAAATCATACTGATGGGGTTGGGATCTGGGCCCCAGAAAGGAAAAACCCTGGACTTGCCCACTTGGCCAAATCTCTGGCGTTCCCCTGAGGCTATAATCCCATCAACTGGCCTTTCATTGTGGCGACACCCAATCTTCCCTCCATTGTCTTACCTCCCTATGTGTGGCCCTTGGCCATTTCCCACCCTTAATCCTAGCTAGGCTCCATTCTGCCTTGGCCACCTGGTCCAGGTCCCTGGAGTTCTATTACCTCATAGACTACTTGGCCATTCCTAGATCCCTCCATAGACTTTCTGTATATAAGGTCCATCTTGTCTCCATTAAGATGCTCTGATTCTTGTGATCTAGCCACTGTTTAGATTCTTAAAATCTAGTCATGGGCTCAGATTCTTATAATCTAGCCACTGCTTACCGATGTTAAGAGTCTGCCCAATATGACGGATGTTCTAATAAACCTTATCTTTGACTGAAAGAAGGCTTGGGTCGAATTCTTTCGGGCAGGACCCTCATGTTGTGATTTTGGGGTCCCAGGACCCCTGAGCCCCTGAGTATCATTACCTGTGTCTTAGAGTCCCTCTCTTCCTTTAAGTCTCAGCTCTATCACTATCTTCTGCATGAACACATACACACACTTATTAACTTTACATTTGTGCTGTATATATTTTTACATATACTTATCTTCTTCATTGGAATGTAATATCCTTGTGAGTAGGGATTGTTTGATTCTCTTTACTTATGTTCCCCAGTGATTATTAGTGTTTGATACATAGAAGATGCTTAATAAATACTTGTTGATTGATTGGTCTTTGTGGACAAATAGATATAGGTTGGCTGATAGCACAGTTGGATAGATTCAATGATGACCTAAATAATGGTCATTGCTGATACAATGTCAATTTGGAGAAGATTTCTATTTGTGTATTCAAAGGATCTAGACCTGGCTCTATAACGGTGAACATTTTTTAAAGTATTTTAAGGTTTGTGAAGTACTTTATAAATATTAACTCATTTTATCCTTACAACAATCCTGGGAAGCAGGATTATTATTCCCATGACAAGGGAATAGGGGATATAGAGGTTTTAAGTGACTTGTCCATATTCAAGAAGCTAGAAGGTGTCTGAGTCCAAATTTGAACTCAAGTGTTCTTAACTCCAAGTTTAGCATTCTGTTCACTGGGCCACCTCACTGCCTATAATGACCCCAATATTTAAATACCAAATAGCAGAGGCTATTTTTTTTTTAACCTGAGGGTAATAGAGAGTCACAGGAGGTCATTGGGGAATGGAGTAACATAGTTAGACTTGTGCTTTAGAAAAATCATCAGGGATAGAGCACTGCCTGAAGTCAGGAGGACCTGAGTTCAAATCTGGCCTCAGGCCAAACACTTGATACTTACTAGCTGTGTGACCCTGGGCAAGTTACTTAACCCCAATTGCCTAAAAAAAAAAAAAAAGAGAAAGAGAAAGAAAAAAGAAAAGTCATCTTGGCAGCTGAGTAGAAGATGAGATAAGGTAGAAAGACCAATCAGAAGGCTATTACAATAGTTTAGGTAAGTAGTCATGAGGACCTGAACTAGAATGGTAGCAGTGTTAGTAGAAAGAAGGGAAATATATGAGAGATGTTGTGTAGAAACAATGATTTGGCAATGAATTGGATATATGGGGTGAATGAGAGTTAGGAATTGAGGATAACATTGAAATTGCAAGCATGTATGACTGGAGACATGGTAGTACTCAACTAGAACAGGGATTTCCAGCCCAGATGGCTGCCTAAACTGAGGCAAACTACCCAACTCCCATATACTTATTCCAGCAAAAAACTGACATTCAAACCAGATTATTGATCAAGAAGTGCTATAAGAAAATACATCAAATTTACTTCTGTCTCAGAACTGCACAGAAAATCAGTCCAAAGCCTACAGGCAATAGGAAAAGGAGTTGCCAGCAAATCCACAATCAGTCCAAGTAAACAAGCCTGATCTTTCATTATAACCAATGACAGTTCTGATGTTCCTAGGACCGTGTTCTGAGATTCCATAGTAGACCCTGAAGATGCAGCTCTCTGAACTTGAAAGATTCAGGGGAATCTAACACTGGGTGGTGGAGGTCAGTGCAGAAGCTCAGGGCAAGATCAAGCAGGACCTACTACTCCAACCAAAAGTTCATCAAAAAACAGAACCTAATACAGTGCCTCAATTTAGGAACTAGAGCTGGAAAGATGAGTAATACAGTGACAGAGAAATTCAGGAAAGGGGAGGATGGGGGGCAGGGTGTGGGACAGAGCAAGTTCTGTTTGGGATCTGTTGAATTTGATATAGCTATGGGACAATCTAGTTTGAGATGTCCAAAAGTTGGTGATGAGGAACTCTAGCTCAGGAGACAGGATAGAGTTGGGTATGTAGATCTGGGAATCGTCTGTATAAAGATTATAACCAAGAGAGATAGATGATATACAGAATAAAAAAATTAAAATATTGCCTTTGTACTCCCAATGCCTAGCAGTGCTTTGTATATTGTTCTTGTTCTATCATGTAGAATTCTTTGTGACACACTTTGGGGTTTTCTTGGCAGAGATCCTGGAGTGGTTTGCTATTTCCTTCTCCTGCTCATTTTACAGATGAGGAAACTGAGGCAAAGAGGGTGAAGTGACTTACCCAGGCTCACACAGCTAGTAAGTGTCTGAGGTCAAATTTGAACTCAGGTTGTTCTGACTCCAGGCCTGGTGTTCTATCCATTGTGCTACGTAGCTTTGTATATAGGAACACAGATTTAAATCTGGAATCGATCTTAAAAATTATCTAATGCAACTTTTTTTTTTTTTAACAGATGAAGACTCAGAAAAGTTAATTAGGAGAGTCAGCATTTGAATCTATGTCTTCTAACTCCAAATCCAGTGTGCTTTTCAATACGCCAATTTGCCTCTGGTCAGGTTAGGAGTGTTTTAGCATCTGAGGAATAAAAAAGTTCACTCCATTCCTTAGACAACTTAATTTTAATGAATAAATTAAAGTGTGGCATATTAGAAATTGAATTTGCCTCCATATAGCAAACCAGCACACATCACTCTAGGGACTAGCATACTGATAGAGTACCTCTGACAGTGTCTCCTCCCATAGAAGAAATTGGGAACCTGCCTTGGAAAAAATTGTAATGACGTGTAATGGAAATAAATGCCTTGATTTCGGTCAACTAGTCACATGGAAAATAAGAAGCTCTTTGGCTACAGAAGCTTTCAAAAAGGACTAGGGACCTCTGCTTTGACCATTTTTCTTTTGGACTGTGTTCTTGGGGGATCTCTTGGACTCCTCTGATGGCAGTGTCTATTGAGAGGCAATGCTGCAGGGGGAGAGGCCTTGGGGTCTTCTCACTGAGGCCCTGACACATAGCTTGTAGTTTCAGGTCTGGGTCCTTTACCTGCCTCAGCATTTGTTTGTTTGTTTTTACTTTAGGTGAAAGATTTGGACACCTTGACTTTGTGAGTATTAAAAAGGCAGGAGAGCAATAGCTCACTGTTCCAGCATTCATGTCCAAGGGGCAAGGAGTGACCTTCTGGATCCAGCCCAGGAGTAGTAGTTCAGACAAGGATCCATCCGGCAGACACCTCGTATGTGGACATGAACAACTTGGTAGGACAAATACTACACAGTAACTGTGCTAATAGTTTGCCCACTTTCCCTGGAGCTTGAGGTGGGATAGGGGAGAAGGGACCTTGGAGGGTTTTTTTGGGGGGGGAGTCGTTTGGTGTCAATACTTTACCATATCCTTGGAGTAAATTCCCTTTGTAAAAGGTAATTGACGTCAATTGGCTAAATGGCACTGGAGTGCTATTCACTGACACCTAACCCTGGGGGTTAGACATAACAGGGCTTGGATCAATGGCAGTAGAGGAGACACCTCCAAGCCCTCAGGGTATCCCTAGAACTCAATGGGGCAAATATAGCCAGCATGGTTCTGGGAGAGTAAGCCAGAACATAGTTAACATAGCTGTATCTCTCACAGTAAGGAACATGATGATTTACATACATTGGACTCTTATCGTTTGTAAGGGACCACAGGCCCAGTATGACCTCTGGAAAATTACTAGGTTGCAGTTGTCAAGGCCTCCTTGTGATAAGA